>NC_037670.1:18937528-19248116 GCF_003255815.1 Theropithecus gelada
AAAAAAAAAAAAAAAAAAAAAAAAAAAGAATGAATTTTAAAAATAAATAAAGGAGCTAGACAGCCCTCCTCCTCCTCCTCTACAGAGCTCTGTGCAAAGTCCAGGACATCTCAGCTGAGGGAAGGCCTGGCACCAAAATCGTGGATCAGGGCGCATCCCAGCCTTCTGTAGGGCACCCAGAACACGAGGGGAGGAAAGGCTCGACCTAGACTCTGGGACACATTCCAAAGACTGAGAGACATGTCAAGCACAGATGGGAGGACCACATGAACCCACAGGGCCCAAACTCAGGCCTCAACCCCTGAACCCTGGACAGAGCAACTCGCAGACACGGCAGAGAACAGACCTTTCAGAAATACAGCTGGGAAACCTGGCAACTGACTGGCAACAGAGGGAGCTATCCCTCACATGGCTGCTCTGAGGCGTGCCTAGTTCAGGCTCTGCTGGACCTTTAGGGAGGGTGAATTGCTAGGGACAAAAAAGGCACAAACCACAAAGAAATGACAGGAGAAGAGGCGGGCACCCCTGCAGAGTGAGCATGGCGGAGGGCCGGGCCCTGTCCTAGGCCCGTGGATGAATCCTTGCAACAGCAGCACCCTTTTCCAGGGGAGCCATGGCTCAGGGCAGCCACACCTCCAGGACTCCAGGCCGCCCAGCCTCACAGTCCTGTGACCACCCCCGCTGCTTGTGCAGGTGACCTGCAAATCCAGGAAAGGCTGCCCAGTCCTACGAATGTGGCAATCCCTCCAAGAGCCTGGAGGATTCCGGCCGCACCTGGAGCACACCACCTGTCTGCCTGTCTGCCTGTCTGCCTGCCACAGTGCTCGCTGCTTTCCATTCAGTGCCAGGCCATTTCCCAAGCAGGGTGGCCGGGCAGGTGCAGTTCACCCGCCAGTGAGAAGACAAGCCTCCAGCACTGGTTCCTTTTGTCCTCAAATCAGGTGACATAAGGAGCACTCCACCAGCGTGAACCAGCAGGGGACCGTGCACCCCTGCCCACCCCCAGGCCCTGCACCCGCACGTACAGTTTCGACAGGTCGTCCAGGTGCCGCTGGATGCTCTTCTGGAGGAACTGAATGACAGGCAGCAGCGTCCCGGCTCTGAAAGGGAGACTCCCTAAGCGTGCGGAGCGCACCCATGCTGTGGGTACAGTGGGCTCACTTCATGCTGCATTTGCATGTCAAGGTTCCCTTTTATCCAGCAGGACAAGCTGGTCCAGTGACCTGAGCCACAGAGGAACTGCAGGGGAGACCCTCTACCTGGACTTCAGCTTCTGTCCATGCAACATGAGCAGTTTGTGAGTCCAGACGAGGTAGAATTCCAGGTGGCGAGACACTTCAAAGGAGGAAGCTAAAAACTCCAGCACTTTCTCCACATACAGTTCAGGAAGGGAGGAGGTGACCACTTCAACTGCAAAAGGAGAAAAAAACATGCTTATTCTGCCAACAACTCAAACCAGGGCAAAAGAGGACGACCCCTGGTGCCTGACACAAAGCCCCGACTTACTCTCGCCCCTGGGCACCGCCTCCAGAGCCTCCTGCACCAGTTTGCTCTCGTTGAGCCGGAGGGCCATGAGGATGGCCCTGGTGAAGTCCTGCTGGCGCAGTGCCTCGCGCACCCTCCCAGGGGTGACGCTGGTGTCCAGCTCAAATGGGTCAAAAAGCACACGGGTGTCCAGGGAGTAGATGAGGAGTCCCTCCGTGGTGGTGGCTGCCCAGCAGCGCCCTGGGAAATTACACAGTGCGTTCTTAAAAATTTAAGTTCATTCCTCCCAACTTTTTTTTAAAAGAAAGAGTATTAAGTACATCCTCCTGGGACAAAGTGCAAAAGTCAACAGGAACCGGGATGTCTGCCTTTAGCCCCCACCCCCCAATCCATTTAGTCCTTCCCATTTAGTCCTGGGAAGGACTAAATGGATCATCCCAGAAGTTACTCTCCCAGGGACTTGATGCACATGTAACAAATATGTACACGCACGCGCCCTCCTCTCCCGACACCGGGAGCCAGCTAAGTCTTCTGTCAAGCTCAGGCGTCTTCCGCTCCGCAGGCCCTGTGGTCTCTGCTGCACCTACTCAGTGCTGCATGGTGCACTCGAGATAGACAGACAGGATCCGCCAACGAAGAAAACGCCCAGTAAAATGTCCAAGTAAAACATCAATGACCAAAGCTGGTGGCCAGCCAGATTTGGCCCTTGGGCCCCAGGGCACAGACCCCTGACTCACGTGGGCCTCTCTACCCCTGGCTCTGACACTCAGTCTAGGCTGGAGCACACTTGCCAATAACCTTGCTCCTGGCTCCTCTGTGTGGAGACCACGTGTACTGCCAGGCTCCACAGGCCTATGGCACAGACCCTCCTCCCCACCGTGAGAGGATGGGGGCAGTGTGGAAGAGACGGGCTTTCCATGACGGCAGGGCCACCCCAGCCAGGCAGCACGTCCAGGGCACTCGGGGAGCTGCTAGAGCAAGGGCATGCCAGGCCTGCCATGTTTCAAAGCTCAAGGCATCTGAGGTTGGAGCCATCATAGCTGTCTATCTTCAGAGACAACAGCCATCTTGTGGCCTGCAGGGTTTGCAGGGCCATGTTCTTACCCAGGGGCATAGGACACACACCAGAGCCTGCAGGCAGCACCATGGTGGCCAGCCTCGCCCCGGCACAGATGCCCCAGTGCCCACCGGCACCCACAGCCCATGGCTCGGTGCTCACCAGTGGGAGAGAAGCGGAGTGAGGTCACCCTGATCTCAGGTTTGAAGTGCCGAGAACTCATGTCACCTGGGGAAAAAGAACCGAAAGCAGTCACTGAGCAGCACATCCAGGTTGCTCTCCCCACGACACAGGTCATCCTGCGGCCCCCGGCTGGCTGGGGGTGCCGTGGGAACCCCATCAAGAGGAGCAGCCTCTGCTCACTGGGCCCTGCACAAAGCAGAGCCATAAGCAGCCCTTCCCTCGCTGCAGCTGCAGCAGGTGGGCCTGTGCTGGGGCCGCAGAGGCTGTTCCAGGTGAGCTGCCAAACAGATGGCCCAGCCCCTGCTCCCGGAAAAGCTGGCCCAGCCAGCAGACCGCGTGTCCCACCCAGAAAAGGGCCCGGCCCAGCCCAGGAGTGGGTCTGCTGCACTCAACATGCTACCCTGGGCCTGCATATGGAAGCACTCAGGGTTTGTGGCTGGTGAGTGTCCCATCAGGATGGTCCACTTGGGACTCAGGCAGTCCCAGGTCTTCTAGAGCACCTGGCTCTCTGTGTGGCACACACAGCCTCACGCCAGAATGCTCCGTGTGCTATGCAGCAGACGGGGCACCCAGTCCCAAGAGCAAATGCATGGGTCCTGCCAGGGCAGGGAGGCCACGTGCAGCAACACGTGGACAGCTTCTCCTGCCACAGGGGCTGACGGCACCAACACCAACCCACTGGGCCTTCGACACCCTCAATGTCCAGCAAACGTCACCATGCGGTGACCATTATTTCTCACACACTGCAGCCCCAACCAGGGGCACGAGTGCGCAGTCACCCAGGAATGTGTGCCGGGCAGATGCGGGAGGAACCTCTGCTTACCTTTCCTGACGCCTGGCAGTGGTATCGCGACTCCATCCTCCTGTCCAGCGTCCTGATCAATTAGTGCCAGGTTGCCAAACTCTGTCATTTTTCTTCGGTTCAAAAATTCCTAGAACAGAAAAGCAGTGGACGCCTTGCTTCTGATGGCCTGGCCGCCTGGCCCTCCTCTCCCACTCTTGCTCTTTGACCCCAACACCAGACCGGCCTCAGCCCCGTCTAGCAGGAGGACGGGGAGAGAGCCCTGCAGCGTCCCAGGGACCTTCCTGCAGAGCTAGCTGCAGACAGGGTGGGCATGGAGGCTGCGGAGGGGGATGGACCGAGGTCTACATGCCAACATTGCTGCCACAAGGGCTGGGGCTCACAGCGAGGGTGGCCGTCTGCTCCCTCATGAAAGTGCCAAGGACACTCTCCCCCAGAAACACTTAGGGGGGCAGTGGGCTTCTGCCCCGATGGGGCGTGGGCAGGTGAACCCAGCAGCCACACCCCTGCTTAGAGGCTTCCAGGGCTCCCTCACATCCTGAGGTCCTGCGGGAGCCAGCATGTGAATGGGACCTGGGCCGAGGGCTGTGCTGAGGGGGGAGGGCAGGCACCAGCGGGGACAGTGAGGGCAGAGCCCTCTACGCGGGATCCCAGGCAGGAAGCCAGCGGGGAGGGCCTGCCAGCACCCTCTTCATTCACTCCTTCCCTGACAGGTGTCCGTGTCTCCCGAGCCAGTGTGTGCTGGGCACTGCCCCCCACAGTGCCAGCCTCACAGCAACCGGCCCCGGCAGGGTCATCCACAACAGGGGTCCTCAACCCCTGGTTCCAGCCCATGGCCTGTTAGGAAAGGGGCTGCACAGCAGGAGGTGAGTGGTTGGCAGGTGGGTGAAGCTTCCTCTGAAGTTACAGCTGTTCCCCACCGCTCACATTACCACCCGAGCTCCACCTCCAACAGATCAGCGGCAGCATCAGAATCTCATTGGAGCGCAAACCCTACTGTGAACCACGCATGTGAGGGATCTAGGTTGTGCCCTCCTTCTGAGATCTAATGCCTATGACCTTGATCTGAGGTGAAACAGTTTCATCCCAAAACCAATCCACCCAACCCTGTCTGTGGAAAAACTGCCTTTCACAAAACTGGTCCCAAATGCCAAAAGGGTTGGGGACCACGGCTCCACACACAGCTGAGGGAGGCACTGGGCTCCACGGCAGGGATCTGCTGGGGCAGGTGAGGGGCCTGTGCAGAGATATAGGACAAGCGTCACGACTGTGCCCAAGGCCCCGAGGAGCCAGGAGTGCAGAAGGCAGGAGCTCGACGCATTCCACCTGCATTGGAAGCAACGTCCATCCAGCCCTGTGCTGCCAGCTCACCTCCATGGCGTCCAGAGACAGGTTGCAAGAGATCTCAAACCTCTTCATGAGAATCTGCTCGCGGACGTGGTAGATGCACACAAACTTGGACATGCCTCCCGCCAGGATGCTCTGGCCGTCTGCAGAGTAGCACAGGGTGGTGAAGGCCCTGGGTGGAGAGGAGACATGGACTTAGGGTGGCCACCACAGCAAACCTCAGCACATGGCTTCTAAAAACCAACTTTAGGCCGGCATGGTGGCTCCCACCTGTTACACCTCAGTACTTTGAGAGGCTGAGTTGGGAAGACTGCTTGAGTCCAGGAGTTCAAGACAAGCCTGGGCAATATAGCGAGATCCTGTTTCTACAAAAAATAAAATTAGCTGGGTATGGTGGCACATGCCTATAGTCCCAGCTACTCAGGAGGCTGATGTGGGAGGATCACTTGAGCCCAGGAGTTGGAGGCTGCAGTGAGCCATGATCACACTCCAGAGCAAGACCCTGTCTCAAAAATCAAAAATCAAAATAAATAAAACAAAAACTAACCCTAGGAAATAAAGAAGATCCTACACCAGTGCTTCAGGAAGCAAACAGCCTCAGCAACTTGCGCCAAGGCTCGCTGCCTCAACTCACGCGAGACTTTAAAAACCCACGATGTCCAATGGCACCGTCACCTGGTTCCACTCTGAGCCAGCACCACCCTTCAATGCTTCGGTTTCCCGAGAGTCAATGTCTTTTTCACAAAAGGAACAAGTGGCTCAAGGAACGGTGTTCCCTGCTGAGGTCAGCACACAACGGCGGCCAGTCGGCCTCCGCCCTGGGCAGCCTACTGTCAATCACGTCTGCTCAGTCCTGCAGAAACCAGAAACCAGCCCTTACCGCCTCGCTCAGCAGGCGCCTAGGGGTGGGCAAGGTCCCTTAGCTATGACAGTAGAGAACAAAGAACAACAGAAAAAATGAGCAAACTGTGCGCCATCAGAACTAAGAGTGCCACCAAAACGGTAGAAACACAGTTCTCAAAGCAGAACAAGTATCTGCACATCAGACATCACAGAAACCCCTAAAATCAACAAACAAAAAACCAAACAACTCAATTCAAAAACAGGCAAGAGACCTGAACAGATATTTCTCCAAACAAGACTTACAAATGGCCAAGCCGCAGGTGAAAAACGCTGAATGTCACTAGAGAAACTACAACCAGAACTGCAACGAGATACGAATTCACATCCACCAGAACAGCTCTCGTTAAAAACAAAAATAAAGCAACAAGCGCTGGCGAGGAGGTGGAGAAGCCAGAAGCCAACAGCGTCCTCATGAGAATGGCAACCGTGTAGCTCCTCCAAGCCGGAACCACCACCAGCACCCAGCAGTTCCACACTCAGGGCGAACCCACGAGGACTGCACACAGGCGTTCATAGCACTTCCAAGATAGGGTTGCTACTTCTTTCCGGAGAAAGACCCTCTGCTGAACAGGCTTCCCAGCTCCTGCGACACAGGTCCAGGCCCCAAGGCTACACCCACCCCGGGCACACCCCAGATCCTCCCCCTTCTCCTAAGCCTGACCACCATCGAGGTGAGCATCACAGCCCAGCCAGGACCCCAAGCAAGCAATTCGGTCAGTGCTGTGCTGGCCCGACTCCTCGAGACAAGGGGACACCACGTCTTCACCATCCATGTAGCACTCTCCAGCCAGGTGAGGTGACTGAGGACCTGCATTTTTACTCTTAGGGGGGTGCTTTCATTTGTTTTGTTTTTGAGACAGGGTCTTGCTCTGGCACCCAGGCTGGAGTGCAATGGCATGACACCATCCTCACTACAGCCTTGACCTCCCGCGTTCAAGCAATCCTCCTGCCTCAGCTTCCTGACTAGCTAGGACCACAGACATGTGCCACCACATCTGGCTAATTTTTGTATTTTCTGTAGAGATGGCGTTTTGCCATGTAGCCCAGGCTGGTCTCAAACTCCTGGGCTCAAGCAATCTACCTGCCTCCGTCTCCCCAAGTGCTGGGTCTCCGGCCTGAGCTCAGGCACCCAGCTACTCTCCCCTCTGCACACGAGAACGATGTTGTAATTCAGGATCAAGGTTTGGAAGTGGATGTAGGCTCTCAGCTGAACAAGTTTATGTTCAGTAAATCCAGACGACCTCCTGTGCTGGAGGCTGAGCGAGCCCAGAGGTTAAGGAGGACATGGCCTCTCCCCAGAGGGCTCAGGACCACCTGCCTCCATCCACAGGGACTCAGCCGTCTCAGGAACGAAGGACAAGGCCAAAAATGGATAAGCTGCAGGAGCCTGGTGGCTGGCTGGGGTCTCAAATCAGGAGGCCCGACGCCGATACTCACTTCCCCTTGGCTGCGTGCTTGGCTGTAATCTTGTCCAGCTCCTTCCTGCCAGTCTTGAGGTCATGCCTGCCCTCAATGGAGCCTGTCTGCACCGCATTCTCAGGGTCCCAGAAGGTGATCTGTGAGTTCAGCGTAGCCACAGCCAGCTCCGCACCATCAGGGCGAAAAGTCACAGCCAGAGCTAAACAGAGATGTAAAGTAAGGCCCAACGAAGACCCCGGTCTCCCGCAGGCAGGCCATCAACCACCCTCGGCTGGAGACCAGGCCATTCCCTGGCACCCCTAAGAGACCAGCGCCTGTTGGGTCTGGTACACAAGAATCTCCTCCCAGGAGAAGCTCCAACCCAGGTGGGTGAGGGAACAGCTCAGCACCAGTGAAGAGCACCAGGCGGTCCAGCTGGGGCTGCAGGACCCACGAAGGCTGATGGACGGGGCGCTGGGGAGGCGAGGCTGGCGGGGGAGTGATGGTGGTTACTGAGTGTGGCTGGACAGACTAGAATACAGAGCCTCTGCAAAGAAGCCACATGTGACACCAAAAGCCTGGCCAGTGCCAGGCCGGGGGGTGGGGTGAGGCAGCCGGAAGCAGGGAGAGCCAGGCTCCTGGGATGGCAGACTCTGTCCACACCCAAACATGGATGGGCTGGGTCTTTGTGAGCCATGTGGTCTTTCAACGCCGCTGCTGAGGCGTTGACAGCAACAGACCATATGAACACAGGAGACCATGGGGGCCTCTAGTACAGCCTCGTCAGAAAGACAGGCAGTGGCCTGAGGCCAGTATGCAGATCCCTGGGCGGTCACATCTGGCGTCTGGGCCCACCTACGGCCCCTCATTCTTCTCCCAGTCTGCAGATCCCAGGACTGGCCCCATCCAGCGTCTGGGCCCCCCCATGGTCCCTGTGTCCTTCTCGCAGTGACACAACCCTGGCAGAGCTCCAAAGCAACTCAGAAAATCAGGAAGCAGCTGTGGCAGCAGCCCGTCACACTCGGGGAGCTGTTCTCTCCTGCCTGGCGCCCAGGGAGCGGGAGCACCACGAGGACTCGTGGAAGCCACGCTGGCCCTACCCGCCAATCTGCTGTCTCCTAGGTACTGCCAACCTCAAGGGCTGCCACACCAGCAGGTCTGGGTTAAGAACCACCCCCCGCTTCCCACCAGAAGGTTCACACCAAACCCACAACCAGGAACAAGGCAGCGGGTGTGAGAGCATGCCGCTGGTCCCCAGGCCACTGCTCCTGCTTGCTGCCTCGTGCTCACCATCAGAGGTCAGGGCCAGCGTCTCCTTGGTCCTCCAGCTGTCAAACATGTCCCACAGGCGCACCGTCTTGTCCCAGGAGGCACTGGCCAGGATGGACTTCATTGGGTTAAAACACAGACCACTGATGGGCCCTTCATGTCCGGACAAAACCTACCGTAGAGCAAGGAGGCGGAAAAGTGGAGCTGGGGGCTGAGGCGGCTCTCTGGGCAGGTCTGGGCCGGGGCATGGCCCTCGGAGTGTAACCTCAGCTCCCGGAGCTCGTCTCCCAGGAGACAGGAGGCCCCTCCCGAGCCCCAGCCCGGCCCCTCAGGGTGCTTACGTCAAGGAGCCTGCCTGTCTGCATGGACCACACGAAAATCTCAAATGAGTCCTGCGCCCCTGCAGAGACGATCTCGCCGCTCGCATCCACCGCCACGCAGGAGAACTGGGTGGGGCGTGGAGAGGTGAAGGTGCGGAAGTTTCGGTACCTGCAGAGAAGAGGCAAGGTCAGCGTCACATGCCAGGGTCCCCTGTCCCAGCAGCTGCGCTGCAGCCTCGCCCTCCACCTTCACCTCTGCGCGAGGAAGCCCGCCCCGAGCCAACCCGGAGCAACGACATCACCTGTGAAGGTCAAAGGCTCGCACGGTCCCGTCCATGGACGAGGTCACCACAACGTAGCCGGTGGCAGTAAAGGTCACATCGGTCACCCCACTGGAGTGCTCCGTGAAAGTGACGAAGCAGAAGCCACTGAGGGTGTTCCACACCTTGACCTGCGGCAGGACAGGAGGGGCACGGGCAGACCACAACCCTGTGTGCCACAGCTTCGGCCAGGATCCCTGTCCCCATGCCACCCCATCTAAGACGCTCCTGTACTGCCCCATCCCTGAGATCCTACCCGTGAGTAATACCCCATCCCTGAGATCCCCAGCTGTGACTGACACCCCATCCCTGAGACCCCCACACATGACTGATACCCCATCCCTGAGACCCCCACACATGACTGATACCCCATCCGAGGCCCCCACACAGGACTGATACCCCATTCCTGAGGCCCCCGCACATGACTGATACCCCATCCGAGGCCCTCGCAGAGGACTGATACCCCATCCGAGGCCCCCGCACAGGACTGATACCCCATCCGAGGCCCCCGCACAGGACTGATATCCCATCCGAGGCCCCCGCACATGACTGATACCCCATCCCTGAGACCCCCGCACATGACTGATACCCCATCCGAGGCCCCCGCACATGACTGATACCCCATCCCTGAGACCCCCGCACATGACTGATACCCCATCCGAGGCCCCCGCACATGACTGATACCCCATCCCTGAGACCCCCGCACATGACTGATACCCCATCCGAGGCCCCCGCACATGACTGATACCCCATCCGAGGCCCCCACACATGACTGATACCCCATCCCTGAGACCCCCGCACATGACTGATACCCCATCCGAGGCCCCCGCACATGACTGATACCCCATCCCTGAGACCCCTGCCTGCGACTCATACCCCATCTGAGACCCCTGCATGTGACGCCGTATCCTGAGAGCCTTGCCCCTGTGCCCCCAGCTGCCCTGGCTCACCCAACCTCCCCTACAGGCCCAAGGCTGTGCTGAGTGGGTGGTGAGTGAGCCATCTACCCCAGTCTCTTCCCGTCACCTCCAGGAGGAGCCCATTTAAGGCCCAGATGGCCCTCGGTGGCACTGCACACACCAGAACCCTGTGGATGCTGGCCAGATGCCAGCTGCCGGTACCATGGACCCACCCTCGGCCACGTACTGGAGCCCCTTGGATGCTGGCTGGATGCTAGCTGCTGGCACCACAGACCCACTCTTGGCCACGCAGCTACCACCGTGCAGGAGACCAAGTCAGAAAGGGGAGAGAAAGACACCCAACCTTCTCCATTCACATTTCTGCATGTTTTTAAACGCCTAGTGAGCTGATGAGCCCGGGTGAACCTGTCAATTCCAACCCCACAGTCGGGGCCCAGCCACAGGGGCACAGCCCCACAGACCACTGCATCCTCAGAACCCCAAGGCACAGAGGCCAACAGGACGGGGACAGGAGCCTACCTTGCCGTCATCCCCACCGGTCACGATGTACTGTCCATCGGGCGAGTAGGCCAGGGTCACCATGCTGTTGAAGTGGCCCTGCTGCTTGAGCACGTAGGACTCACTCTGCCACTCCCACACCAGTAGCTGGCCCAGGCCTGTATACATGGGGGAAGCTGGGGTACTCGGCTCAGGCCCATCCCAGGTCAGACTGGCTCGGCCCACCTTCCCACTTGGCACAGGCCTGAGAAAGCTGCCAGGCAGGGGGCGAAACGCACAGACCCCCAAGAATAGACTGGGACCACTGCCCGATGCTGCAGCTCTACCAGCCAGTGATGGGCCCCACCTGTGCAACTCAGTGGCTGCATGTCACAACTGAGACAGGGCTATGACGCCCACACCCTTGAGCAAGAGGGCTTAAGACAGAGAGATGTTTGAGGAGGACCAAGGCAGGGAGGGCACCCCCGGGAGGCAGCTGGAGAAGAGGGCACTCCCTGAAACGCAGCTGGGGGAGGGGAGGGCTCCTTTGGAAAGGTGGCTGGGGGAGGGGAGGGCACCCCATGGCAGACAGCTGGGGGAGGGGAGGGCCCCTTAGAAAAGGCGGCTGGGGAGGGCAGGGCACCCCCAGTGGGTGGCTGTCGAGCAGGCCTGTAGCTGGGCAGCAGTAGTCCCTAATGGGGAGTCCATCTCTACCACCCGGGCTGGGGACAAACCTGAACAGCCAAAAGCAATCCAGTCCCCCGAGCTATTGATGGCCACTGAGGCGATGCTCTGATCTGAGATGCTGCAGAGAATGGGCCTGTAAGTGGGAGGCCAGCCTGCCTGGGCTGAAACCCCAGTGCCCACTCAGGGCAGCCCCACACACCAGACTCTATCCCTGTGTGTCGAGCTTACCCCACCCACTCACCAGATTCCAACAATTCACTTCAGTTCAAGTATCAGAGGGCTGGGTGCAGAGGCTCATGCCTGTCATTCCAGCACATCGGGAGGCAGAGGCAAGGACTGCTTGAACCCACGAGTTCAAGACCCGCCTGGGAAAACCCAGCAAGACCCCATCTCTACAAAAAATGTAAAAACTAACCGGGTGTGGTGGTGCACACCTGTGGTCCCACCTCCTCAGGAGGCTGAAGTGGGAGGATCATTTGAGCCTGGGAGGCGGAGGTTGCAGTGAACCGAGTTCGCACCACTGCACTCCAGCCTGGGTGACAGAGCAAGACTCTATCTCAAAGAAAAGAATCAGAGAAGGCCCAGAGAGGTGGCCAGGGTTCAAAAACTTGCAACTTCACAATTTTATGAGCATAGTATTTTTGTTTTCTGTGTCTCACAGATGAAGAAAAGCAGAGGCAAAAACTCCAAAGGCCGTGACTGACCCAAGACCAATGCTGCTGACTGCCGGGGTGGGGTGGCAACACTGTCGCACCGACCAGCACCAGCGGCCAGGCAGGTTTCGGGCTGGCATCCTGTGGCCTGAGCTGGCACTCCAAGTGGCTCTGCAGCCCCCACCTCTAAGGGCAGGCTTGGCTGGGCCCTCAGATTCAGGGCCAGTAAGTGCATGAAAACCACACCCTACCGTGAGCAAAGGCTTACCTCAGGGAGTGGATGAGGTTAAATTCTGGCAGCTCATGAAGATGGAAGATTCCAGAAGCAAAGCCAGTGACCAAGAGGTGAGACTTCTTGTGAAATGCTGCAGCTGTCAGGTTGTTAAAATCTCCTTCTTTATTGAAGAAGTACCTGAATTGACGAGAGAGAAGAGTTGTGAGGAGGGGTGCAGAGCCAGGTTGCCACCCCAGCTCGCTCTGGGCTCCAGGACACAGGCCACAGATCCAGGCAGGAGGTCCCAGACCTGCCCTCGCCCTCTCCACCCCAGGCCCTGAAGCTGCCCGCCTCCATCCCAAGCTCGAGACCCCAAGTGAACCTCATACAGCGTCTCCACTGTTGCCAGCTGGCCTGGGGCAGAGCTGGCGGTGCATCCAGAGGCAGCAGTGCCCACGGGAGGCAGAGGAGGTGTGGGAGGTGCGGCATGGCCACTGGGCACACCCGAATCCCATCACCCCCTGCTGCTTCCTCCTCTAAGGAACCCTCGGTCCCCATCAACAGACGAAGGTGACCCTGATGGCGCCTCCGCCCTCAAAACCTCCCCGAGTCACAGTGTAGCTCAGCCCTGGTCCTTCCCTCTTCGTTCTGGCTCCCATCCCTCCTGAACAAGTGACAGGGACCACTGGCTGCCAATGCAGGAGGCCCTGCCTTCTCATCCTTTGCGCTGACAGAACGCAGTCCCTGCCCAGCACGTACACTGTCTTCCTGGAGCTGCCTGGAACCTCCCTTCCTCAGGGCGGGGTTGGGGGGCCCACTGTCCCTTCCTCTTCCTCCAGTCCCCGCTCAAGTCTTGACTCCAGCACAACACCCCCAAGTCCCCGCAGGCACTGACCCACCCGTGGACACTGACCCACTTGGACCTGTTCTGGCCGCCCTCCAACTCCGCTGCCCTTGGCAAAGCACCCTCCTCCCACTGGAGTCCAGCCGGCCCTCCCCGCTCCTCAGACCCAGGACTCTCATGGCCACAACTCCCACCTACCCATCAGACCCCAACACACTCCAAACGCAGCCTGCTCTGGCCGCCTGGCTCCCTCCACAGGCAGGGCCTCGTGTGGGAGCCTTCCCCGCCCAGGGACCCCAACTGCCGCCCACCTCTGCACACAGCCACCTCATCACTGCACCTCTCCTCCCCGGCGGAGAGGAGGCCTCACAAGGGCAGGGAGTGTGTCTCAGTGCCAAGTTCAGAGCCCTGCACATAGCAGGTGCTAAGTAACTGCAGCAAGGAGGGGCCCAGGCTGGGACACCCGGGTGACAGAGACACCATAGCTGCGGGCAACTCTGCCTTCATGGGATCCCAACCAGCCTCCCCCACAGCCCAGATGCAGGACACCCCGAATCAGGGCAGCATCTCTGCCAGGGCTCCGGGCACAGCTAAGGCCGTCCCACGGGAAGGCTGCGGGGCCACGCTCAGTCTCCTCTCGTCTGGGGAACTGAGTTCAGATGTGGGGCTGCACAGCCCAGCTCAGTGCCCGAAAAAGCACCAAGCACCACCCACCAGCGGGCCCCGAAGCAGGACTCAGACCACCCGCTGCACCCACTCACAGCCTGGCCTCTCCCTCCAGCCTTGCCAAATGCTCTCCCAGTGTCTCCCTGCATGAGGCCAAGGGACTATCGCCCACACCGAAGTCCGCAGGAGCTGGTGGGGCCACAGACAACTCCCAACCCCCTTGGGGCCCAAGGTGCTGCTATTCCCATCACAGAGTGCCCACACACCTCCCTACCCCCATGTACCCCACCCACTGCCCTCTGCCCTGCCCTGGGCACACAGGCAGCTCAGACAGCTGAAGCAGGGACCCTGACTAAGGGGCAGGGTCAACACCCAAGCACTCGAGGGTGCTCAAACCAGGGCCCTGAGACGTGGGCCTGCTCTCTGTACCTCCCACTCCTCAGCCCTGAGGACCCCACATCCAGATCCCTCTGAGGGCAACAGATTCCCACAGGAGTGCCCCACCGCAGCCCACTGCAGCACACTGCACCCTCGGAGACCTACTTGGCCAGCCGTGAGTACTTCACTTTTCCTGTCTTCTCCTCCTCGGCCGGAGTGGCTTTTCCCCGGATGGTGGTCTCTCTGTCCCCCTCCTGGTCTTCCTCCTCCTCCTCTTCCTCCTCCCGCTGCAACAGGTCTGCTTTCCAGCCCGCAGGGGGCTTCAGCCGCAGGCCCTCGGGGGGTGTATCACACTGCCACATGCACAGCACTCCGTCCTGGCTGAGTGAGTACAGCTGCAAGCGAAAGCACAGGCTCACCCCAGCCCCAGCCACACTGGCCCAGTTGCCACAACCTGACACCTCCCTCCAGCTCAGATCCAGGGATCAGCGGCACCGAAGGCCCCTCTGAACTCTGAGAACAATTTTCAATGGGCTGCAACAGCTGCCGCTGGTCCCTAGATGCCCCCAGGCCACATGGGAACAGCCTGGAGGAACCGAAGGAAGAGGCCACCTGCAGTCTGGGGTCTCCCTGAACTAGCCGCTTTTGACCACCGTCAGGCTAGGGAACTTGGCAAACGGACGTACGTCCAGGCTGTTGGATTCAAAGAAGCAGGCCACGATGGCATCCTTATGTCCCCCCAGTGCATAGTAGATGAGGTTGTCCCAGCGCTCAGCTCCAAACACCCAGGTGGACATGTCTTTGCTCCCAACCACAAAGCACCTGGAAAAGAGGGAGATGGCACCTCCTCAGGGCGTGGCCACCACAAAGCAGCCCGGTGCACGCTCCAGAGGGCCTCACGGAGACCGCTACAGCCCCACATGGTCTCAGAGTGAGCCGTGAAGCCTCCAGGCACAGGAAGACACCCCGGCACAGCCCCTGCCCTGTCTGCCTTCCTCACGCCTCCCAGACGCTGCCCGAGCCAACCGCAGCATTCCCTGTTTCCGGGACAAACAGGTGAAAGGGCGGTGCAGGGGCAGGAGGCTCGGCCACAGCACGTACTTCAGAGCCACGAAGACTCGACCAGTCACCCAGCCAGTCCCGGTGGTGCAGGCAGCGCCCAGCCCCAAAAGAGGCCAAGATGCCACTGCAGAATGAAGCTGCAGGGCCCAAGCAGGGGGACCCATCCAAAGGGCCTCTCTCAGGCCTCGCTCCCCCAACGCCTCCGAGGCCGCACCTGGAGTCATCCGTCCAGTCGATGCAGGTGGTCTCATCGTAGGGCCCAAAATAGGTTTTGTCCAGAACGAAGGCGTTGAACTCCCGCTTCTTCCCAGGCGCATGATACATCTGGGCAATGTTACCCTTCGTGACAACAAACTTCCTATGGAAGGAACGCGGACACAGTTGATATTCAAGACCAGCAATGGCCCTAAGGCCCCTGTGGAGTCTCAGTCTGTGCCCACCTGTGCCTTCCAGAGTCCCGCCTCCTGCAGGATGGAGGCCCAGGAGCAGAGGAAGTGGAATTCAGGGAAGAAACAGCCCTGGAGGGAGGGCAGCCTGGCTGCACCAAGTCTTCTGCTCCAGAAAAGGGGGTCGCTGATGCCAGAGATTGCGCCGTGTGCCCAACATCACAACCCGGGGCCCAGGGAAAAGAGCTGGGCAGTGGGCCTCACCATTGGCACACACAGCTGACCCTCTCCTACCCGCTCCTGCCCCCAGCCGCCCCCCTTACCTGCCATTGGGGGAGAAGGACACGCTGTGCACAGAGCCCTTGAAGTGGAAGTGGTGCAGCACAGACCTGCAGACCAGGCTGACCAGCAGCGCATCGCCCCCTGCAGGACGCCAGAGGTGACCACTGTGCAGCTACCCCAGGGCCACCCCAGATACACAGCACAGGAAAAACCGAAAGGTCTTTCTCATGTCCACTGTGAGGCATCAGGACTAAGAATGCCCAAGGCCATGAGGCCCTGCACTGCCACAGGTGATGCCACAGACACAGCCTGCGGCAGGGACACAGCCTCACTCATGACACCCTCATCCCTGACCCCCACCAGGCCCCGACACGGAAGCCACTGGGGACTGGATCATTTCAGACCCACACAGCCCTGAGTCCTCCTCACTGGCCCCTCAGTCCCCGCCCACATCAAGGGCGAATACCTTCATCGACGATGATAGCCAGGCGGCCATCCGGGGACAGCCCCACGCACTTGACGTTGTACCGAGTGGCCAGGGGCAGCGTGTCAGATTTGTTGCTGATAAAGACAAAAACCACGGTGTGCTGTTGATCCTCAAGTCCCACGAGGGAGACAGGCCAAGCCTGGCCCAGGACCAGCGGCCCACTCTCCCCAAGCAGCGCCTCCCATCTCACTGCATCCTGCGTGCCAGAGCTCATCTGTGGATACCCCCCACTCCTCAAAAAGAAATGACACTGTCGGCCGGGCGCATTGGCTCACGCCTAGAATCCCAGTGCTTTGGGACCAGCATGGCCAACATGGTGAAACCCTGTCTCTACTGAAAAAACAAAAAAATCAGCCGGGCGTGGTGGCTCATGCCTGTAATCCCAGCACTTTGGGAGGCCAAGGCGGGCAGATCATGAGGTCAGAAGATCAAGACCATCCTGGCCAACATGGTGAAACCCCATCTCTACTAAAAATACAAAAAATTAGCCGGGCGTGGTGGCGGGCATCTGGAGTCCCAGCTACTCGAGAGGCTGAGGCAGGAGAATGGCGTAAACCCGGGAGGCGGACCTTGCAGTGAGCCGAGGTTACGCCACTGCACTCCAGCCTGGGCGACAGAGAGAGACTCCATCTCCAAAAAAAAAAAAAAAAAGAAAAAAAACACCCCCAAAAATTAGCTAGGCGTGGTGGCAGGTGCCTGTAATACCAGCTACTCAGGGGGCTGAGGCAGGAGAATCGCTCGAACCTGGGAGGCGGAGGTTGCAGTGAGCCGGGACTGCACCACTGCACTCCAGCCTAGGCGACAGAGCAAGACTCTGTCTCAAAAAAAAAAAAAAAAGAAATGACATTGTCTCTGGAGGAACTCTGGTGAAATGCATTCAAAGCCTTAAAAATGCGCTTTGGATACATCAATTCTGTTTCCAGGATGGTACGATGAGAGGATTGTTCCGCCTCAGTGTGACATCAGAATACCAGAAGCAAGCTACATGCCCAACAGGAATTAACTGCCATGACAGCGCACCCATGTAACACTGTTGCTGGAAAAATGGAAAATAAGTGGGTACAGGAACTCCTCGGAGATGCTGCAGATAAAGCTTATACTGCAATCGAGCGAGGCACACACGTTCTGGCTTCCCCATACAAAGCCGAGCTGTGTTTACACCATACCGTAAACAGTACGGCGCAGTCTACTAGTGTGTGCTGTTGTCTGTAAGTGTGCGCTGTGCTCTATTCGTGTGCGTTGTAGTCTGTTCGTGTGTACTGTCGTCTAAGTGTGTACTTTAGTCTATTGGTGTGCGCTGCAGTCTACTCATGTGTGCTGTAATCTATCAGTGTTAGCATTCTGTCTAAAACAACAACGTGCATCCCTTAATTTAAAAACACTTTACTGCTAAAAAATGCTAATGATCATCTGAGCCTTCAGTGAGTCTTCATCTTTTTGCTGGTAGACGGCCGGCCTCGATGTGGATGGCTGCTGACCAGGCAGGGTGGTGGTTGCCGAAAATGGGGTGGCCATTGCCAATTCCTAAAACAAGACGACGACGAAGTGTGCTGTACTGATGGACTCTTCCTTTCACAAGATGTCTCCGTAGCACATGATGCTGTTTTATAGCATTTTACCCACAACAGACCTTCTTTCAAAACTGGAGTCAATCCTCACAAATGCTCCCAGCATTTTATCAACCAAGTCGATGTCATATTCTAAATCCTTTGTTGTCATTTCAACAGTCTTTACAGCATCCTCACCAGGAGTAGATTCCATCTCAAGAAACCACTTGCTGGCCGGGTGTGGTGGCTCACGGCTGTGATCTCGGCACTTTGGGAGGCCAAGGAGGGTGGATCGCCTGAGGTCAGGAGTTCTAGACCAGCCTGGCCAACAATGGTGAAACCCCATCTCTACTAAAAATACAAAAATTAGCCGGGCATGGTGGCAAGCGCCCGTAATCCCAGCTGTTTCGGTGAGGGGAAGTCTGAGGCAGGAGCATCGCTTGAACCTGGGAGGTGGAGGTTGCAGTGAGCCAAGGTCGCGCCATCGCACTCCAGCCTAGGGGACAAGAGTGAGACTTCCTCAAAAAGAAAAAAAATAAAGAAACCACTTGCTTTGCTCATCCATAAGAAGCAGCTCCTCATCCATTCAATATCTATTGTGACATTGCGGCAATTCAGTCCCATCTTCAGGCTCTGCTTCCGTTTCTAATCTTCTTGCTATTTTTACCGCATCTGCAGTAACTTCTTCCACCAAAGTCTCGAACCCCTCAGTCATCCATGAGGCTTGGACTCAACTTCTTTCAAACTCCTGTTAATGTCGACACTTCGCCCTCATTGAATGACATCTAGAATGGCGATTCCTTTCCAGAAGGCTTTTTATTGGCTTTTCCCACATCCGTTATAGGAATCACTATCTATGGCAGCTACAGCCTTACAAAATATATTTCTTAAATGGTAAGACTTGAAAGTTAAAGTCACTCCTGTAGGCTGAAGAAGAGATGTGGTGGTAGCAGGCACGAAGACAGCGTCTCCATTGGAGCTCAGGGGTGACCAGGTACGTTGTCCATCAGCAGGAATATTTTGAAAGGAACCTTAGTGGGTTCAACAATGGGCTGGAAAGATTCAGTAAACCATGCTGTAAACAGATGTGCTGTCATCCAGGCTTTGCTGTTCCACTTATAAAGCACAGGCAGAGTAGCTTGAGCATCACTGTGAAGGACATTAGGATTTTCCCAACAGTGAATTAGCACTGGCTTCAACTTAATGGCCCCAGCTGCATTAGCCCCTAATAAGAGAGTCAGCCTGTTGCTTGAAGCCAGACATTGACTTCTCCTCTCTAGCTATGTAAGTCCTCGATGGCATCTTTTTCTTTTTTTAAAAATTTATTTATTTTTTGATAGAGTCTTGCTCCGTTGCCCAGGCTGGAGTATACTGGCACCATCTCAGCTCTGCTTCCCGGGTTCCAGCAATTCTTGAACCTCAGCCTCCTGAGTAGCTGGGATTTACAGGACTGTGCCACCATGCCTGGCTAATTTTTGTACTTTTAGTAGAGACGGGGTTTCACCATATTGGCCAGGCTGGTCTCAAGCTCCTGGCCTCAAGTGATCTGCCTACCTCAGCTTCCCAAAGTGCTGGGATTACAGGCATGGGCCACTGCGCCTGGCCATCTTTTTCCAATAGAAGGATGTTTTGTCTCCACTGAAACTTTGCAGTTTAGTGTAGTCAGCTTCATCAATGACCTCAGCTGGATCTCCTGGATAACGTGCTGCAGCTTCTCCATCAGCACTTGCTGCTTCACTTTGCACTTCTGTGTTGTGGAGATGGCTTCTTTCCTTAAACTTCATGAACCAACCTCTGCTAGTTCCAACCTTTTTCCTGCAGCTTCCTCACCTCAGCCCTCACGGAACAGACGAGAGGTAAGGCCTTGCTGTGCATTAGGCTTTTACTTGCTTAAGGGGATGTTGTGGCTGGTCTGATCTTCTATCTGGATCACTCAAACTTTTATCCATATCTGAAATAAGGCTGTTTTGCTTTCTTGTAACTCGTATGTTCACTGGAGTCGCACTTTTAATTTCTTTCAAAATCTTTTTCTTTGCATTCACAACTTGCCTGTTTGGTGGCAGAGACCTGGCTTTCGGCCTATTTCAGCTCTTGACACACACGCCTTCCTCACTGAGCTGAGTCACTTCTAGCTTCTGATTCCAGGTGAGAGTTGTGTGACTCTTCCTTTCACAGGAACACGCAGTGGCCACTGTAGGCCAGTATTAAATGGCCTAATTTCAATATCGTTTGTGTCAGGGAATAGGGAGACCCAAGTAGAGGAAGAGAAACGGGGGGTGGGAACAGCCAGTCGGTGGAGCAGTCACAGCACACACAGCGCTTACCGATTAAGCTCGCCGTCTTACATGGGCACGGATCATGGCACCCCAGAACAATTACGATAGTAATAGCAAAGATGATCACAGAACACCCTCACAGGTATAATAAACTCTGAAATATTGCAAAAATTACCAAAATGTGACACAGAGACATGAAGAGAGCCCCCGCTCCTGGAAAAACGGCACCGACCGACTTGCTCCAAGCAGCATTTCGACACACCTTCACTTTGTGGTAACACAGCATTCACACAGAGCCATGAAGCAAAGTGCAACAGCACACAGGAACTGATCTCCAGCTGCAGAGCTGGAAGCTTTGGGCCTGCCCGTCCGACTGGTGAGGCCCAGTGGCAGCAGGGCTCCCGAGCAGGAGTCCAAGGCACCTTCAACTCCCCCAGCAGCCCTGGCCTCTCAGCCCTCAGGGGCCTTCCCTGATGGGGGAAGGGCTAACCCTGAGCTACACCTTTTCCCCACCCACCCTTTACAGCGCAGAGACAGGGTCCCTTCCCAGGTAATGGAGCCAAGCGACATACGGGGCCTGGCTAAGGCACTAGAATGAAGAACTGGATCTGGCTGCCAATTTCCACAACTGATCTGCTGACCCTAACCCGTCCTGTAGTCCTGTCCTGGGCTCCCTTAATTAACGGGTGTGCCATTAAAAAGAAGGCACAGAAGACACTGTCAGCTTTCATCTACTACTTAAAAAATAGTGATAATAGTAATCAGTATCACCATTATCAATAGCACTTTCACATACTTACTTTTTAAGGTCAAATACAGTGACTCTATTGCCCACGGGACTGATAACTGAATTTCCATCGCAGGTAAAATTTAGGTTCCCACGCCGGTACACCGTACCCAGCAAATTTGAAAACTGAAAAAAAAAAAACCAAACTTGTCTTAGCACAAAGAAAACAGTTGACTCCCAGAAAAGTACTAAGTGAGGAATCTGGGCAGAGAGATGGCATAGAGGACCTCACCTTGGGGGCCCGTTCACATTTCCTGGGTAAGAGAGGAAGAAGGGAGCCTGATCCTCAGGAGACCAGAGGAGCCTGGGGGGGGGGGGTCCAAGCTCCCACAGAGATGAGTAAGATGCCCCCGGGAGCTCTGAGGAAGCCTCCCAAGACAGAGGCGCCTGCCAGGTAAAGAGGGGCATGGAGCCCTCATTTCACCAAGAAAAAAGCTGCAACAATGGAACAGCGCCCTGAAAGTGCTTAGAGCTCAGGGCATCCAGAAGTGTTGCAAGCCAGCACACTATTTACTTATTTACTAATTCACGAGAACGAGCGTTCACTGGAGACTGCCATGTACACAGACACGCACATTTATACTCTATCCCTAGCAGGAGGGGGATGAGAAGTGTGGGAGGAAGGGCTACTTTAGAGGGTGGTCACGGAGAGTTACCTAGAAGTGTCACCTGAGCTGGAATCTAAATGGGAAGGCACCAGACTCCGAAGCCGTGGGTGGGCAGCGCCCTCAGGACCTCAGGGAGGAGCCTGGTCAGCAGAATGACTTTAAGCGGCCAGGCAGGCTTCAAGGGACATTTTTTGCCACTTTGCAATAAGAATATGGAGCGGAAGAAGTCCTGGCCTGTGAGGACGTGGATATGGCTTCTGGTTTGGTGCTGGGCACACAGCGGTGCCTCCACCACCACAGGGGACACACGAGCAGCACTCTGAGGGGCCAGTACCACGCTCAGTTTCGGACAGGACCAGTGTAGTACACGGTGGGCTCAGCAGCAGGCGGCCCGTGCAACCCTGGAGGCCCAACGGTCAGGGCTACTGTGGGAAACACGGACGTCCCCATAACCAGCCAGTTGTAGCAAACGCCTCAGAGACCCCCAGGCTGGCTCCGCGGTCCCCTCTTATTACCTGTCCCACCCGCCTCCTGCACTTCACATCTGGGACAAGTCTTCCCCGGCTCTCAAGACTGAGGGTGTACGACTCAGGAATTCCTCAGGAATTCTCCGGCCTCGGGAAACAGAGCTCACACCTGGGTTCCCTGCCCTTCCGCTCACCTGGACGCTCGCTTGTCAGCGAGCAGCCCCGGGCCCGGGGTCCCTCCTGTTCTCACCCCTCCTGCCCGCGCCCCCGCCCCGTCCCACCTCCTCATCCCTCCCGAGGGTGCTCTGCCCTCCCCGACGGCACCAACTCCAGCCTTTGGGCGGGGCCATACTCAGGTTAAAAATACCCCGGGACCCCGACAAATGTCCCTGGTCCCCCCGAGGAGCCGTCGGCGCCTCCGTCCCAGCTCTCCCAGGAGACCCACTACAGCCCGGCGTCCCCGAGGCCATGGGCGCGCAGACCGCCGGCGACCCCCACGCGGCCAGACGCCGCGAAAGCAGACCACGCGCCCCAGCCTGCCCGGCGCCAGCTCAGGCGCCGTCCACCGGAACAGCCGCGCCGATCGAACAGACCGCCCGCCGCCCGCGCTCACCCGGTAGGCGAACTTCATCACTGCCGCCCCACGTGCACCGCAGCGCAAGCCGACTGCCGCCCACAGAGACGCTTCCCGGGGTCCGCGCGGCCCCGCCCACAGCACGCACTTCCGGGAAGAGGCGGTGCGCACCGCCCACAGCGCGCGCTTCCGGGGCGGGGCCGCGCACCACAGGCCGCAGCGCCCCAGGAGGTCGGAGGAGCCTCCTCGCCCTCGCCCGGCTCCGAAGCGGAGTTTGAACGCAAGCGGCCCAACCCCTCCCGAGGCGGGGCCTTCTCCGGGCCCCGCCCACACCCCGGAGCCACGCTGCAGGGCGCTCTCCGCACGGAGGCCCAACCTGGCACAGCAGCGTCCACAACATCCCAGAGCCCTGCACACCCAAATGTCTTCGTTCTTGTGAGCTACTGGGTAAGGAATTATGAATAAAGTCCCGAATGCTGGCCGGTGCAGTGGCTCACGCCTGAGAGACTGAGGAGGGTGGATGACCTGAGCCTGGCCAACATGGTGAAACACGGTCTCTACTAAAGTACAAAAATGAGGCGCATGCATGCCTGTAGTCCCAGCTACTCGGGAGGCTGAGGCAGGAGAATGGCTTGAACCTGGGAGGCGGAGTTTGCAGTGAGCAGAGATCGCGCCATCGCACTCCAGCCTGGGCAACACAGCAAGACTGTCTCAGAGAGAAAAAAAAAAAAAAAAAATCCGAATGCTTCCCAAAAAGCAAATAATCTATGCCAAGAGTCAGGAACAAGAACTAGAGAGGTAAAACAAGAAAATCTTCACATTACATACTGTTGTCACACCGTGTCGCAGCAAAAGATCCAGTGCAGAACAGCAGTTTCTTCTTAAAATGTGTATTTTCAGAATTACAATGCTTACATTTTAAACAGTCTTAATACAATGGTTTTAATCTAACAATATATTACATAATATGAAAAATGACTTTTCATAGTAAACCATGAAAATGGAATTAATACCTGCAGTGTCAAAGTCACCAACTTGTCACCTTTTCCAGTCACAAAATCCCAACACATTGTATTAATAATGCTTGGGGGTCTTACAGCCTGATGTATAAAGGATGAATAAATGTAGAGAAAGGAGTATTTTCATGAAAAATAAAATTTAAAAACCAGGTAGGATTTAAAGAACACAGTTGAGAGTAAAACATTCAGATCAGCCCAGTTTGCCCTTTTATAAAAAGTAGTATAGCTTTTCATTTTATATACAAACCTGGAGTGTCTGACTTCATTTTAAAACTTAATTTTAAGCACTAAAGAAAATTTGAATAGAAGCCTGTATTTTTTCTGCTAATTCTGTATGGGATATCTAGCGTCTCCACTAAGAGTAATTAATACAGGAATCTGACCCTCCTGGGCTGTGCTGACAATGGAACTGTTGTAGGTAAAATCATTTTCTGATTAAATACAACAATTTCCACATTAGAATCAGAAGAGTTATAATTTTTCCAATCATAGGACATCCCATGAAATTCACAAAAATTATAACTTATTTTATTTTCCATTTGACAGTATTTACATGTTCCACAGATATTTGTAAAACAGCTGCAAATTCCTTGCTTTTTAGATACACATTGTATATCTGGCTTCACAATTATTTAACATCTCTTGTCTTTATCAACAAAACCAGCTTGTCTCAAATACATAGACCTTACTTTACATAAAACAATAAAAATCCAATTACAGTTACTCTTTTAGGACTTTTATGATAAACATTAAGAAAAAAATGACAATTTTGGGTAACCTTCTTTGTCTTAAAGAGGCAGAAGCATTCATGTAACATAGTTTGCAAAAGATCTTTTGGGTAATTAGGGGGAAAAACTGATAAATTTGATTTCATTCCATCTTCAGGCAATAAGAAAGCGCTGTAAACATTTTAAATTTCCCCTTCACTTTCTTCCTCTAAATACATACGAAGTTGGATAATTTCATCCTGGGAGTAGAACTAGATACAAGAAAATCAGAGAGTAATAAATAAAACATTTAATCACATTCCCTCTTCCAGAAGGTAAGAGAGAAAGGGTAAGAAGGAAAGCTACATTATAGACTAGGGAAGGCTCCCAGGCTGACAACACGGATTACAGGCTCTTCTGACAGAATCAAATCTCCCATCTCTTTATTCACAGGACTTGGTAGAAATGCAGGGCAATCGTCAATTTTTATGATAAAAAATCCTTATTTTAGAAACCCTAAACTATCATTAGATTCTGAAGTTCTAATTTGCTAACTAGTTTGACCAAGTTTGTTAAACTGCACATGAAGAAGATAAATTTCTGGGAAGTTTAAATACACAATTATTTATCTTCTTTACACGTCTCCAATTTCTACAAATGAAAAAGACGTAGAAGGGAAAAAAAATCACGTCACCTTTATTTATTCAATGAGCTAAAAGACAACACAGAGAATACTGGAAATGACAGCTGTCGCGTTTCCCCAGTCTGTGCCTCCTTCCTCCCACGCCCCACTGCCTCCCGCAAGCACCCTGCTGGGCGGGAACCCAGTGCTCCTTCTCTCCACGACTTGCACATCCACGGGGATTCACACGAGGGCCACCCGCTGCTGGACCCAATTCTATCTGCTTGCGCTAATCTTGTCAAGTTCAATTCCAAGCACGCTTGCCCAGGAAATTAAGAGTACTATTTCGTATGTACAAAAATACATCGCTTTGGAGAGCTGGAAAAGGTTTAATACGTACAACACTTATTTACAAGCTGTGACTTTCACACCTGTAAAAACAAACACACTTATTTTTGTCCTTGATTTTTGGTGCAACTTACACATAAACATTACATCAGTTAGTCTGTATTTTTAAAAATAATAAATCAACCATATGTACAATTAAATTTACAACCGAAAGCAAATAATCCATTGGAACAGTGTGACTGCAACTCAGTAGACCAGCGGAGGACATTCCAGGACTTGAGTCCTTCCCTACAACCAGACTAAAAACACACTGAGGACCTCTCTCATCCTCACGATGGAACATCTTAATTTCTAAGACTTAAGGTGCAAAAGAAAAATAATGATTATACAGCTACAATTACATGTAAAGACTTTAAAGGGACAGAAAAACGTATTAACCCCCACATATATAATGATCATTAAATTAAATATTTAACTCCCAGTGCATATGATATTCTATCAACATTATGGGGGACCACAGGGTTCCAGAAACATTTATCCCTAAACCACCTCACCGCCGAGGAGTTCCTCACAGCCGGGTCTCAGCTTTCTTCAGTACCTTTCACGTGGCTCCGGCTGATGGGCCTCCAGGTCCCCCAGCTCCGGCATCCCAAGGCACAGAAGGGGTTATGATCCCTCCCTCCCCCCACCCACCTCCCCTAGAAGGGTGTTACTCTAGAAAAGCACAACGAGAGGATCTGCGGTAAACGGCTGTTTTACCCCTTAGGGGACACAAATCCACCCCAATCAGGAACCTGGGCAGCTGTGTGACCAGAAAGGCACACACGTCACTAAGAATGCAAGGCCTGCTGAGTGTCTACCTGAAAGACAAATGGCCTTCCACGAAGAGCCAGCAGACAGAGGCTGCTTCGTGCAGACAGCATGGGTGGAGACTTTCATGAGCAGCATGTGAGGTAGGGGAGGGAGGCTGGAGCTCTGAGTAAGTGGCATGGGACACCAGCATGGGGACGGGGTGAGAAAAGCAGGAATCTGAGATCACAGGCGGCATGAAAACAACAACAGAACTCGGCTGGCCAGCTGCATGATGACGCTCTCTGATGTCCCCACAGCCAGGCAGGACCACTGAAGGTCTGGCTGGAGCCAGAACGGAGAAGAGTCCAGTCACAGTTCCATAAAGTGCACTCCTAGCTGGGCCGTGGCATGTGTTCACCCCAGCGCTGTCATGTTACACTGACTTCCAGGACGTGGTCATCTTGGCTGGGGATGACCAGGACTTGCGTGCCTGAGCTGGAGTTGAAGACCTGGCCGGCCGGCAGTGCCTGCAGCCGGGGCATGGGCAGGCCTTTGTGCTCGCTGCTGCAGGCCGAGTGCACGCTGCCCCTGCTCTTGAGGCTGCTGCTGTCTGGCTGGTCATCCCCATGCTTGTCTACTGACAGGCTGTCGTTTTCTATCCAGCTGTCTGCAAAACACACAGGAAGTTAGACCCAAGCTGGGTCCACACTCACCTGGGGACTGGCAAAGCCACATGGAGCCAGGCTGAACGTGCAGAATGCCACCCGACGCTGCCCCTTTACAGAGCACTCTGCGCACAGAGGCTTGGTTTCAGAGCCGGTGCCTGAGATTCTAACAGCAGACGAGGCTTCTGGAACCAGTTTCTCCTGGCACTGAAAACATGCCGCTAGTTCTCAAACCCGCTCACTCACAAGCTTTGGCACTGAAAACATGCCGCTAGTTCTCAAACCTGCTCACTCACAAGCTTATCAGCTCTCACACAAAGTAATCACCTGCTCGAATACTGAAGGTAAACTTTTTCTTAAAAAGTCCTTACCAGCATCCAGTTGGGAGGAGTGCGCAGAATGATGGGGGAGGTACTTGAACAGCCTGACATCGGGCAGAGGGAGATACCCCGCGAAGAGTGGCATTACTTCCATGTGGACCCTGTGAGTGGCCCGAGCAGCCACTGGCATGGAGATGACACCGCAGCTTTTCCCACACACTGCCCAATTGCTACTGTTGTCGACAACTGAAACGAGAGGAAGCGCTGTGTCACCCAGGATGGGCCTTCAAGTACTCGGGCGAGAGTCATAGCCATCGTTACCCAATCTTCTCACCCAACGGTGTCTGACAAAACACCGCAGACACAGAGCCCAGTGCCTTGTAGCTGCACCTGAAGATACAGCCATGCACTTTCACGGTGACAACACCTATTTCACTTAGTCCAACTTCAATTCGTTCTGGATTAGAATGAATTATGCTGGACGTGTACAGAAAACGGCATTTTTCCTGTGAGGTTAATAAATGAATTTTGATTTCAAATTTTTGTGTCATCTTCCAAAGTATGGTTACTTTGGCAGTTAAATGAGTTCTGTCTGGTAAGTGACAGTCTCCAAGACCACTGGGTCTGAAGCCAACTCTGCCACTCAGAAGAGCATCCCAAGACCCCAGGCTCAATGACCTCTGTATACTGGTGAGACCACCACCAGCCTCACAGAGCTGCTTTTTAAGGATGGAAAGAGAGTATGTATGAGGGAACTACAAAAAGTTCACGCAAAAAGGGAATCCAGGCCGGGCACAGTGGCTCACGCCTGTAATCCCAGCACTTTGGGAGGCCGAGACGGGAGGATCACGAGGTCAGGAGATCGAGACCATCCTGGCGAACACGGTGAAATCCCGTCTCTAATAAAAATACAAAAAATTAGCCGGGTGCGGTGGCGGGCGCCTGTAGTCCCAGCTACACGGGAGGCTGAGGCAAGAGAATGGCGTGAACCTGGGAGGCAGAGCTTACAGTAAGCCAAGATTGCGCCACTGCACTCCAGCCTGGGCGACTGAGCAAGACTCCGTCTCAAAAAAAAAAAAAATGGAATCCAAAGATGCAAATAGAAAATATAAGCTTTATGTCTCAACATAAGCCCCACTAAAATCAAGACACGTTTGTAAGCAATGATGCCATTGCTTACAATGCCATTTAGTCCATCCCTGAAGAACTGGGAGGCCTGAGAATTTAGCCATGTCAAGGCAGTCTTTTTCTACATTATTAGCCGAATAAAAATGGGTGCCTTTTAAAGACTTTTTAAGATCAGGAAACAAAAATAAGTCAGAAGGAGCCAAATCAGGCCCATAAGGTGGATGCCTCACGATTTCCAATAGAAACCCTCGCAAAGTTGGGCTCGTTTGAGGAATGAGCAGGAGCTTTGTCGTGGTGGAGGAGGACTCTCTGGTGAAGCTTCCCCGGGAGTTTTTCTACCAAAGCTCTTGCTATCTTCCTCAAAACACTCTCATAATACACAGATACTGTTGTCCTTTGACTCTCCAGAAAGTCAATAAGCACAATGACTTGAGTATCCCAAAAACCTATTGCTGTGGCCTCTGCTCTTGACCGGTCTGCTTCTGCTCTGGCTGGGCCACCCCACCTCTTGGTAGCCATTGCCGTGTATGCTTTGTCTTCAGAATGGTACTGGGAAGGCCACACTGCATCTCCTGTTAAAGTTCTTTGAGTAAATGCTTCAGGATCTTGATCCCATGTGTTTGAAGTTTCCATGGGAAGCTCTGCTCTGGTCGGCCGCGGACCTGGGTGTTAGGGTTTTGGCACCCACTGAGTGGAACGTTTGCTCACCTTTCTGTCCTAATTGCGTAAGCTGAACCAGTTGAGATGTCTGCGGTGTTGGCTCTCATTTCTGCTGTTAATTGTCAGTTCTCTCCAATTAGAGCATGAACAAGGTGAATTTTTTCCTTGACAATGGATGTGGATGGTCTGCTTGCTGTGGCCTTAATCTTCAGCATCATCTCGTCCCTTCTTAAAACAAGATATCCATTTGCAAACTACTTAACTCTTTGGGGCATTGTCCAAAGAATTTCATACTTTTCATAAAGCATCAATGATTTCACCATTCTTCCACCCAAGCTTCACCATAAATTTGATGTTTTTGTTTTTGGTTTTTTTTTTGAGGCAGAGTTTCTCTCTTGTTGCCCAGGCTGGAATGCAATGGCGCAATCTTGGTTGGCTGCAACCTCCGCCTCCTGGGTTCAGGCGATTCTCCTGCCTCAGCCTCCCAAGTAGCTGGGATTACAGGTGCACGCCACCACACCCAGCTAGTTTTTTGTATTTTTAGTAGAGACGGAGTTTCACCATATTGGCCAGGCTGGTCTCAAACTCCTGACCTCAGGTGATCCGCCCACCTCGGCTGCCCAAAGTGCTGGGATTACAGGTGTGAGCCACCGCGCCTGGCCAGTGTTGGTTCCTGATTTAATTTTAGCAGAATTCATGTTGCTCTGATAGGGGCTCTTTTAAACTGATGTCTCATCCTTCTTAGTGCCTCAAACTAGATCCTGCTCAGTGAGGAGGAGCTTATTTTGGTGCAAGAAGTGTTGAAATCCATGCATAGTTTTTTCATAATGTATCTTCCGTGATTTGTTTGAAGAACCCTTGTATGTAAAGCATTTAGTCCCACTCCTCGGACATGGTAGTGTCTTAATATATGGCAGGTGTTGTTATTATTAACATTCATTATTAAAACAACCTTCATGTAATTCAATGCAATTCAAACACCTAAGTGATCATTCACTGGGACCAGCCCTGGAGATATGAAAGTAAGCAAGACAGGATCCTTGCCATCCAGTAAGCAAGACAGGATCCTTGCCATCCAGTAGTAGTTGGCCTGGCAAAGAGGTCACAGCTTCCCATCATGAGGACACCGAGCAACCGCCCAGGGGGAGTGAGTGACCAGAAGGCCATGAGCAGCAGAGAAGGGCTCAGGGAGATGGACATTCTGTAGGTGGGAATGGCGGACCTTTGAGGACAGGGGCTACTACAGGACACACAGAGGCCCTAGGAGTGTCCGGAGGAAGGCAATGGAGTGACGGTTCTCAGAGTGTGGCTCTCAGGGCACCCGCAAGCTCGTAGCTTTCACACTGCTGCCTTTCCATGCTGCTGACCTCGGTGCTGCTGGGGCAACCACAGTGGCGTGAACTCAGGAACCAGATCACTGCCATGAACTCACAGCAGAAAACCAAAACAAAATGCCACGCTTCACAAAGTAGTCAAAGTGTTCATTTTATTAAATTCAGCTCCTGAGTACACTTTTTTGGTTTTTTAATTGTGAAATGTTTATAGACTCACAAGAAGTTGTAAAAATAGTAGAGGGGTCACCTACCTTCATCACCAGCTTCACCCAACTGTGCCATCTCATGTAACACAGGAAGCTGACATTGGTACCATACAGTGACCCAGGCTGCAGACCCCACTGGATTTCACTACAGAGTGAACCGGGCTGTAAACCCCACTGGATTTCACTACAGAATGAACTGGGCTGTAAACCCCACTGGATTTCACTACAGAATGAACCAGGCTGCAGACCTCACTGGATTTCACTACAGAATGAACCAGGCTGCAGACCTCACTGGATTTCACTACAGAGTGAACCAGGCTGCAGACCTCACTGGATTTCACTACTGAGTGAACCAGGCTGCAGACCCCACTGGATTTCACTACTGAGTGAACCAGGCTGCAGACCCCACTGGATTTCACTAGAGTGAACCAGACTGCAGACCCCACTGGATTTCAATATGGAGTGAACCAGAATGCAGACCTCACTAGATTTCACTACAGAATGAATCAGGCTGCAAACCCCACTGGATTTCAGCACCTTTCGCAGGCATTCTTTGGGTCTAATTCTATGGCATTTGTCACATGTGTAGATTCTTGTACCACCACAGCGGCCCTGGCCCAGTACTCTCCATTACCACAGAGGACGGCCTCCTGCTGCCTCCTGCTGCTCTGTGCAACACTGACCCGCCCTCCTTCTGCGGCTGGCATTTTGAGGGTGTCATTTAGAAATGGAATCACACAGTACACCTCCTTATAGGATTGGCTTTTTCTTAGTACAATGCCCTTGAGATCCAACCACAGCACTGTGTGAGTCAAGAGTCCCTTCTGTTTCATTGCTGAGGAGGAATCAGATGTGCCAGTTTGTTTAACCGCTCTCAAGCTGAAGGACGTTTGAATTATTTCCATTCTTGAGTGCTTGTGTTCTTGACATTCTCCGGGTCTCTGCTGCAGAATGACAGCTGGCTCAGGGAAAGCACGTGGGGAGCGCTCGGTGCTGTGAGCCGAAATAGCTGCTGTTTTCACAGAACACCCTTTCCACTTGCAAGAGTGCTGGGGAAGCTAGTTATTCAGTGTTGGGTATTTGGCAGACGTTTGATTAAAAATGAATGATGTAAGCCTGTCACTTCGAAGAAAACAACATGAGTATTTGCTGCCAATGATGCCATCTGAGACTGAGCAAAAATCAGAATTTTGGAAAACTTACACCTGTCGCTGTGAGCTTAAAAGAGTCCTGATGCTCCAAGCTCTCCCTGAGAGATCACAAATGCAGATTTTAAAAAAATATTGTCAAACGAAAGGTGCCCCCATTTGGAAGATCTGCACAACTCAGGAAGCTATGCTTCTCACGTGACTAATGGCACAGGGTGTCATGCTATGATGCCTGGGTAAAAGAACCACTCAACATGCAAGATAGGCCGGGTGCAGTGCCTCACACCTGTAATCCCAATACTCTGGGAGGCCAAGGCGGGAGGACTGCTTCAGCCCATGGGTTTGAGACCACCTACCTTCATACATAAGCTTTGTCGAAAAATGCTCATCAGATTCGGTCAGTGCTTCATCCTTATCCACCTCCAAGAGGTCTGAGAGCCTCGTGATCAATACCTCCAGGGAGCAGAGGGAGCCTGTTCTGCAATACTCCATTCCCGAAGGGGGAAAGATCTCAGCCTTCACGTTGTATAATGTCTGGGCAGGAAAGGGAGAGAAAAGAAAGGAAATGTACCTAACTGTTCTCAAGAAATGCAACTAGAGGCAAAAGAAGAGCTGCCCGCAGACCCTGGAGAGCTGAGGAAAGACACTTATCTGCTCGGCTGGCCTTAGAGCAACTGTGGCCACTCACTCTCAATAATTCCCATGGGAGATGCAATGTTTTCGGAAGTCCTACACCCCCAACCTTAACATCCTTCTTCAAATTATGAATATTTCCAACTGCAGGAAGAAAGGCTAGCACAGCGACCCTCCCGCTGCCTATCACCCGGATCCCAAGATCTTAGCATGTTGATGCCTCAGCATCACCAATCGAGCCATGTACATTTCTGTATTTGCCTGAGGTAATTTAAAGCGAATTTCAGGCTAGGCATGGTGGCTCACACCTGTAATACCAGCACTTTGGGAGGCCGAGGTGGGCAGATTAATTGAGGCCAGGAGTTTGAGACCAGCCTGCCCAACATGGTGAAATCCCATCTCCTACTAAAAATACAAAAATTAGCCGGGTACAGTGGTAGGTGCCTGTAATCCCAGCTACTTGGATTACTTAGCAGGAGACTCCCTTGAACCCAGGAGGCAAAGGTTGCAGTGAGCTGAGATCACGCCACTGCACTGCAACCTGGGTGACAGAGCAAGACTGTCTCAAAAAATAATAAGATAAAAAAATAAAGCAAATTTCAGACAACCTGTTATTTTGCCCCATCTACTTCAGTATGCATTACTAAACACTAAGGCCTTTTTCTTACCAAAACACAAAGCTATTATTACAACTAGCAAAAGCAACAGGAATTCCTTGGTATAACCCAATTCAGTCCATAATCTGCTTTGTCCATGTTTTCTTTCCATAATCAACCTATTCTCAGTGGTTATTCAAACATGCTTAACATTCTACCACCACCCATGGCGAACAATCACAACTCATCCGCCACCGCAAAGATGAAAAAGGGCTCGCGCAGCTCCACTTCTGAAGGGAAGCGGGTGTGTGCACACGCGTGCATGTTTGTAATACAGTATTACTTGACTTAAAAGTGTTCTATTGGCATTGTAAAACGTTCAAAGAAGATATTTCAGTATATTAAGAAGTGTCTGTCTGGAGTCTGAGGCCAAGATGAAGTCGTCTGCTGGGAGTTCACAGCCTAAACAGCAGTCCTGAGCGTGGCCTTTCTAGGTGATCTCCTACCAAATCCCCAATTACCTCTGTTCGGACATGGGACAAACTCCCACCAGTCTCAACAGGGGCCATGCTGGGACTTCCTGATGTTCTCGAGCCACAGGGCAGAAAAGATCCCAAATACACAGATGCAAAAATGCCAGCCATGGGCCCGGATACCCGTAGGTCCTGGGAACTGAAGCAGTGGAATGCTGTGCTAGAGGTCCCTGAAATACCTCCTCCTTCTGAGAAGCTTCTGGCTGGAGCACAGTGTGAATGTTTCTGAATCCAGCAAAGAATGCAGACTTGCCTAAGGGCTTGAAGGACACCCAGAGTTGCAGTAGGACAAAGTGGGGTGTGCTGAGACCTGCGTGTGCCTGAACACTGCTCTCAGCTGCATCTGGGAAGGAGAGTGGCTGGGGGAAAGCACAGCCCAGGGTGAGTAGCAGGGGCCTCACCTGGCAGCACCTGGAGCTCAGGCACAGTGACCAGAACCACGGAGCCTCTTCAGAGCGACACGTGAGCACTTATGGCCAGCTGGTCTCTGACAGCGAGCCCAGGGTCACCCCACAGGGAGGAAAGCATCGTTATGACAGATGGGATAGGGACAGCTGATGGGTCACTTGAAAAGAACAAATTTGGACCCTACCTCTTACCATACACAAAGTTAAGTCAAAGTAGATCACAGACCTAAATATAAGTGCTGAAATTACGAACATCTTGGAAGAAAATGCAGGAGAAAATCTTTTTGACCAAAGGCAATGATTTTCTAGGTCCAAAGCAAAAAATTCAAGCAATAAAACAGAGAGTTGAATTGGATTTCATCAAAGTTTAAAACTTTTCTGCTTCAAAGGACAACAAATGGAAGAAAATATTTGCAAATCATACGTAAGGACCTGGTACCTAGGATATATGAAGAACTTACAATTCAATAATAAAAAACAAATAACCCTATTTAAACATGGGGAAAGGAGTTGAACAGACATCCTTTCAAACAAGGCAGAAAAATGGACCACATGCCCACGAGAAGCAGCACAACATCACTAGCCACTGGGAAAACGCCCGCCAACTGGAACGGCCACAACCAAAAACACAGTGAGACAAGTGCTGGCAGGACACACAGAAGCTGGGACTCTCTGGGTCCCAGCTGGAATCCACTATGTTGCTGGTGGGAATGTAGAGCCCTCTGGAAAAAGTTTGGCAGTTGCTCAAAAAGCTAACCATAGAGTTACCCATATGACCCAGAAATTCCATTCAGGTCTTTACCAGGAGAATTGAATAGATATGGTCCCATAAAAACCCATACTTTGGGCCAAGCATGGTGGCTCACGCCTGTAATCCCAGCACTTTGGGAGGCCGAGGTGGGTGGATCACGAGGTCAGGAGTTCAAGACCAGCCTGGCCAAGATGGTGAAACCTCATATCTACTAAAAATACAAAAAATTAGCCAGGCATGGTGGCACGCGCCTGTAATCCCAGCTACTCCAGAGGCTGAGGCAGAGAACTGCTTAAACCTAGAGGGGTGGAGGGTGCAGTGAGCCAAGATTACGCCACTGCACTCCAGCCTGGGAGACAGAGCAAGACTCTGTCTCAAAAAAACAAAAACAAAAACAAAAAAAAACTGTACTTTGGCCGGGCGCAGTGGCTCACATCTGTAATCCCAGCACTTTGGGAGGCCAAGGCAGGTAGATCACCTCAGGTTGGGAGTTTGAGACCAGCCTGACCAACATGGAGAAAGCCCGTCTCTACTAAAAACGCAAAAAATTAGCTGGGTGTGGTGGTGCATGCCTGTAATCCAGCTACTCGGGAGGCTGAGGCAGGAGAATTGCTTGCACCTGGGAGGCAGAGGTTGCGGTGAGCTGAGATCGTGCCATTGCACTCAAGCCTGGCAACAAGAGCAAAACTCTGTCTCAGAAAAATAAATAAATAAAAAGAAAAATCATGAGCCAGGTGTGGTGACACATGCCTGTGGTCCCAGCTGCTCGGCAGGCTGAGGTGGGAAGATCATGAGCCCAGAAGGTCCAGGCTGCATGAGCTATGATTGTGCCACTGCACTGCAGCCTGGGGGACAGAGTGAGACCCTGTCTCATAAATAAATAAATTATTTATATATAAATTATTATAATATATACTATTATTTAATAATTTGTGATTTTATTTATTCATTTAAATGTATTAAATAAGGCATTATATAAAACATGAAGGTCAAAACAATTTGTCTTGTTTGGAAGAAGATAGAAAAAAACTGCTAATATCAAAACTATAAAGACAAACACTTCAAATCAACATGGTTTGACAATTTCAAACAGTAAAGAGAAGAAAAGAAAGTATCACAAAATTGTAAAACATTAAGTCGAATAATCTCCCTAAAGGAACACAGCACACACCTCTACCTACTCACCTAGCTCAAGGCTACTCTTCATTCCACACTCAAATTGGCTTCTAAAACATGATGCACAAGTTCTAAGAAAATCTTCACAATATTCAGCTAGCAAGTTTTCAGCTTTTCTTTGAAAAACTAGAGATATGCCTTAGAAAGCAATGCCCCCGAAGATGAAATGACTCCAAGAAATATTTCCAGGGAGTTACTAAGTCAACATGAGAAAGGGAAAAAGAAGAAAAAAGGAGTCTTTGGGCCTTCCAAATGACAAACACTCCTCTTAGAGATGCCCCCAGGAGTGTGGGCATCTCAGATGTGTCACTTGAGGAGGACCTGGGGTTCTAAAATAAAGACAGTCGATGATTCAACTACCCCAGCAACTGTTTTTCTCCAGCTGCTCCTTCATTATGTTGGCAGAAGCTGTCTATTCAGTTCTTCAGATTATAAAGAACATAATGCCACCTTTCATTTTTCCACCCCACCCTCCCAAAATAATACATCACTTACAAAAAAATTTTCCACTTTAAATTCATAAGTATACGGCTTTAAGGAGATAGACAGCTGTTCCTCAGAAGCTGGGGAAAATCCAACAGAGAACCGGCAATGCAGAGAAGGGGGAGGCTCTTCTGTCCACTTCAGTTCCCAGACGAAGAACACTGACTGCTTGCTGTAGATGGGCTGGAAAGAGAGTCGGGGGTCACTGTTCACACAGCACCATCACCGCAAAGACAACACAGACACTGCAGCGAAACACATGCCATGCGAAGGGTGCTGAGCAGACACCATGGGCAGGCCTCTGCCTCACAGCACGCCTCTGCACGCTGCTTTAGGCCCCACAGCACCTGTCCCTGCCCTAACTCCCTTTGCCTGGCCTTGTCCCAGCAGAATATTGTACAAAATTGGTAAATCTTTAATTTCTTATGATTCCATAAGTTTTATATCATATGAGATCATTAAAAAGTAGCTTAATTTTTTTTTTTTTCTTTTTGAAACGGAGTCTCCCTCTGTCGCCCAGGCTGGAGTGCAGTGACATGATCTCGGCTCACTGCAACTTCTGCCTCCTGGGTTCAAGTGATTCTCCTGTGTCGGCCTCCCGAGTAGCTGGGATTACAGAAGCATGCCACCATGCCCAGCTAACTTTTTTTTTTATTTTAGTAGAGATGGGGTTTCCCCGTGTTGCCCAAGAGGGTCTTGAATTCCTAAGCTCAGGCAATCCACCTGCCTCGGCCTCCCAAAGTGCTTGGATTACAGGTGTGAGCCACCGCGCCCCATCAATTTTTTTTTCCCCTTTTTTTAGAGACAGGGTCTCACTCTGTCACTCTGGAGTGCCATGGCGTGATCACAGCTCACTGCAGCCCAACCTCCCAGGTTCAAGAGATCTTCTCACCTCAGCTTCCTGGGTAGCTGGGAATACAAGTGTGTGCCACCATGCCTGACTAATTTTTGTATTTGTAGAGATGGGGTTTGCTATGTTGCTCAGCCTGATCTCAAACTCCTGAGCTCAAGTGATCCACCCACCTGGTCCTTCCAAAATGTTGGAATCACAGGTGTGAGCCACCATGCCCAAAGGATATTAATGGATATTAATTAATATATAGCATATCCCATGCAGCTCCAAAACAGGGGAATATATCATCAATTAATTTAAAAGTACATCTTGGCTAGAGGTGGTGGCTCATGGCTGTAATCCCAACACTTTAGGAGGCCAAGGTGGGTGGTTCACCTGAGGTCAGCAGTTCAAGACCAGCCTGACCAACATGGTGAAACCACGGCTCTATTAAAAATACAAAAATTAGCTGGGTGTGTTGGCGGGCGCCTGTAATCACAGCTACTCGGGAGGCTGAGACAGAAGAATTGCTTGAACCCAGCAGGCAGAGGTTGCAGTGAGGCAAGATCACACGATTGCATTCCAGGCTGGGTGACAAGAGCGAAACTCCATCTCCAAAAAAGATAAATAAAAATTTAAAAAACAAAATAAAAAGTAAGTCTTTACATCCAGCCAATTATTTTCTATTTAAATTATTTTAGGAACCAGCACAACCTGATGTATGGGTTGAACACCGCTATTACACGTACAGTCCACACCTAAAAGCACAGTGTCAAGCTCCAGGACTATCTGAAAGAGCTAACGGATTAGTGGGGGAGAATCCTGTGAAAATGCTGAAGATTCAGACATACATTAAGAAAGCCTTTGAGCTCTAAACACTCAGCATTTACTGCCTAAAAACATATGTGAAAAATCAACAGAAAAAGCAAGGTCAAGATTCAGCCAGGCAGCGAGGCATAAACAGAAAAAGCAAGGTCCAGATGCAGGCACGAGCATGGCTCTTTTACAAAGGCACCGACATGTCGGGCACCATCGCTCTGGCACTGGCAGGCATCACGCTCCAGGCAGAGTGGAGCAGTGCCCATGCAATCAACAGTGCGTTCAAACAGAAGCTTGTACCTGCACACATCTATGCATACAGTGGGACCAGTTTCAGATTTAATTCTTCTAAAAAGAAGAATTCATCCATCCAGCCACCCACTTACTCAGCAGCAAGCCCCAATCCAGCCTCAGGGCAGCCGGAGGAGCTGCACAGGAGCCTTTACTCATCAGCAGTGCAGCTGTTCTATCTAAAGGCTCGATCGCAACACATACTACATCATTTCCGTACACTCCGGTTCTCTGTTGAGAAGTTATGCTCAGGTCTACACAATGTTTACCTGCTGGGACTGCGTGTTCAGTGGTACTAGTTGCAGGTCGGTACTATCACTGGTATCTACAAGATAACTATCTGACAGCTGAAAGTCAAGTTCTGACAAATTCTGGACACAAACTTGAACATATTTCCTAAAGCGGAAAAACAAGAAGTATTATTTTGATATGTAAGAACTTTATTAAATATATCTTAGCTTTGTTAAGGAGACCCTCTCTGTCTAGGGAATCAAAAAAGCAGCAAAGCAAAGTAAGCTACGTTGTTGCATATGTTTCTCCTTCAGATTTCACACCAAAAAGTGTCAGAAAAAAATAAACCTTTTTGGCTGGGCACGGTGGCCCACGCCTGTAATCCCAGCACTTTGGGAGGCCAAGGTGGGCAGATTATGAGGTCAGGAGATCGAGACCATCCTGGCCAACATGGTGAAACCCCATCTCTATTAAAAATACAAAAATTAGCCAGACATGGTGGCACGTGTCTGTAATTCTGTAATCCCAGCTACTGAGGAGGCTGAGGTATGAGAATCGCTTGAACCCAGGAGGCAGAGGTTGCAGTGAGCTGAGATCGTGCCACTGCACTCCAGCCTGGTGACAGGGTGAGACTCCGTCTCAAAAAAATAACAAATAATAATAAACAAACATTTTTAAAGAGGCGATTTCTGTGAGGAAATGGAAGAAAGAATATAGTTTCTGACCAGCCTTATTATAAAGTGATCATGGCTGGTCACCCTCACTGGCCTATGGGGAGCCACAGGGAGAGAGCAGCGGCCCTCCTCATTAGAGGTAAAGACTCTCCATTGAGAGATGAAAGGCGGGGCTTATCTCCATTTCCATTACATGCAAAGCTTTGAAAAATAATAATAATAGTTATTATTTTTTGAGACAGAGTATTGCTCTTGTCGCCCAGGCTGGAGTGCAATGGCACGATCTTGGCTCAATGCAACCTCCACCTCCTGGGTTCAAGCAATTCTCCTGCCTCAGTCTCCAGAGTAGCTGGGATTACAGGTGCATACCACCATGCCCAGCTCATTTTTGTATTTTTAGTAGAGATGGGGTTTTGCTATGTTGGTCAGACTGGTGTTGAACTCCTGACCTCGTGATCCGCCTGCCTCGGCCTCCCAAAGTACTGGGATTACAGGCGTGAGCCACCGTGCCCAGATGAAAATTTTTTTAATAAGGTTCTTTTAGAGATTATTGATGTTTTTAACCATTAATATCTACAGCTCCCTTTGCTGTGATTTGAAGGGGAAGAAAAGCTGCTAGTATAATGTTCCATTCTAAACATGGTTCTGACATTTTTGTTTCCAAATTATCCAAACATCGTCAATGGATAAAAAGTTGCGGGCAGAGGCCAGGCCAGCATCCCGAGCGCAGTGATCAATGCTAGCACCGTCACTAAGGTGGGGCACCTGGACACCGTGGGCCCCCCATGCAGTCAACAGGAAGCACACAGCCCCGCCTGCCTCAAAGCAGAATCGGAGTCTACTCAAGCCTTTAGGGCGGCTGTTTTCCACTGCGGCAAGTCTGCCCCACCCAGAGGACACTGGGCAGTGTCTACAGACATCTGTGGCTGCCACACCTGGGGGTGGGGAGTGCTACTGGCATCTCGTGGGAGAGCCTGGGGTGCTGCTCAACACCCTACAGCACACAGGACAGCCCCTACAACAGAGTTTATCTGGCCCAAAATGTCACTCATGCTGAGCTTAAAAGTTCCTGTTCTAGAGGTTGTAGGCAACTGACAAGAGATACAGGGACAGGGGAATTAGTTAAACAAATCCAGTCAGATCCAGAAAGGTAGGCCTCCAGAGGAAACCTGGCCTGCATGTGAATAAGTCGATGGCTTGAAAACAGGGAAGAAAGGATGAACAGAGATCTAGTGGTCTGATGGAGATTTTGGATCCCAAGTCACACAAACCAACTATAAAAGGTCATTTTCAGACAGTTGGGAAAATCTGAATATGAACTGGGTGTCATAGGACACCAGGGAATTGTAATTTTAAGAGACGAACAATGGCCTTGTGGTCACATAAGAAGACATCCTTTGTCATCACGAAGGCCAGCTTTGAACACTAGGAACCTCCGCTTAGAAGAGTCCTGGGAAACCAGCCAGGGCCTGCACACCACGTCTCTGTTACCGTGTTCCTGAAGACAGCAGGGCGTGCGTGGTCCTGAAGGGCACACTGAAGGTCAGTGCGATGACCGTGGAGTAGATGGACCACGGGCAGTCAATTGACACCTGAGGAGGAAGCACAAAGACACTCTCTGACCACTCGCCCGACGGACAGCACAGCCACCACCACTGCTGCCCAGATACACCTGCAGTGCCTGCCCACACCCTAGTCATTTTATTATGGCTTCCACCACTCGTTATCCAGGAAGCAAAGCCTTACCTAACACATACACAAACCAACGAGAAATAGGACACTAAGTCTAGAGACAAGAGAAACGAACACAGAACTGGCAAGACGTGCACCCGTCACCAGAATCATCTCAATGGCGGAAGAGCACAGCCGTCCCCTAAGCAACAGACCCACCTGCTGCTCCCATAAACGCAGGACCACAGAGCCATGTTTCAATGTGCACAGGGTTTTGACACAGTGCTTTCAGTCATATATTTCCAGATGACATTAGTCAATGAGTACTCCATATTTAATGAGTTATCTAAGCATTTAATCCATGTGAGGCTGAATATGTAACTGAAAACCAAATCAGTTTAGGGGCACAGGGAGGACAAAGATATTACATCCCTTAAGGGCAGGAATGAAGCAAGTCTCAAGCCTTAGTCCCCACAGGGAAGAGGTGAATACCCCAGCACGCAGCGTGCATGCCACCAATGCCAGGGAAAAGCAGGATAACACGGCACATGGCACAGGTGCCGCCAGCGCCAGGGAACAGCGGGATACTCGGGCACCCGGTACAGGTGCCGCCAGTGCTAGGGAAGAGTGGGATACTCGGGCACACAGCACAGGTGCCACCAGCGCTGCACGTTCCTGCTGAGCTGAGCGCTACCTTCGCGAATGGTGAACGTCTGTGTGAGTTAAGGGAAAGACACTTCCTCAGGTATCTTCAAAAACTGAACATCACAACATTCTTCTTCAGGTGTGGACTTGTCTGGTAACTTCGTGCTTTGGAAAGAAGGCATTCCTTGCCCTTTTTCCCCCACTGCTCTTGGGCATCTACTGCGACCCTCGGGCTGTTTTAGAGCCCTCAGGATTGATTTCTGGGCTACAAGACTTGGGCACACCCTGAGTAACATGATGTAGTGACACATTCCATGAGCTGATTTCCTATGGATCTGGGACCGAAATCACATCTTTCTCAAGTAACTGTCAATGAGTACCAGCACCAAAGCCTAAAACAAGACAGCTCCTCCCCGGCTGAGCTTATGATGTTTCAGTGGACAGACACCGAGGCACACATGACACAGTCCTCCTCTGGCCTCGTCACTGGTCAAATAGACATGACCCAAGTCTGATGCCCCTCATGCCTAGGCCGGCCCTAACCTCTTACAGGGAACTCCCTGGCCCCTGGAACTGAGAGGGAAAGGTAGAGCTGGCTTGCCTCTGTCCTTGCAAAAAATGCACCCCTTATCTAAGAAAGGGTGATTCACAGAACTGCTAACCACACGGCCAGGGCGTCAGGAATCAGAAGGAGCCAGGCTACCAGCAGGCATCACTACATTGCCTTTCCCAGCAGGTGGGCGGGCGGGGAGGCCCCACAAGCTAAGCTCCTCCACTGCCCCGACTCACTTTGTGGTCTGTGGTAACCATGCAGTGGCCAGTTTTCTGTTTGTCCTTATGCTTCCTGTGGGGCTCTGCCATCCCCAGCATGTCACTCTCCCCTCCGAGTGCTGGGGCTGAAGGTAAAGAGAGAACTTCCAGTTCAAATTCGATCACATGGTATGCAGGCGCAACAGGCAGACTGATGCTCGTGACCTTGTCGGAGGACTGAATCCGGAGCGCGGCATCAGAAGACTGTTCTGCGAAAGACAGAAAAAGTCACTTCAAAGCTGTTCTCTCGGTTTCACTTGTCCTTTTCCTTACAGCAGGTGATGGCCCAGCAGTGAGGCCACCGCTCAACCTCTCCCGCTCCTGCGCACCTGGCAGGCAAACCCAAGAACAAAGCCCCTAGGACAGAGCGGCCCAGTGTGAAAGCCGGCAGGCAGGAGCCCAGACCCATCATTGCTCACAAGCTGAAGACAGGAAAAGGACATTTCCCACAGGGCCCACCCAAGCCCTACGTTATGTCCCTGCATGACCTTCTCCCATTCCGTCTCATCTGCAGATCCACCCCCACCCCCAGGGGATCAGGGTCCTCCCCTTCCCCTTCTTCATGGCTGGGGCTGGGAGGATGGAGTGCTCAGGGCTCTCAGCAGCACCGACGAGGGCTGCTCTGCTTTTGCTTCTCGGGAGCAGGGCCGGCCCGGGGTGGACAGGGTCTGGCAGGCATCGCCGTGCAACGTGATGCCACATCTCCTATCCTCCGTCAGGCAAGCACTGCTTGGCCACTCAGCGTGTGAACCACTGTCGGTTTACCACCTCAAATGGGACCCCAGCACAGGCACCAGGCTATTGTGCTCCTATGGAACACTGACTCCAGACACTGTTGAGGGGCACTCAGCAGGACGGCAGCAAGGCCAGGCTCACCCTCACACCCACACAGCGCAGGGCAAGGTGGGCGTCCTCCTCGGGCCTGGGTGGTCGGCACCTCACCTCTCGTGTTGGAGTAGACCATGGCCCTGCTCTCCGCCTGGCACAGAATAAGCATGGCTTCTGCATTGCTCAGCTGCAGGCTGTCTCCATTCTTTATAGTATAATGGCCGGTAGTGACAGTGAACTTGACTTTCTGAGGAATGCCTGCCAGAAGGCTATCTAAAGGAAAAGAGATCACGGCTCAGCACCACTGCCAACCAGAAGACAGCAAGTCAGGGCCTACAATGGGGTGAAAAGGGGCTCTGTTTCTTTCATTTACTATGAAAGATTTGCTCCTTTGGGATCTCCATGAATTCCCTCTATTTCCATTCCCTTCTGCCCTAACTTTTCATCTCAATGATGTGGACCACAGGGCTGAAGGAGAACCTTGCTGGGGAAAAAAGAATTCTGTGAGTAAAGGAGTCTTATCCCCATCTGGGTTTAGCAAGTCAGGGATTATGATCATGACTGTGTCTCCGAGGGTCACAAAATTTGCCTGCCAATAAGCAGTAGGAGAGAATCAGATAATGAAGCTTAAGAAAAGACTGTAAACAAAACTTGACTGTGTTGGTGTTGTTCAAATATTCAAGACATTCTCTGGCTTTTTCAGCTTCAGGCCACAGGCTTTTGGGTTAAGAACAGTCAGCAGTCAGGTGGCCCCCCCTCACTCCCAGACAGCAGTGAGGGGCAGGAGTGAGCTGAGGCCTCTGAGAATCCTGTCGCAGGGAAGGCAGAAGGCAGGCAAGATACCAGGACTCGGGGGAGAGTGGACAGAGACAGCGGACACTAGGCGGGAAGCAGGAGCCAGGCCATGAGCGTGGCACTGCAGACACTGGGCCATGGGGAGGGCAGGGCCTGCTGGCTGGTGCTTCAGCTCCCCTGCAGGAATCAAGTTCAGCTTCTCTACACAATGTTCCGATGGAAGAATCACTGGAGAGACCGACTGCTGTGTCCCACATCTGACAGCCTTTGCTGGTGGCCATGCAAGAGGCACGAATGTGGAAAAATAGGGAGAATGGGGGAATAACAGAAAAATGCTCTTTGTGATTTTTTCTTCCAAATAGAAGAAACAGGCAAATAAATAAATTGTTCCTAGCCTGAACAAAGGAGACATTCACTCACTCTTGTTCAGTTGCCACATGTTCTGCAATCATTTGTTTACAGCAACTCCTTCCAATTTTAGAACTTATCAGAAAGGACAATAGCTTTGAATTTCTCAAATGCCATGCCAGATGGACAAGTTTAATCATCCCTTTCAAAAGAAAACTTTTTTTTTTTTTTTAAAGAGATGGAGTTTTGTTCTGTTACCCAGGGTGGAGAGCAGTGGCACAATCACAGCTCCCTGCAGCCTCAAACTCCTGGGTCAGGAAGCTGAGGCTCCAGCCTGCAGCTGGGACTACAGGCCATGGCGCATCACTACATCCGGCTAATTTACTTCATTTTTTAACTTTGTAGAGATGGGGTTTTGTCATCCTGCCCCGACTGGCTTGCCCATGCTGGTCTCAAAGTCTTGGCCTCCCAAAGTGCTGGGATCTGAGTATAGATCATAACTAAATCTAGTGTTTAGCATTTGAGATGTACTTCTAAGCAGGAAATTATATACACATTTATGAAACCGTGGTAGACATGAGCTGCTACTTGGCTAATGTGACCCTGTGAAACACACGTGTGGTCTTCAGCCCATTTCCAGGCGCACTAGCTCCCAAATTCCTCACAATCTCCGAAGTGATGTCTTTTTGTAGGCTAATGAGATGACTGGAGGCTGGCAGCTCCAAGCTAGCTTCAAGATGGGGACTGGTCACCAGAGTGACCAGGGCAGGATTAGAGGGTTGGGCCTTTCAGCAGTGCCACCCAACCTCCAGGGAGGAAAGAGGGGCTGAAGGTCGACTTGCTCATCAGTGGCCAGTGGTGTAATTGATCGTGCCTGTGTAATGTCGCTTCCATAAAAACCAAAGGACAGGGTCTGGAGAGCTTTCGGGCAGCTGAACACATGGAGATTCCTAGAGGGTGGCACCCAGGGAGGGCGTGGAAGCTCTGCATCCCTTTCCCCATACCTCATCCTCTGTACTTCTTCATCTATATCCTTTATAATAATCCAGTCAACGTGTTTCCCTGAGTTCTGTGAGCCGTTCTAACAAATTCTTCAACCCCTGAAAGGGGGTTGTGGGAGCCCTGATTTCTAGCTAGTTGGTCAGAAGCACAAGTAAAAGAACCCTGGGCTGGCAGCTGGCATGGGAAATGGGGGACTGTCTTGGGGACTGAGCCCTCACCCTGTGACGTCTGACACCAGCTCCAGTAGACAGGGTCAGAACAGAATTGCAGGACCCCGCTGCAGGGCTGACTGCTTGCTTGCTGGCAGGGGGAAATCCCTGCACATTTAGGTCCAGAAGTCCTCTGCACTGATTATTAGGTTGAGGGAGCCAATAGAAAAAACACCTTGAGTTTCTTTTTTCCACTCTCAGAGTTAATTCTTCTATGTTTCTTATTTTCAGATACAACCATGTTTATTAAATATGAAAAAGCAATTATAGGAAAGCAAATATTCAGATAAACAAAAGAGGAGTCGGCTAGTTCCCAGGCAAATTTCCCATTATGTTACCCAAAATACCTCTTAAAGGCAGACACGGCAAAAAACTACCAGAAGCCTGGCATCTCAGCAGGTCTCCTCAGAATCGCCCCTGCAGCGCACCTCCTGAAGGGCTGGGGACCACACTCACCAGCCAGCGGCTCCACGTGCAGCTGGGGCTCCTGCGAGTACACGTCGTACTGCACAATGGGGTAGATGTGAGGGAGGACGAACCACACGGAGCCCACCGAGGCGCACAGCTGCCTGAGTGTGTATGTTCCAGGTTCCTTGGCCTAGAGTCAAAACATCAGGCATCTGAAACCACGTCAGCCCAGTTTTGTAGTTAGGAGCTCCCTGCGGTAGTGCTGTGCTGTATTCTCTCTCAACTACAGAAAGGCCTGTACTTCCTTCTCTCTTGTACCCCCTGCTCTTGTGCCCAAACCTCTGAGGGCCTCTTCAGAAGGCCCTCAGAATCTCTCAATTCATGATTTTCTGAGTAACTTAATTCACGATGCTTAAATTTAACTTTAATAAGGTATTTTCAACTTTATAAACTGTATTTGTGGCATTCTTTTTTTTCTGTGAGACAGAGTCTCGCTCCATCGCCCAGGCTGGAGTGCAGTGGCGCCATCTCGGCTCACTGCAAGCTCCGCCTCCCGGGTTCACTCCATTCTCCTGCCTCAGCCTCCCGAGTAGCTGGGACTACAGGCGCCGCCACCATGCCCGGCTAGTTTTTTGTATTTTTAGTAGAGACGGGGTTTCACCGTGTTAGCCAGGATGGTCTCGATCTCCTGACCTCGTGATCCGCCCGCCTTGGCCTCCCAAAGTGCTGGGATTGCAGGCGTGAGCCACCGTGCTGGCCTGTGGCATTTTCTTTGACAGGTGTATTTAGTAGAGACATTCAGCAGAGATTTAAGCCCTGCTCTAGACTAAAAGCGTGACAAACAGCTGTACTTTCCACAGGCCAAATCCTGTTAGATTAGTGCAACTTACAGGACATCCTGTGTCAGAGAAAACTTCATGTTAGAGTGGGTGAGAAACACCAGTTTTGACACCCAGCCAGCCACAAAGGGAAAATAAGGTTGAGCGGGAAAGTGTACCACCTTCTTGAAACCTCATTTTAACGAGGGTGTATATTTTCATACGCAAGGGGAAAAGCTAACTGAATCCAATAATCCAATGAGTTAAAAAGCTAACTTAATCTAAGAACAAATATCTATGTTAAGAACTTCACTCAAAATGTATCGACTGTCAGAAAATTGTATAGATACGAAAGAAAACATCAGTGTGTTTTTGTATAAGGATAGAGACAAAAACAGGGTCAGGAGAACGAAGGACTCTACTCAGTTCTCACCACACTCCAGACAGTTCCTGCAAGCTCCATGGCCCTTCTTCACAAACTTGAAAGTCAAGTTCCCACCCGGAACGCATACCTGAGTCCTGAAGGTTATCTGGTTGGCCCCTGGTTCCAGGGTCACGTGGCTGCACCTCAGCACGTGGGCCCCCTCCTCCAGAGCCACCCCTGAGGGCATCTCTAGAGAGGAGCTGCTCTCCTGCCTTCTCAGGAGCATGTGGACGTTTCTGCAGATAATCCCGGTCGTGTTCAAGGAGTTATCAGATGGGCTTCTCTCAAACATCTCATACAGCTCCAGGGCGGGCAAACTGTTTTGGGATACAGGGAAAGGTGCGGTCTCGGGTGGAAAGTTAATGATCCCGTTGGACGTCTTGTGCTTCGTAAGCCACTCCGCAGTCTTCCGGTAGCTGTTTTTCTCAATGCTGAAGTGGACATTGACCACAATCTGCTCCACATGAACGGGCACAGGCATCTGGCTGTACATGGTTATCTCAATGCACAGAACACCGCCCACGTGGACCACGGCATTGGAGGGATCAAAATGGAGATCTCGCAGTTGTGCAAAGGACTGCATGGGTAGCACTATCTTATGACCTGTAAACAGACATTATCGTAACTTACTCCCCAGGTCACACTTCCTGGCAGTAAGCGGCAGCAGGCCGTGGACACAGTAAGGTTACTGAGAGCGTACTGGAGCAAGCAGCAGTGACGTGCAGAACAGCCAAGCCCAGTCTCTTGCCATCTTCACACCCCCCAAAAGTTATTGTGTCAAAAGCAAAATATTAACAAATACCTACGTAATGCCTAGAAATCATAAAATGTACAGAAGTTAACCTTCTCAAGTCTGCTTTGACAAACTTAAGAGAAATACAGGTCAACTACCTCTCAATTCCAAACTAAAATTTGTAAATAGTCTAATTTCTAGAGCTCTTTTCAAGAGATTCCAATATTTTCTCACCTACTTAAAAACATGCTCAGTGAAGATGCCCAAGTGCCCTGCTGTAATGTGGAAATAAACCCCAGGTGTTTGCCAGTCTACCAAGTCAGCCGATTAAACAAGGACCCCTTTGTGCCCCCAGGCTCAGGACGGTAGCTACCAGCCAGGTCAGTCGCTGCTGAAGTGAGAGCCTAATGCTCTCTCTGGGCCCATCTCACTCTGACCAAACTGTAAGTACCCTAGTTTTGTCTAGAAAATCCACAAGGCTGCAGAACTGACCAGTTAAGTTTTTATTAAATATTCATCAACTAAAGGACTTGCCAAGACTGATGCCACAGATCATGAGAAACAGTAAACAATTGTGGAATATTTTATTCATATAGAGATACCAAAGAACGTTGGCAGGAAAATCACAACTCAAATAGTCTCAAATACAAAGCAGCAGATGTGGTCATGGCTCTAGCAACAATCAGTTTGGGCATGTTAAAGACTCTACAAAGCCAAACTAATGTCATGATGCTTCTGAGAAACCCATCCAGATGGATCTCGTTTCCCCCTTTCTTTGAGACAGGGTCTCGCTCTGTCGCCCAGGCAACAGTACAGCAGCACCATCCTGGCTCACTACAGCCCAGTCCTCCTGGGCTCAAGTGATCCTCCCACTTCAGCCTCCTGGGTAGCTGGGACTACAGGTGCCTGCCACCACACCTGGCTAACTTTTTGTAGAGACAGGGTTTCGCCATGTTGCCCAGGCTGGTCTCAAACTTCTGACCTCAAGTGATCTGCCTGCCCCGGCCTCCCAAAGTGCTGGGATTACAGGTGTGAGCCACCACACCAGGCCGCAGATGCCGATACATGAATACACGCCAGCAGTCAATAACCACATCAACCTGACCCTGAAACTTCTAGGAAAACTGGTTTTCAAGCAGTTAGTCATGGCTATGACTGAACTACTGTGTTCCCCAACTTGCATGTGCTGAAACGCTAACCCCCAACCTGATGGTATTTGGAACCAGGCTCTGCAAGGTGCCTGGGGTTAGATGAGACTGTGTGATGGTATTTGGAACCGGGCTCTGCGAGGTGCCTGGGGTTAGATGAGATTGTGAGGGTGGGGCACGCATGATGAGATTACTGTCCTTTAAGAAGAGTCATCAGACAGCTTGCTCTCTCTTCTTTCCCACCATGTGAGGACAAGGCGAGAAGGCAGCTGTCTCCAACCAGGGAAGGGAGCCCTCACCAGAAACCGACCCTGCGGCACCCTGATAGCAGACTTCCAGCCTCCAGAACTGTGAGAAAGTAAACACCTGTTGTTTATGTTAGCCCGAGTAGAGTAACACAGTAACCACCTTAAATAAGCACACTTCAAAACTAAGGTGAGGAGCTCAGCTTCGCAATAAATTTAATCTTACCACACAGCATGATCTACAAGTATATTTTCCAAAACAATTAACGTGACTCTTAACTTCCATTTAGATGCTCCTATGAGGAAACACTGAGACAAATTCCAGAAGGCAGGCTAGCCTGTAGGACAACCGGCTTGGAGGACTCAGCAATGAAAGGACATGAAGCACTGACACAGGCCACAACACAGATGAGCCTTGAAAACATGACGGTCAGTCAAGAACTCAGCCACAAACCACCACACATTGGACCACGTGTGAAAGTTGTCAGAATCAAAAGGGAGTCACTTGTGCTAAAAAACAACAACAAAACCTTGACTAATAGAGCCAGAGAAGGCTATGAGGGGAGGACTCTCATGCATGAATGCGTGCTAACAAAAAACTTCACAAAGAGTCTGCAAACACCACAGCCTTGCAGAAAGGTCACTGCAACCTTATACGAAACACTCTTCCACCAAGACATCTGCTCAGCAACTGCTGTCCAACCCTGACTGGCGTCTCCCTGCTGATCCTTGCAGCCGAGAACCACCACCCCAAACCAGTGATGTAATCCTCATTTTCCCTTTAAAGCCCCTTCCTGAATATGCACATAGTTTACTATGGCCCGTATATGGCATTGCAATGCCCTATTTCCAAATAAATACCATTTTGTAGAGAGACTCCCTATGTGTACTATTTAGGTTGACAGATTCTACAGGTTGAGTATCCCTTATCCAAAATGACTGGGACCAGAAGCGTTCTAGATTTCTGATGGTTGTGAATCTGGGAATGTTTGCATGACATGCTGTTGAGCAGCCCTAATCTAAAACTCCAAAATGTTCCAATAAGCATTTCCTCTGAGAGTCATGCTGGTCCTCAAAAAATCTTGAATTTTAAAACACTGCAGATTTCCAGATTAGGGACACTCCACCTATATTTGTATGAAACATCCAGAATAGGAATCGAGAGAGAGATAGTAGATTCGTGGCTGCAGGAAGGGGGTGGCGGGGTTAAGTATGGCGTTTCTTTTTAGGGTGATAAATATGTTTCAAAATTGACTGTGGTGGCCAGGCACAGTGGCTCACACTTGTAATTCCAGCACTTTGGGAGACCGAGGTGTATAGATTCCTTGAGCTCAGGAGTTAAAGACCAGCCTGGGCGATATGGCAAAACCCTGTCTCTACTAAAAATACAAAAATTAGCCAGGCGTGGTGGCGTGCTCCTGTAGTCCAAGCTACATAGGAGGTGGAAGCGGGAGAAGCAACTGAGCTCAAAAAGCAGAGGTTGCGGTGGGCTACAATAATGCCACTCCATGATTCTCTGGGTGACAGAGAAGACAAAAAATAGCTGGGTGTGGTTGCCACACCTGTGGTCCCTGCCACTTGGGAAGCCAAAGTAAGAAGATCTCTTGACTCCCCGAGGTTGAGGCTACAGTGAGCTGGGATCGCACCACTGCACTCCAGCCCAGGCGACAGAGCAAGATTGTCAAAAAGAAAAAAACAAAACAATACTGACTGTGGTAACAGTTGCACACATTTCTGAAACAGACTAAAAGCCATTGAATTATAAACTTCAAATGAGTGAATTATGTAGTTTGTGAATATCACAATAATGCTGTTATATTTTAAAAAAAAAAAGGCTCTGGTTTAAAAAGTGAAGAAAAAGATCAGGTGTGGTGGCTCATACCTGTCATCCCAGCCCTTTGGGAGGTTGAGGTGGATGGATCACCTGAGGTCAGAAGTTTGAGACCAGCCTGGCCAACAGAGCGAAACACTGTCTCTACTAAAAATACAAAAAATTAGCAGGGATGGTGGCAGGTGCCCACAATCCCAACTACTTGGGAGGCTGAGGCAGGAGAATTGCTTGAACCCGGAAGATGATGGTTGAGGTGACCAATATCACACAATTGCACTCCAGCTTGAACGACAGAGCGAGACTCTGTCTTTAAAAAAAAAAAAAAAAAAAAAAGAAGAAGAAGAAAAAGAAAAAGAGATGGGAAGAACTTTTTTTTTTTGAGATGGAGTCTCGCTCTGTTGCCCAGGCTGGAGTGCAGTGGCATGACCTCGATTCACTGCAAGCTCCGCCTCCCGAGCTCACACCATTCTCCTGCCTCAGCCTCCTAAGTAGCTGGGACTACAGGCGCCCGCCACCACGCCCGGCTAATTTCTTTTTGTATTTTTAGTAGAGATGGGGTTTCACCGTGTTAGCCAGGATGGCTACGATCTCCTGACCTTGTGATCCGCCCGCCTCGGCCTTCCAAAGTGCTGGGATTACAGGCAGAACTTTTTTTTAAAATTAAAAGAGAACTGAGATCTAACAACCACATGTAATATGTGATATCCTGTTGGACTCTATTAAAAATGATTTATAAAAATATTTTAAGACAATTAGGGAAATGTGAATATGGCCTACTTAGTAGATATCAGAACCTTATTAATTCTTTCGGTGTGGTTAAGAGACTGTCCTTATATTTAGAAGATCCAATGTGGTCTAGAGTTTGGCTTTAAGCAAAAAGAAAAAAAGTCAAGTGAAAGACATAGATACATGTTAGCTACACAGCAAAATGTTAGCAATTGTTTACTCTCAAGTGGCTGCTATATCTTGTATCCTTTTTACTTCCTAATGTTTGAAAATATTCCTAGTAAAGTTTTAAGAACTGGTCTTACCTGGGTTGTCTGATGGCTGGCTGGCAAAGTCAAGTATCTCCTGGCAGAAGTGCTTGCGCTCCTCTTCAGTGAGGTGGTGGTCACTGGCTAAAAGGCTGCTGGTCTGCAGGTAGCTGGAGTGGAGAGGTAAGGAGCGTGGAGAGGCTCATACTGAGGAGTGTGGGGCAAAGTGGATGCAAAGCCTCCTACAGCCTTCACAGAGCTTCAAAAGCCAAAGGGCTTTTTTTTTTTTTTTTAAGTTACTAGGACTCAAAATTAGATTATAAAAATTGACTAGATATTTCATTAATTCTCTATACAATATATATGTATAAGGTAGGACTTTTCTCTCCTTAATAATAGATGACAATGAAACATTTGATTGTGGGCAATGTTGCTGTATAAATAGAAAATAATTTTCCTGCTTCATGGAAACATTAAAGGATACTTTTCAATTTGTCCAAGGTGCTTTTGACATTCAGCCAGCTGCTTCCTTGTGTGTGTGATGGGGAGTGCCCAGCCCTCAGCCAGGTAATTTTTCAATGCTCCTTGAAGATAGATTTCTGCCTTTTGTGGAGCCTTTTTCCTCCTTGCAAAATCAACAAACAGTAGCTTTCATTACAGCTAGGGATAATCAACACACTGAGACCCCACCTCTCCCGCCTTGGCCTCCATCCTCCAGACTCCACGCCAGGACGGACTCAGCATCTCCAGAGAGCCCTTTTCCACCCACCCCGCTCCGTGAGAAAGAGCACCTACTCAGGACGAATAATTAGACTCCCAGGCAAAGATCTGAGAAATGAGCGTGTGGTGATAAAAGCACAACACATTGTTGGTCTGGCTTTATACACACGTCGACGAACTTCCATAGCTGAATCTCAGGATAAGAAAGTGAGCGTATCATTAATGATCTCGAGCTGACAGGCAAGAGAGTCAAGGTTAAGAGAAGGTGAAGGAAGGGCTTGTCCACAAGTACAGTGCTAGTCAGCAATGAAGCCAGGAAGTCCAGGTATGGGTCTACACTATCTACTAAAGGCACAGAAACACAGAAGCAGTCTACAGGGCGCAAGCGGAAGGGAGCACAGAGTCACTTGGAAACTCAGGCAAAGAGCACTCCACAGGCTCCGGCTTCCAGAGAACACCAGAGAATTAAAATAGCAACACTTGGCCCCCGCAAAGCAAAGTTTAAAGCACAACTATTTTGTAAGAGATGGGGTCTTGCTCTGTCACTCAGGCTGGGATACAGTGGCGTGATCATAGCTCACTGCAGCCTCAAACTCCTCAGCTCAAGTGATCCTCCCGCCTCAGCCTCCTCCACAGTAGCTGGGACTATTGGTGTGTGCGGCCTTGCCTGCTTTTAAAATGCGAATTAATCAGGGCTTGTCAAAGCCTCAGGAGTAACAAGGATCCTCTCCCCTTCCCGAAGAAGCCTCTTTGCTTCATTAAGGAGCACCTTCCTCTTTAGATGCACTACATGGAAATTCAAGGGAACTATATTCTAGCTGTAACTCTGCCGTTAATTAGTGGGTAATTGGCTAAGCTGCTCCAACCACATCTGGAAAGCTAGAAAGTTCACTTAGCTGATCTAAGAATCCCTTTCCAGCCAATTCACGTCAGTTCAAATCAATTCTCATTTCTTGCTTCACCTATGAAATTACTTGAGTACAGATTTCAAGATCTCATTTCAATCACACTTTTTTCTTTTTAAGAAAATGAAAACAAGCATCGTTTTCCTTAAACTTGTATCTCCTTTCAGTACTTTGAAATAGTAACCACATGACCCACTGGGGTTTCTTCTCTTTGATAGTCTGATTTTATGAAACACACTAGAAATATGCTAAATTTTGAGTTTTTCTGGAATCAAACTTCAAAGCTGGAGTTGGAATGGAAATCCTACAGTATCTGTACACACCTTCTTCCAGTTATCCTGAGATCATCCCTCTTTCACGAACCTGACACATGCAGTAGCTTTACATCAATGGCTTTGAGGTTTTTCAATCCTCTTAATACTTGATAAAATGCTATATAACAAAATATGTAAGATCTATATGCCTATTTACTCACCATTATGCTTTCTTACAATTATTTAATTAAACTTAGTTACAAAAATTTATATATTTAATTAAATAAAATAATCTCCAAGACCAATAACAGTTTTTAAGAGTAACAAGCAGAAAAGCTCTCCATCTGGTTTTCAGAAAAAACTAAAAAACAAAATTATGAGGACTGGGTAAGAGAATCTACACTTTTCAATCTACACATTTACGTGCACTTTATATTAACTCCATATATAACAAATCTTCTCATGTGTATGTTTAGAATTCAAAGAAAAAGTACAAAATCAATTACATGTAAAACTCTGCCAGATCTTTTCCAACAAACTTGGCAGATCGAATCCTCCCAATGCTCGTATACATTTCAATGGTAGCGTGGGACAAATCCTGTGGGGAAGTAAAAAAACAATTACGGACTTGAACTTTTCATGACAGACAAATACTACATTTATTTACCTAAAGCTGACGCAAAAGACGTTGTTGGGTTTTTTGTTTTGAGACAGACTCTTGCTCCATCACTCAGGCTGGAGCACAGCGGCGAGATCTCTGCTCACTGCAACCTCCGCCTCACAGGTTTAAGTGATTCTTGTGCCTCAGCCTCCCAAGCAGCTGCGACTACAGGTGCCACCACGCCCGGCTAACTTTCTGTATTTTTAGCAGAGATGGGGTTTCGCCATGTTGGCTAGACTGGTCTCAAACTCCTGACCTCAAGTGATCCACCCGCCTCAGCCTCCCAAAGTGCTGAATTACAGGCGTGAGCCACTAGGCCCAGCCTGCAGAAGACATGTTATTAATATAACATTATTTTTTCCTTTGCATCTATTTTTGTGTTGAGCTTTTCTGTTATAATCAAAATTGGTAACCTGTGTAAAAATTATGAAGCATAATAATAAAAGAAACCCACAAACTCATCCAAAACATCTAACTTTTCCAAGGACTTTCTGCATGTGGGTGACGTGCTGGATATTTTTCATACCTGTGTGTGTAAGAGGTACGGCCATTATGGGCAGTCCAAACGCTTGAGTTGCCCATGACCCCGGGGATGATGCTGACCCACGACACTTCTACCTACACCATTTTTTAAAGTTTCGCTAATTTAAATCATTCAAAATCAAATACAATAGCTCTGTCCAAGTCCAAATTACTCCTTTTTACAAAGAAAAGTATTCATTATCCTCTCTTATAATTTCTATGTGAGAAAACCCAATTTGAACAAAACTGTAAATATTCAAAGATGATTCCATGCCTAATATGGTACCATGGGTACTAATACGCATTTGATGAACAACTATTCCATGTTTTGTCCACAACTCCCCAGGTACCAAAGAAACTAAAAAAACTAACAAGAAAGGGCCCCCAATACCAGCTCCTTCCCAACTCAACAGGCCTTCTAGAGACAGGTATTCATGGAACAGACATTGAACACTTGTTAATACTTACTAAGTAGTGTTTTTCAAAAGCTTCCACTGATGATAATGCTTCTTTCAGTTTCTTATAAGGACTCTGAGCTGTGTTGGCTTAAACAGAAAGAAACGAGAGTCCCTCTTCATCTTCATCATGTCCAGTCACATGACTTTACATTCACCTTCACAAACTGCAGGTGGATGACCCCACCAGACTCTTGTGAAATTATAAACATGGCCAATGCCAACTGAAACTACATGATTATGTATATTCTCTTTCAATTCACATATTCATAAAATAGTCAAAACACTTTTGTGTCATGCTTTTCTCTGATCTTTAGAACTAGACTTTTTAGGAACATATTTTACAAATACTCTAATGAATTAAATTACTTTTGAAATGATCTGAAATGGTCTCAAGTTGAAACAGTGAAATATAAATACTAAGTATTTTTTCCCTTAAACACTTAAAACAATGAGTAAGGCTCCTTTCAAACAGCCTTATTAATCAGGAGAATTTTTTTCTTTTTTTCGTTTTTGAATGGAGTTTCACTCTTGTTGCCCAGGCTGGAGTGCAATGGAGCAATCTTGGCTCACTGCAACCTCCACCTCCCAGGTTCAAGCAATTCTCCTGCCTCAGCCTCCAGAGTAGTTGGGATTACAGGCATGCGCCACCACGCCCAGCTAATTTTGCATTTTTAGTAGAGACGGGGTTTCTCCATGTTAGTCAGGCTGGTCTCGAATTCCCAACCTCAGGTGATCTGCCCACCTCGGCCTCCCAAAGTGCCGGGATTACAGGCGTGAGCCACTGTGCCCAGCCAATTTATTTTAAAAAGTTTGCTGGGAGGCCAGGGCAGGAGGATCACTTGAGGCCAGGAGTTTGAGACCAGCCTGGGCAATACAGCAATACTCCATCTCTACAAAAAATAAAAAAAAAATTAGCCAAGTGTGGTAGCACACACCTGTAGTCCCAGCTACTTGGCAGGTTGAGGCAAGAGGATCCCTTGAGCCCAGGAGGTCAAAGCTGCAATGAGCCAAGATTGCACCACTGCACTCCAGTCTGGGTAAGACAGTGAGACCCTGTCTCTTTAAAAACAAAAACAAAAGCAAAAACCATCAGGCTGTATTGTTAGAAAAACAGATCATCTGTAATTCGGAGAGAGTGGTGCATTTGAACATGAGCTATAAAGTCCCTTAAGTCCAGGAGAAACTCAGCGACATTTCTCAAACTCCTTCCAATTCCTTCAACTATTTCTAATATTGCATTATGCTGTTAAAAGGTAAAATATCAGGTGCTTCAATCCAGTCAGCTAATAATGGGTATAATTTTCCAAATGGTGAGTAATATGATTACTATTAGAACCTGGGTTAAATGTGCCAACTTGCAAAGGACATTTTCATTATTGTCCACCTCACCACTAACATAGGTACATACAAAAAAGTACCTGTTTCTGGTCGCTCAGCTCCCAAACCTGCCAAAAGGTCAACTGTCCTGTTGAGATCCTCTGAGTTAGGTCCTTTCTCTGACACAAGTCCACACAGATAGCCCAAGGACTTTAACTGTTAAGATAAATTCACAATTTCAATTAATTTGCCATAAGAGTCAGCAGGGAATTCGAGAATTTAAATATAACAATTCAAATCCAGCTAACTTCTAGAAGAAATTTAGCTTTCCTACCCAGATGACTCAAATCTGGATAAAACTACATCCTACACAACAGCTCCCAGTAAGACCTGGATAGCGGGAATCCTCTGCTTCTGCCCTTCAGCTCCCCGAGTTCCCCAGACTCCGCCTGCACCTGCAGAAGCCACGCCCGGGCAGCCTACCTGCTGCACACACCAGCACAGCTCTGCCTGCTGAGGTGACATTTCCGCACCACCCTCTGTGTCCCCCGACTCAGGGTACAGAGTCACTTTCACGGGAGCACAGCGAGTGCTTGCTGTCCGCTGACTACATCGACATGTGGTAGGGAACTATGACTTCTTTGGCTGCACCTAGACACCTCCTACGGCCACTAAAGTGGATGCATCATGATCTAAATAAGCAGGAGGAAAGCAGCTCCAAACAGCAGACTTCCTCCGCCACCCAGGCATGGCTGCAGAGACAACACGAGCGTTCCACACTTGGGCAGGTAGGCACCTTTTCTGTGGCATAGCTCCACAGCCCCACAGTGTGGGCAATGTTTGAGTCGATCTGCGCCCGGTCACAGCAGCCTTCTATCCTCTGCAACACCTCCAGACAGCTCAGAAACACCCAGCAGTCCAGAGCACCAGGCGGGACGGAGACCTGTGGGGGTGCAAGTGTGAACGTGTGAGGGGCGCTCCGGGAGAGCTGTAGCTTGAACAAACCCACATGCTCTAGCTTGAATGTGCGAAACCCTCCCTCCCTCAAGCAGCCACCTCACCTAACAGTGCTGTGATCCGCAGAGCTACAGGAGAGAGAAACTAATCACCTACACTCACATGGGAAGAGAAAAGCAGTGTGACCTATATTCAAATGTGTTATCAGGTTTTAGGTATAACTTTCAATTATTGTATTTTTGAAAACCTTATTAAGAAAAAGCCTCCGCAGGTCTAGATCTGAAAAATATATACAGAAAAAAATTTTTTTTTAAAAAGGAAAAGCCTAGAAAAAGACCAAATATGATCATTTACTTTAGGAGTGAGGATTGGCCACACATCAGTGTCACGTGGGGAGGGAAAACTAAGACTTCAGATGACTGTTTGCTCACATTTAAGAAAGATCACATTCAACAGCAGAAACTGAATACTGAGTAGAAATATCACAGGAAGACTTACAGTTCACTCTTCAGGCGTGATAAAGACAGTACAATTATGTCTGGGAAGAAGAGCTCCCTACTGCTCCCGATACACTGCAGTATTTACAGGAGAAACCCAATGTCTGTATTTGAAAAACATCCCAGGGCAAGTGAACAAGGACTCAGACGAAGCAGAGCTGGCCAGGTGCCGCGCCTACTCTGACTGCTCCTGGGTCCCACGCACGCATTACGCTACCCTCTCTGCTTCTGTATTTTCTTGAGCTTTTCCACTTAAAAACAAAAAAGAAACACCATCGGAAAAGCAAAAGCGCCTGCTCTGTAAGATGCAGCGTCCCCCACATTCTAGCACCTCTGAAATAGAAACGTTTCTCTTAATCAAGTGGCACCTCACACTCTTCAGTGGCAATGCTGGCTTTTTCTCTGGTGGCACTAACTTCATGACGTGTCTTAGTTTTGGTGAAATGTGTTCACCGGTGCTCCTCAAATCACCCGTCAACAGGTGATGAGCTGCCACTGCCGGGGAAACTGACTCCCATAACAACTCTTGCAAGGCACCCTGAGCACAAATAAAGGACCTAGAACCAACAAGGAAGGAACACACTGCCATCAAATGTTCCCATAAAAGCTAAAATGCCCAACTTTTTAAAAATAAGATAAGCTACTTAAATCCTGTGGGGAAAAAATCAGCATAGGACAAAAACTGCGTAATCGGAAGCCACTTTCAGAAAGCTGCACAACTCTCTCGCCCAAACACACCCCACTGAGGGAAGGCGCAGAAAAGCGGGGCGGCCGGACGCAGCTTTGAGATCCTGGACAGAGCGTGTCCCTCTGACTGATAAGCGCCCTCATCAGTCAAACCAGAGCAGACCTGGAGCAGGCCCGCCTGGTTCCCAGGTGCCAGGAGATCTGGGATACTTTTCATCTCCCAAGATGATACCACCACCAGTACCCACTGCACAAAAGCTTCTGTAAACATGTGCCTCCCCTGGGCACACACTGGTGACAGAAAGACCTCCTAGGAGACGCCAGGTGCGGTGGCTCACGCCTGTAATCCCAGCACTTTGGGAGGCCGAGGTGGGTGGATCACCTGAGGTCAGGAGTTTGAGACCAGCCTGACCAATATGATGAAACCCCGTCTCTACTAAAAATACAAAAATTAGCAGAGTGTGGTGGCATGTGCCTGTAATCCCAGCTACTCGAGAGGCTGAGACAGGAGAATCATTTGAATCGGAGAGGCGGAGGTTGCTGTGAGCCAAGATCATGCCATTGCACTCCAGCCTGAGCAACAATAGCGAAACTCCGTCTCAAAAAAAACAAAACAAAACAAACACCTCCTAGGAGACCACGAGAGACTCCTACAAAGCAGGAAGGCGTACAGGGCTTGTGGTCAAGATGCAGCCACAGAGAAGGGAGATAAAGCCCAAGGGCCACGGCAGGGGAGCCACGGCAGAGGGCGCTGGATGCAGAAGCAGGAGCAGCCGAGGCACCAGGCGCTGACTGAGTCACCAGGGAACAGCAGCAGCCGAGAGCTGAGGAGCCGCCTGACAGCACAGGTTCACCTCAGAAAGGCTCCCAAATGATACCACCAAAATGCCAACGGTGGCATTAATTACTGCGTGGCATGATTATAGAACAGTTCTTGGTATATTTTTTTCCTGCAAAGAGCAAGTCCCGCTTTGGTAAGCTTGAACGACAGTATTAAAAAAGTAGCAGCATCAGGTAACAGCAGCTTTTCTGGGGTAAAAACAACAAAATCCAGTGGCAGCCATTGGCCACTGACTGCTGAGACTTCACCTTCAACTTCCACCCCGGAAGAGGAGGGAGAGAGCAGGCAGGTCCTGCACACACCCACGCCAAGGTACAGGGCAGGCTGTCACTGAGTAACAGAAACCTGAAGGTGAGCTCGGCCACCCCTCCCTCTGGAACTCACACCTCCCACAGTGCGAAGCCTCCCCGGGGCCTGCTCTGGTCTTGGCTGCGAGTTCTGCCTGACTCCGTGCTCTAAGTGCCTCTGTTTCCCAGGAGAATCACAGCTCCCTACATTTCCTATCACACATCATTTTAAAACTTCAGTTTTTATGGAAAAGAAAGACATGCATATGAATTGGGCATGTGATGTGGCATACACAAGCCTTTCTGCAGTGCCGCCTTGAGGAGCCGACTGCCTCCTATGTTACTACTTACTGTGTGTGTCTCTTAGCTCCCACCCAAACCCCAGGTAACACCCCAAAGGGGGCCGGGCACTCTGCTTCTTCTCTATACTTTCCAGGGCCTGACAGAGGTGGGCTCTGCAGCAGCGAGACCTTCCACAGTGGGACATGGAAGACTTCCAGACATGTTAACAAAACAATTTATAACTTCATTGCAGCGATACTTTTTCATTGCTTTGAAAAAACAAGTGGCAAAATACATACAACAAGGTATGTGAGGGGCGCAAACCCTAAATTTAGAGGTCCATGATTTTTACAAATGTAACCACCCCCTAATCAAGCAACAACATTATTCTAGAAGGTTCTCTCAAGTCCCTTTTCCTAGTCAAGACCCACCCCAAAGAGGCACCCCCTATCCTGACTTCGGCCACCATCAATTCCTGGCTGATTTGTGAACTTCACATAATGAAATCACGCACGTCCTCTTTTGTACATGGGACTTCTTTAATTCAACACAGTCTCTTTAAGATTCAACCTTGCAGAGTCTGTCAGCCTGTTCTTTTTCACTGCTGCTTATTAAACCTTTCTACAAGTTGGCCACAGCTTATTTATCCACTCCTTTTAAGTGTCTGGGTTGTTTCCACTGTTTGGCTACTATGGGTAAAACTATTTGCAATGTTACCCCTGCCTCAACTGAGGGACGCCTTCTCAGACTCCGAAGACGCCCCCAGCCCCAAGTGCGCCAGGCTACTCACAGCAGAACACAGGTAGCGCCAGCACTCTTCTCCCACCAGCATCCCTGCAGCAGAGACGCAAGAGCGCGGGGGAAGGGAAGAGAGACTGCCAGAGCCATCCAGGCTCATTTTACCCACTATAGTGCAGCTTGAGAATAAAACACAAAAGTCTCACAAACTCTGGAAAAGAGCGATTGTTCTGCAGCCATGGCTTCATGGCTTTGAGTCGTCCAAACAAGTGTCAGCCCCTTGCTCCTAAACAGTGGTCGACACAGAAAATGGGCACTTCAGCCAACATTACGAAAGCCATGCCTCTATGGTGGCATCTGCCACCCAGCATGCCACAGCACCCAACACAACAAAGACCAGGCCTCCGCTCTGCCCCGAGAGCCTGAGACTGAACGGCAGAGCGTGCGGCTTGGACACCTCGCTCTGGAACCAGGTGGTGGCTTCACCGTCTCCAGAAAACTCCCATTTCCCTAATGGGCCGCCAGACACTTCTTGGCCATTTGGATATCATCTTTTGTGAATAACAGACTTTTTAAACTAATTCTTAATTTATATTAATTTTCCTTAAAGCCCCTCCTCCTCTCCTGATCGCTGTATTAGCAATGGCAAGTGCCATTTTGCCACTTCCAAGTATAAAAGTAAAGGCACTCTTGTTCTTTCTTTTGATACCCCTACCATTTGAGTGCAGCCCACACACTGGAAGGTGCACGAGTCCCAGGTGAACGTCTGATATGCCTCCCATGAAAGCAGAATCAGAGCAGTAGCTCCTGCAGGAACTCCCTGCCAGTCACCAGCCCCTCCACCTGCCAGAGAGCTCACAGCAGACTGGTGTAGCTTCAATGCGAACTTTAGATACAAGGAATCAAAAAGTATGCCTTCTCTTATCGCTTGAATCCGGGAGGTGGAGGTTGCAGTGAGCCAAGATCACGCCACTGCACTGCAGCCTGGGCGACAGAGCAAGACTCCACCTAGGGGAAAAAAAAAGGTATGCCCTCAACTTCTTTAGCTCAACCTGAGGTTGGTTAGAGTCATCCACTACGACCCAGTCACGTTCACCACCGTACCCTAGCGCACTGCAGGGCCACGGTGCCGTGTCGTCATCGCTTGGACGAGATGAACATTTGGGTTCTTCCCCGTTTCTAGCTCTGATGACTCACAGTGCCACAAATATCTCTGTACTTGCCTTTTGATGCATGTGTGTGTGCATGTGTCTGCACATACCAGGGCTGATCTGCTGGGTCATGGGGCATGTGTCGTGATGGCGACACCCGCTAGATACCGCAAACAGCCTTCCAAAGCGCTTCCAGTGGTGCACACCATCATCAGTGAACGAGCGCCAGTGTCTCCACCCTCCCACCAATACCCGAGGAAAGCCTTTCCATCCTGGCCATTCTGCTGGTGTGTGCTGGTACTTCATTAACAATGGTTTCAGTTTGCATTTCGCTATGATTCATGAGACTGAGCCCCTTTTCATATGTTTATTGGCCATTTGGATTTCCTCTCTTGCCTGTTTTTCTATTGGTTGGTCAGTCTTTCTGCATTGATGTATGTGAGTTCTTCACAGTGCATGCTGGATAGGGCCCTTTCTTGTCTGCATATACTGTTCGTACTTCCACGCTGCGGAAGGCCTTCTTGCTCCCTTCAGAGTACCTTTCGGGGAAGAGAAGCGCTGATGTTTATGTGGTCTAATGTAGGGCCGGCTTCCTTCACGGCTGGTGCATAACTATAAGGGTTTCATGTTCTATTTAAGAAATACTTGCCAACCTTAAGGTCCCCAAGGTATTTTCCCATGTTATCTTCTAGAGTTTTCTTATTTTATTTTTCATGTTTAGACCAAAACTACACCTGGAATTAATCTTGTTTATGGGGTGAGACCAAGATATGTTTTTATATATGGATATCCAGTGGACCCAGAACCACCAATTCACTAAATTTTTCTTGAACCCATTTATTTAAAATCTACCGGCTGGGTGCTAATCCTAGCCCTTTGGGAGGCCGAGGAGGGTAGATCGCTTGAGCTCAGGAGTTCAAGACCAGCCTGGGCAACATAGTGAAACCCCATCTCTACCAAAAAATACAAAAATTAGCTGGGCATGGTGGTGCGTGCCTGTAATCCCGGCTACTCTAGTGGCTGAGGCAGGAGAATTGCTTGAACCCTGGAGGCAGAGGCTACAGTGAGCCAAGATCACACCACTGCACTCCAGCCTGGGCGACAGAGTGTCTCAAATAATAATAATGATAAACAACAATATCTACCTCAACTGCTTTTTGGAACTCCACCTTCTCCCTTGGACTATGGCAGAAGTTTCCAAATTCTTCACCTCTCTCTGCCCTCTGCCTCCTCACTAGGTCCTAACCTTTCATGGCTCGCTACTGGCTACAGGACAAAGGGCAACCTTCAAGGTGACACACAAAGAACTTCAGAATCTCCCTTCATTGTCACCAAAGCCTGCCTCGCCCCTGAAGTTCCAGAAGTTCCAGTGAGACCAGACTCCTTCAGAGCACCTTCGGTAACACCACCTTCTCTGCCTGAAACGCACTCTCTTGTGCCACCAGCAGTCACATCTACCTGGTGAATTCTTACTCCCCCTACTCATTCCCTGGCATGTAAGCTTCGTAAAGCCAGGAATTCTACTTCACTCTCTGCTGAAAATACAGTGCCTACCACAATGGTTGGCACAAAACAGATGCTCAGTGAAGATATGCTGAGTGAATGAATCCTTTTTTTTTTTTTTCTTTTGAGACAGCGTCTTGCTCTTTCACCCAGGCTGGAGTGCAATGGCGTGATCTCGGCTCACTGCAAGCTCTGCCTCCCGGGCTCAAGCAATTCTCCTGCCTCAGCCTCCCAAGTAGCTGGGATTACAGGCGCCCGCCATCATGCCCAGCTAATTTTTGTATTTTTAGTAGAGACGGGGATTCACCATACTGGCCAGGCTGGTCTCAAACTCCTGACCTCGTGATCCGCCCACCTCAGCCTCCCAAAGTGCTGGGATTACAGGCGTGAGCCACTGCGCCCGGCCTGAATGAATCTTTTTAACGGAGTTCACACAGGGCCTCCTCCAGAAAGCTTCCCTAGCACCTATCGGGCACCCGCAAATGTTTACCAAGCTGACCTGAGGCACCCGGCAAAGCTGCCTTTCCCTTCCTTACGGTCCCCTGTGCACAGACAACACTTCGTCACTACTTGGACACTGTGCTGATGACCCGTGGCAGCCTCATGCCGGCAGGTGAGGCCCTTTCCTCTTCATTTATGTGTACCCCCTATCTATCCCTGTCTCTGTCCACAGTGCCTGGCAGGCAAGGAAATGTGTCTTGAATGATTCTTGACAGTCCTCTCTTTCCTTTTGTCCAGGGAGCCATCAGTTCTTCAGCAACAGCTCCCACAACCACCCCTCCTCCTCCAGCTCAGGTCCTCATGGCTCAGGGGCACACAAGATCCTCCACCTCCCCATGAAAGCACCCACCCAGCAGGGTGTAGGGTACACTGTAAGCCCTCAGTAAACACAACCTACATCCCTCCACTACATCTCTGCCTTTGTCCTCTGCCAGGCCTGCACCTCAGAATACTGACCCCAACCGGCCAGCTTTGACTGTAAACCTTCTTCCTCTGGTTCAACCTGCAGGTTGGCCACACACAGCCCCTGTTCACAAACCGGCCAGCTAACTCTGATGGCGTGCCATGCGCGGTTCCTCCATGCCACAGGCTAGGCTGGGTGACTCTCCTGGGGTCAGGAGGAGTCCTGACCCTGCTAGGCCCACACCTAACCAGAATCTACGCTAATAAAAGGTCAAATGGTGCTGAATGAAACACATTCCAAACCCCCTAAAAAATCACTTGGGCAATCACTGTAACAAACACATTATGGCCTTCTAGAAAGTATCTTCCTCATTCTTCTAATTTGGCAACAAAATGTATACGTATCATACTTTTTTCTTACCAAAGGTGCAGGAAAACAGGCATCACTAGCATGACTAAAAATGGGAAGACCTTTCTGGTGGACGAATTGACAACACATATTAAGAGCTTTAAAAACACGTCTATCTTCAACCTTCCAATTCTACTTGTATGAATTTACACACAAAGATGTATGTATAAGGATACAAACTACTGCAATTGCAAAGAATTTTGAAGAATTTAAATGTCCAAATAGGAGCAAGGAAATCATTGCAGTTCATCTATACATAAGGCGGCCATGGACAAAAAAAAAGAGAACCTCTTCCCGCTAGCAAAAGCAACAACGTTTTCTTCTGCGTGTTTGTCTGTATTTTCCAAATTGACATAGAGAAAACATTCAACTTTTGTAAATGGAGGGAAAATTAGAAATTGTTACAGAAAAAAAAGAGGAAATATTCTGTGAAGGAGGATCCTCAACTCATGTGCAACTGGCCTCACTTCACGGGTGTTACCGCTCACCCCAGCAGGTAGGCACAATCTCCATTCTTAACACATTTTCCATAACGGGAGTGGGCCAAGGCTAGTAAGCGGCACCCACAGGGTAGATGCCTCTATCCGGCCATCTTGCTCTCTTTCTCAGCCCCCATCGCCCCTGGAGTGTGGATCGAGCCCTACTATAGAGGCAGTGCTGCTTTCCATCACAGCTGGCCACTTCGGTGCCCCCTGTTCTCTTTAAATAAATGAGGTACTTCAAATCAACTGATAAAGCAAGCAGGATGTTAGCAGGACATGTTTTATAAGCCACCCACTCAAAACTGGGCCGTGGGATCTGCAGCTGACCGTGGTGCACCTACCCCCTGGCCTCTGCTCAACTGTGGCCCTAAAACCCGACTCTCACAACTAGACTGGAATAAAAACTACTGCACGAGAGAGAAAACCATAGCCAGGGGTGGTTCAGACCTGTAAGCCCAGCACTTTAGGGGGCGAGCAGGGAGGATCACTTGAGCCCAGGAGTTCCAGACCAGCCTGGGCAACACAATGAGACTCATCTCTACCAAAAAATTTAAAAATTTAGAAAAAGGGAGAGAAGGCCGGGCGCAGTGGCTCACGCCTGTAATCCCAGCACTCTGGGAGGCCGACGCAGGCGGATCACAAGGTCAGGAGACGGAGACCATCCTGGCTAACACGGTGAAACCCCGTCTCTACTAAAAAAAAAAATACAAAAAATTAGCCAGGTGTGGTGGTGGGTACCTGTAGTCCCAGCTACTTAGGAGGTTGAGGCAGGAGAATAGCGTGAACCTGGGAGGTGGAGTCTGCAGTGAGCCGAGATCGCGCCACTGCACTCCAGCCTAGGCAACAGAGTGAGACTCCATCTCAAAAAAAAAAAAAAAGAAAAGAAAAAGGGAGAGGAAGAGAAACACTTCTGATGTGAAGCTACTGGTGAAGCCCTCTAAGTAAACAGTGTGAATCTCAGTGTTGATCAAACTCAGGAGCAAAGTGTGCAAAAAGGACTGTGTGCACTTCAACACAAGCGACAAGGGAGGCTGTCCTCTCTGGACTGGGAATCTGACATGCACAGCGCGTGTAAGGAGGCGCAGCCAGCTGTGTACATCAGAAGGAGGTGAGGAAACAGGAAGTGGGTTCTTAGAAGGAAAGAGACTGAGAGACTGTGAAAAAGTCATCAGTGGGTGGCATGTCCTTTCCTCAAATCCAGCATTCAGTTTTGGCCACCTCCTCTCACTGGAGACACAGAACTCAACAGTGCAAAGAAGTGCAATAGCTATGACTAAAAGCAATGGGGACAGCTTCCACTCAAGGAAAGGCCAAGGAGACAACAACTTCATTCAGTAAAGCAAAGGGCTCAGAAAATACACCACGGATAAGAGGCTCCTCACACAACATAAAGCCTTGAAAATACCTCAGTGACTTCCTGGCCCTGCAGACGAGCGCCCAGAGGAGCCAACAGACCCCGTGTGGCTCCTGTGAACCCCGACGCTCCAAGGAACTCCAGAACCCACACCCTCTATTACTTACACGTTTCTCCTTCCAGCCACAAGGGAATAACAGCCCTACTTCAACCTCCTTCCACAAGGGCCACAGGCATTCCAGAACCCCGGAGAACCGCTAGGAAGTCCCCAAGAACCTGCTCCACAGGAGGACAGCCCACAGGAGGAGGCGAGCACGCAGCTCTGCGGGGAGTGAGTGCAGCGCTACGCACTATGCCGCTGCTCCTCCAGGCCTCCATGGCACCTGCGCACGCCCACAGGAGGGCAGCCGTGGTGGGGCAAGCACACTAGTGAGCAGCGCCAGAAGAGGAAAAGGGATTGCCATCTCCACGCAGTACCGGACCTCTCGGCTTGGCCTCTCATATCCACTTTCCATCCCCTGCCGCCCTGTTCTCTGCTGGGGGAGCTGTATGTAACACATCAGTGGGCTCCCTGGCCTCTAGCTTCCAGAGTGCCCGGAGGAGTTCAGAGGGAAGGGTGGGGGGGTGGAGGTGCCCGCTTCCCTCCTGGTGGAGCTGCTTTGGGCCAGTGGCCTCCTCAGTTGCGGGGCACAGTCCCCGCCCCCGCCACCCCAGGTCAGCCTACTCTGCACTGGCCCGCCTGGCTGTGGGGATTTTTCTCCTCCCTCTACAGGCTGGTAGTCATGCTATTCCCAGGCAACCTTCTGAAGCTGGAAAAACAACTTGAAATTCTTAAATCCTGGTGTTCATGAATTGGCGGAGACCAGCAATAAAGGGACTGGGTCTGTGCCATCCTCCGAGGTTTCCTACGCCTGTCCCAAAATGGGCAACAGCTCTTTCCAATCAGCCCTGCTGGGGTCGTCTCACTCAGAAGACGTCACGTCTGAATCATCTGGACTTGAATACTTCAATTTTTTCCCCAATCGGCTAGTAAGACAAAAATCTCAACATCAGGCGAAAGCCCGAGGCACACGTGAACAGAGCGCCCGGCTCCAGGAGTGCATGGTCCCCCACAGCCCCGTACCCAGCCTGCAGTTAGGGCTGAGCAGCCCAAGCAGAGTCTCTCGATCCAGGGGATTACAGGCAGCCCAGAGTGCCATTTCGAGGTGGAAAATGTTGCCTTTCCTCATTTGCTTCATTAGGTGAAGAAAAATCATTTGATAAAAATTCCTAAGTTTCTGAGTTTGTGACTTGGGCAGGGACTAATGAGCTGAGCTCTGAAATAAGAATTTCTCCTTTTGAAATTAACTAAAATACATTTATCTTCATTAATTAAATTTAAATCTCTTAAAATTATTTCAAACCAAGCACACAAAAATAAGTTCCTATATTATGAAACACCATCCCCATCAATGGCCTATACTCTTCAGACCTAATCACTTCCAGACTCTGTTTTCTTGTTTACAAAACAGCATCAGACCACTCACTCAGGAGATCTTAACCAGAGGATGGGTGGCAGGGGCGTACACGAATCCTCAAGTCGTAAGTATCATTTCGTTTGTGTGTGTGAATTATTCTGGATAAAGAGGACCCCGAAACAAGAATCACCAGACTGGATACAGTCTCTACAGTCCTTCCACCTCACTAGAATGTCCATGGTTCTACAGGCAGTAACAGTTTAGTGCTTGGGTGAATTTATCTCTAAAGGCAAATGTTTTACTAATTACATTCACACACCCAATAAGTGAGCGCGCGCGTGCGCGCGCACACACACACACACAATTTATGACATATCTTCCACGAAGCTTCGTACTACTAATCAATGGGGCACAGCCTGCTGTGTGTCACTCACATTGCTACCTGCATGGCCATGTGCAAAACTATTTATCTGAAAAGAAAAATAACATAAATGTCTACATGAAATAAATGTCTGAGATAAAATAAATGTCTACCTGCAAAACCTAGCCCTGCGGGTCCCTCAGGTGAGTGACGCTTCTCCGTGGAGACGGTTCACGCAGTAGCGCAGGCCGCAGTCAGCCAGTGAGCTCCACTGAGCTCATCTAAGAGGCTTGCTCTGGACCGGCACAAACTTCACCATGTTGAGAACAGAGTTCTATTTTTGAGCAATTAATCAATGTAAAAAGTAACTAAGCAAATAATATATTGAAAATAAAAGACATTCAGAAAAGAAAACTCTTTCTTAAGCACAAACAGTTCAATGCCTGGAACCTCAAGGTTCAGAGATTTCTCCTGCAACAATCAAGAAACGGGTAAATTGGGAAAAGAGCCAACTCACTTCTAGGAGCTTCAGTTCCTGCACACAGTTGTGCAGCAGCTCCAGGGCGCGCTGGGCCACCTCCCACGGCCTCTGCAGGAAGAGCAGCAAGGTGCACTGGCGAGAGAACAGGTAACTGCGTAGATCTAACAGCGTGGCTTCTCGCCTCTGGATCGATTCCCGCTTCTCCATATCTATGGGCTTTCGGAGGATCAATCCATTCCAGCTCTTCACTGGCTGGCAGAAAAAAGTCAGCCAGTTGGCACCATCTAAACAAACACACATCATGAAAGGTGCTGATTGCAGGTACTTCACCTTCCTGAGCTTCCTCCTCAGGCTGAGGATGGTGAGCAAACGGGCAGCTTCAGAACCAGTTGTTCTAAGAACACTGCCCACCCCCTGTGGTCTAGCGATGTGCACCATTTGGCTCCCGGCATTGACAGCCGAGATGAGGGTAACGTGACCCAGGCAACAAGGCATGCCACCCTACCATGCCCAGAAAGCCATGGGCGGGAGCTGAACAGGTCGGGAAGCCGCCCAGAGACCAACAGGCTACATGGTTAGGGGAGCGCAGGCTCTGTCTCAGACCGAGGGAGGGCTCTAGTCTTCGGCTGCAGCGGGGCTGGGCTTCCTTATCTTTACCTGCGGGCTGGAGTGCTGCCTGCTCTGACCATCCTGGTGCTTTTGGTCTTCCTTAGACTACATATTCCTTACTTATTTCCTTAACTCAACCACGTCACCTCCCTGAGTCAAGCTCCTAGAGGAAGGGACAGGGAGGACTTGGTAGCAGCACACAGAAGAAAAAAGAATGACTGCTTGTCACAAATTTCAGCAAGGCTCCCAGAGGTTTACTTATACCCCTAAGACTCAAATATGATCTTAAAATAAGCATAACAATGTATAATAACAAGTCCATCAATCATTATTGAAAAAACCTTTGAATCTATTTTTCTCACTCCAACGGAGAGGTGTCATAACCAGTTCATTCCTACGTGGCATCCTGACATGGTTAAATGCTGCACAACTGTGTGCAGGAACTGAAGCTCCCTTCACTGACGGGAGCTTCTCCTCAGAGCCGAGGAGCACACGGCAGTGTGGCGCGGACTTGCCAGCCCAGCCCTGTACCAGCATCCTCAGAGCTGCTGGAGCACACAGCAGTGTGGTGCTGGCCCGCCCCGGCCCCTGCACCAGCATCCTCAGGGCTATTGGAGCACACGGCAGTGTGATGCGGACCCGCCCCAGCCCCTGCACCAGCATCCTCAGAGCTGCTAGAGCACACGGCAGTGTGATGCGGACCCGCCAGCCCCTGCACCAGCATCCTCAGGGCTACTGGAGCACACAGCAGTGTGATGCGGACCTGCCAGCCCCTGCACCAGCATCCTCAGGGCTGCTGGAGCACACAGCAGTGTGGTGCGGACCCGCCAGCCCAGCCCTGCACCAGCATCCTCAGGGCTACTGGAGCACACGGCAGTGTGGTGCGGACCCGCCAGCCCAGCCCTGCAACAGCATTCTCAGGGCTATTGGAGCACATGGCAGTGTGGTGCGGACCCGCCAGCCCAGCCCTGCACCAGCATCCTCAGGGCTATTGGAGCACACGGTAGTGTGGTGCGGACCCGCCAGCCCAGCCCTGCACCAGCAGTTCCCTTGGTTAGGCTCCCCTCCCACCAGGACTCTCATGGGGCACGCCCACATTTCAGTCAGGCCTCTGGTGCCAGTGCCACCCCCCCCAGAGAGGCCACTCCAGTGCCCTATCCAAGCTCCAACAGCACACACTGCCCCACCCCTCACGGGAGCCCCTTTCTACAGCCCAAACTTACTACTACGGACGGCAAGTGACAGATTTACTTTTCGGCGCCTGTTTCCCCTTCATGTAAGCACCATAAAAAAAAGGGATTTTGTTTTATTCCTCCCTGTATTTAGAACAGTGCCTGGCACACGGTGGTCCCTCAGTAAGTACTTGTTGAATGAAAGAACAAAAACGAATCGTCTTATTCAGCAGCAAAACTTCGTCCAGGCTTACTTTTGGATTTTAAATTGCCCCAAATTTTAAAACTGAGAGAAAAAATAAATAAATTAGGTGAAATATAAGAAGTATGTCAGATATTTCAGCCTTGAAGGCCCCTCCCCTCCCACAGGCACTGACATCCATTCAGATGCCTGGTCCCTAAAGCTGCCCAGCACCTATTCTGCTGCCAGGGACCATATGGTCTTTATCTTATAAATGACACCTTATCACTCAATGTTGTGTATATGGCATCACAGGCACATGGACCTGTGATTACCAGCCTGCCTGAGGCTAACAAATGCCCTCAGTTAGAATATATAGCTTCAACACAGCTTTTACAAGCTCATATGATATGACCTCAAGGTTGTTAACATGGTCATCTCATGGTAATTTGAAACTGTGATTGGCAGTTTTAGATTTCTTGATTAAAAACCTAAATAAACAGATTAAGTTCTAGGCATTCTTTCAAAGGAGTTCTCCACGAAAAGACTGAGAACTATTTGGTGCTCAGTGAAAATATTTTAATTTTTTCAACTAATGGATGTACCAGTTATTGCCATTTCTTTATTAAATTCAAACATTTTTTGCTAAATAAATCTATTTTTCAAAAAAAAAAACATGTAAGATATTTAAAAAATATAGGCCGGGTGCGGTGGTTCACACCTGTAATCCCCGCACTTTGGGAGGCCGAGGCAGGCGAATCATGAGATAAGGAGATCGATACCATCCTGGCCAACATGGTAAAACCCTGTCTCTACTAAAAATAAAAAAATTAGCTGGGCATGGTGGTGTGTGCCTGTAGTCCCAGCTACTCGGGAGGCTGAGGCAAGAGAATCGCCTGAACCCAGGAGGAGGATGTTGCAGTGAGCCGAGATCACACCACTGCACTCCAGCCTGGCAACAAAGTGAGACTCAGTCTAAAAAAAAAAAAAAAAATTGTGTGTGTGTGTGTGTGTGTGTAGGTAGGTAGGTAGGTAGGTAGGTATGTAGACTGGACATGGTGGCTCACAACTGTAATCCCAGCACTTTGGGAGGCCGAGGCAAGAGGATCACTTGAGGCCAGGAGTTCGAGACTGGCCTGGCCAACACAGTGAAACCCCGTTTCTACTAAAAATATAAAAATTAGCCAGGCATGGTGGCGTGTGCCTGTAATCCCAGCTACTCAGGAGGCTGAGGCACGAAAATCGCTTGAACCTGGGAGGCAGAGGTTGCAGTGGGCAAAGACTGCACCACTGCCCTCCACCCTGGGGACAGAGTGAGATACTGTCTCAAAACTAAATAATAGATATATATGTATAATATGGACACCTAAGACCGGGCATGGTGGCTCACACCTGCATAAAATATAAGAAATAGAGTTTTACCTCTTCTGTTTTTTTTACTGAGTAAACACTTTGCTTTGGTTCTACGTCTACACTGGCATCTCAGGAGACTGAGATCAGACCCGATCTTCACTATGAGCCAGTAGCCATTGGCGCCACTGTTGATTTCCAGAGTGAGGACAGTGCCCACAGCTAGAGCTGACCATCCCCACACTTCACCTCCCTCCAGGTTCTCCAGCTGACACCGGGGCTCCTTGAAATTACCCCTTCCTTCACACATGGTGACAAGGGTTCTCAAAAAGGAACCTGGCAAAGATGCCCACGACAGCCCTGCTTGTGGTGGCAAGAAGCAGGAAAGAACCCAATGTCCAACACCAGGGAGTAGAATCGAGCCAGGAATATACCAACTCTAAAAAAACAGCTTCAAACCCCACCTGTTAACCTGGAGACTCCAAACCCCACCTGTTAACCTGGAGAGACGCCCACGACGGGCTGTGAGTAAGAAAAAGGAGCGACAGAGAAACAGCTACGTAACATGATATCACTTTCATCAAAATAAGCATCAGGGAAAAACACTGAGGACAGTAACCAATGTTTCTCTTTGTGTATGGTTTCACTGTGCTAATTCTTTAATTGTAAAAGAGCTTAAGATATTGCTTAAAAGTGCAAAAGAAAGATGAACACCCAAGGGTGTTACGTAAGCTCACAGCAACGAGCACTCGAGCACTCCAAAGACAACCCCCGGATGGAAGGGAAAGGGACGTCCACTCTGACTCTAACGAGGGACAGCATCGAAGCACCACCAGCAGGCCACTGAGTTGTGGAAAGGACATTTTATACTTGGAAAACAGTTTGTTTGTTTTCATTACTTTTGTTACTTAAGATTCTTCTAAAAGTGAAAATGACTAATTCTTAATTCTCATTTCCTCTAGGAATCATGAGAATATATCTGATACAATGTGTATAAAGACAACAGCAAAACATGCGTACTCATGAGGTAAATAAATGGCTGCTTCAAGACCATCTGCAAGTGGAGAAAGCCACACTAAGAAAAGCATGCGTTACTGAAGTGCCACTACTCACCCCCGGCTCCGAAGTTGACCACATACTGAGAGAAGAGGGCGTCCAGCTCGTCGTACTGCACCAGGGCGTCCTCGAACTGCTGCAGCATCTCGAAAACAAAGGCAAGCTCCTCCTATTCGCCCAAGATACGTTTTTAAAAAAAAAACATAAATCAACATATTGAAAAAACAGTATGTAGCCATTAAAAATTACAACAGAGAAAGGCATGCAGCACTATGAACAACGCCTACACTCCGCTGAGTAAAAACCAGTGTGAGGACCACACGCGTCAACACTCACACACGCACGAGAAGCTAGAAGAGGCCAAGGTCACTCCTGAACCCTCCCTGACCTATCGGCAGCACCGGATATAACTGGCCACCCCTTGTCCTTGGGATGTTTCCTGCTGTCCAGGACCCAGCCACCTGCTCCCCTCATCCCTCACTCTGGCTCCCTCTGGTCAGACGGCTGGTTCCTCTCGTTCCCCCAGGATCTCTGCTGGAGGCCCCAGGGCTCAGCCCTTGGACTTCCCTGTCTACACTCACTATTCCCTCTCTGAGATTGAGCCTATCTACACAGCAAAACCACACACATTTAGGACTCCAGCTGAGACCCGACTCTGGCTCCAATGGCAAGCACAGCACGCTTGCGTGGACACCTAACAGACAGCTCAGGCTTACACATGGAAACCTGAACCCCAAACCTTTCCCACAAAGTGCTCCACCTACCGTCTTCCCCATTTCAGTCAGCGATTGCTCATCACATTCAAGAGACTCCTAAGTCCTTCCAAGGCATCTCCAGGCCCTGCAAAATCTATGTCCCCCAGCACCACCCCTTTGGCGTCAGCTCCACCACCAACGCCTCCTCACTGCTGCTCACATGTGCATGGCAGGGAGCTGCCTCGGGGCCTGTGCACTGTCCCATTCCGTGGCCTGGAACACTTTCTCTTCCTCTAAACATCCACATGGCTTGCTCTCCAACCTCCTTCAGCTCTGGCTAAGTCCCCAGCCCAGTGAGGCCTTTCCTCCTCCTGCCCCTGCGCAGCGCCCCACACCATCTCTGCCTCGTGTCTCTGTCTCGCCCTAGCATCTGCGTCATTTCCTTTCCTGTGTCTCCTCCACTGTCACACAAGCTCACAAGAACCGTGTAGTGACGGCGTCCCAGCATCAAGGAGGGCCTGGCCCTGTTCGTGCTCAGTAACCTTTATCGAATGAGAAAATGAAAAGAGACGGCGACAGGTGATTGCTTTCCGATCTCCATTACTGTACATTAAAAAGTAAAGACCAAAAGAATGTGCACGCACATAAACCTCCCCACATGGTCAGGTCTTGGGAATCCAGTTCCACCCCACGTATTTGTGGACATTATTCCCAGACCCCAAAAGGCCCACCCAGGTCCCACTCACTAGGTGAGAACTGAGGGCGCTCCTTTGTATCCTGTTTCCCCTGAAAACAGTGGTGGGCTGTGTTTTGCGAGAGAAACTGTGAAGTTACACTGAACTTCATTTTCTTTGTGAAGTATTTTCAAGACTGAGCACTCTAATGTTTTTCTTTTAAATTGTGATTAAAATGTATGTAATATAAAACTGACCATCTTAACCATTTTTAAGAGTACACCTCAGGCCAGGTGCAGTGGCTCACACTTGTAATTCCAGCAGTTTGGGAGGCCGAGGCAGGCGGATCACTTGAGGCCAGGAGTTTGAGACCAGCCTGGGCAATATGGCAAAACGCCATCTCTACTAAAAATACAAAAATTTGCTGGACATGGTGGCGCCGACCTGGAATCCCAGCTACTCAGGAGGCTGAGGCAAGAGAATCGCTTAAACCTGGGAGGTGGAGGTTGCAGTGAGCTGAGATCACGCTATTACACGCCAGCCCTTGGTGACAGAGCAAGACTCCGTCATAAAAAAAAAGAGAGAGAGAGAGAGACGAGTACAGCTCAGTAGTGTTAAATGCACTCACACCGTTGTGCAATCAATATCCCAAACTTTCTCACCTTCCCAAACGGAACCTCTGTCCTATTAAACACTCACTCCCATTCTCCCTCCGCCAGCCCCTGGCACCCCCCATTCCACCTTGTCTCTGAACCTGAGCACTCGAGGACCTCACAGAAGCAGACACAGTCTGTCCCTATGTGACTTTGTGTGTTATTTCACTCAGCATCATGTCCTCTAGGTCCATCCATGTTGCAGTGTGTGTCAGATTTTCCTTCCTTACTCATTTTAAATTCTGAACTTAGACTTACAGAAATATTGAGGGAAAAAAAAAAAGGATCTAGTTTCCATATAGCCCTCACTCAGCTTCCTGAACACTGTCGTCTTACATGACCGTGGTACAACTGTCACAACCAGAAAATTAACCTAAGTATAATACTATTAACTAAATAGCCCTCATTGGAATTTCAGTGGTTTTTCCACTGATGCAGTTGTTTCTGCTCCAAGACCCCACCCTTGACCCCCAACTAGGCCGGAGTTGCTGCTTCCTTCAGCTCCTGCAGTCTGTCAGTTTCTCAGTCTGTCTTTCACTGCCGTGGCACCCTTGAAGAGTGCTGCGTTGTCTGATGTCCCTCTACTTGGGTTCACTTGATATGTTCCATGACTGCCGTGAGATGATCATCTTTTACAGAGAAAAGATGCTAAGTATTCCTCAGCACATCTTACCAAGGATTTCATGAGATGGACACAACTTCTCAGGGCGGAAGCAGTCTTATCATTTCCTTCAGGCGGTATGTACCTGGTTCCCCCACTGTGGAGTGGCTACTGCTCCCTCAGTAGCTGACAGACATCTTGGGGGGCCACCGTGAGACTGTGCAAGCCCACCTCTTCTCAGGCCTTTGCCCACCACCCTGGACATCTACCGTTAATCCTGCCTCCAACAGTTCTTGCTGGGACATTGGCTTAGAAGTGATTTTCTGCTTTTCTTTCCTTCTGCGTTTAAGCAGAATTCTTCTGTATGGAAGAGTCGGCCCTTCTCCGCCATTTATTTATTTAACCGATGATTTCTGTCTATTGATACAGACTCAAGGATATTAATTTTATTCCATGGGTTAAACCCTGACTCTATCCTTATTTATTCTGTTGCTGAAACTGCTCCAGCTTTGACCCCCGGATGATCCTCGGGGCAGTGCGTGTCCTATACATGCCCCATCTGCTTCCACGCACTTCCTGACTTTCTAGTCCTAAAGATATTCCAGGTTTTTTGTTTTTAAAAACTCTGCCAATGAGATTACCACGAGAGGTGCCTTACTTAGAAAGAAAGGAGGAAAGAGGGAGGGCACAAGGGAGGGAGGGAGGGAAGGGAACTGTCTAATTCTGTAATGAGTCAAGTACCTGAACCATGAAATATTCACAAAAGCTCCAGCCTGGCTCAGTCCTCTTCTCCCTCAAGGTTCTCATGTCATCCTCAAACTTGCCTAGGTTTTTGGTAAAAGACATAAGAAGCAATGTCCTGAGTTTGGTCAGGAAGGCATTCCAGGATTCCTGAGTTCGAGAAGAGTCCTTCAAGGGGTCGGAGAGCACAACACACCTGCAAAGACATGAACAGACTATCTGGGAAAGACCCTCCACGCACAGCGCCACGGCTCAGCAGCTGCCATTGTCCTGGGCGGCAATTTCGTTCCGTCCTCCTCCCTCTTTTTTTTTTTTTTTTTTTTTTTGAGACAGAGTTTTGCCCTGTGGCCCAGGCTGGAGTGCAGTGGCACAATCTTGGCTCACTGCAACGTCCACCTCCCGGACTCCAGTGATCCTCCCCAGTAGCTGGGATCACAGGCACACACCACCATGCCTGGCTAATTTTTATATTTTTTTGTAAAGATGAGGTCTTGCTATGTTGCCCAGGTTGGTCTCAAACTCCTGGGCTTAAACAATCCTCCTGCCTCGGCCTCTCAAAGTGCTGGGATTATAGGCATGAGCCACTGCATCTGGCTTCTTCCTTCTTTAAACAGTCAAAAACATGAGGCAGGTGGTAAGAAACCAGGTTAGGAAAAGGCTTCATCATAAACTGGTCATGAACATGAGCAGTAAGTTCTACAGAAATTCAAAGGAGAGTTTGCTATAGAATCAACTGGAAAGGGGGAAAGGGATTTACATGAGCCCTGAGCCAAAGACCCAGCTCTGAGTTCTCTGTAAAATAATATGGTCACGCCTCACTCAGTTCCCTGCCTCCTTCAAAATCCATTTTGGTTCCTTGGGATCGACAGGATAAATTTAGATTTCTCAGCACGGCACACGAGCACCATGATGTCTCACTTTACTTCCTCTGCTTCCCAGCTCAAGCCTGCTGACCTTCTCCCGCTCTCCTCTCTTCATGAGCACGTTCCTTCCACCCAGGCGTGGCATCTTCACGAACCTCCCCCCATCACCATCCCAACTGCTCTGCCCACACTGCTGCTAGGCTGCGGGCCTCACAGGAAAACACTCCCCTTCTCTGTACCTCTATCCCTCCCACTAGCCTGTGAGCTCTTGAAGGGGAGGGTTAATAAACAATTTAACAAATATAGGCTTAGAACATGGCTTAACACATAGGCCAGAAGAGTTTAATTACAAAGAGCCTGAACCCATGATGTAAAAAGGTCAAACACACAAAATTATACAAAGTTCCCAACAGATTTGGACAAGGCAATGTATTTGATAGGCTGGAAATGGTAAATTTCTTTAGCCTTGGTAATAGTAATTAATCTAGGAAGATAATGCATAAATCTGAACTCAGAAATAATTTTAAAACATCGATTCTGTGAGCTTCACCAGTTCTCCTTAGTAAATGTTTTACTTGAATTACCAAAAAGTAGCAAACTGAACTGACTCTAAGTTCCTTTTCTCCATGCCCCAGCATATCCTTTGGAGGCATGGCTAAATTCATAGAATTATACCTCAGTGAAGCAGCACACACTCTACATGTTCCACCATGTGAACAACCAGAACCAAGAAGAAAACTTAAAACTTGGTGGCTGGCTACAAATCCATTGAACCCACCCCCCTGCACACTTTCCTCCCTCAAAGACAAAGGGGCCAGAGCCGCTCCCTCCAAAGGTCCCCCAGAGGACTAACGTGTATTTATCCACAGTAGGAGCTTGCTGGAACCTATGAGCTTGGTAGTTTATCCTTCAGGCATTCTCAAGGATTATAATTACCCACATTTATTCCCGACCCGACGCAAATTCTCCTGTGCACCTACAGGGGTGAATGGAAACAGAAACTAAACAAGGGCCAACCACCAAAACAGTAACCGTTTCCAGAGATCAATCAGATACACAGTCATGATATGTCCCATCTCTAGTAGATCCTGTTCTACATCACCATCCATTTTTTTTAAGTAAAAAAGAACTATGCTTCAGAAGTTCACATCAAGCCTAAGTTGTTAACTCAGAAAAGGAGAGCCCAAAACAAACGAATGAAGTCAGGGATGGTGGGGCCAAGTTGGAGAGAGGCGCAATACCCCAAGGCACACAGACTGCAGGGGCTGGAGGCACATGTAGAACAAGGGGCTCCCGGCTGCAGCCTCAGCAAGTCACCACCACGGCTACGGCCATCACAAGTCACACTGCTGATCACAAGTCAACCCTTGTCTCTACCAGCCTCGTAGCAAAAGCCGAAAAATGCGTAAAATCTGTTGCCAAGCAATTTTCCTTCAGGAAGGTATCCTGAAATAATTAAGGATGTTCACAACATTTGAGCTAGAAAAGGTGTTCACAATATTGCTGTTTATAACAATAAGCAATAACCTAAGCCCAGCAGCAGAATGTATAAATAACTTATGGCACATTAATACTACGGAATATTATCCACTCACTAACACCGAGAGTCTGGAAATACATTTATTGTTTGTGGAAAATCTTTACCATATATTGAGTGAAAAAAGCAAGTATAAACAACACACAACGTTATATTAACTTAAAATACACACATGTATTATACATCCATAAAGAAAAAAAGTCTGAGAAGATACATACCAAAATGCTAAGAGTTAATATGCATTGTCTTTTTGCTCATTACCTTTTTCTAATAATTCTACAATGAGCATGTAGTGTGCATAATCAAAATTAAACACCAGTCTAATGTTAAAAAAACAGTAAGCCACTTAAGGGTCAAGTGTTACAATATTTTCAAAGGCCAGAAATTATACTGGGTAACAAACAATTGTCAAAAAAAAAAGTAAAAAAACAAAACAATTGTCAATACAGACTCTATTAAATTCAAATTTATGAAAATCTCACCAAACTCTTTACATTTAAAAAAAAAATAGATTTGTTAAGAAGTGGCTTTGCAAATTAATAAAAACCAAATGGTAGAAGGTATATTTAAACCTACTGAAGACGAAATGTTGAAAATTTTAGTAAATTACATTTAATGTACAAAAAACAGTCATTAAAAAGCAAGTTAGTTTTAAATAGGCTCAGTAAAAACATATTATTGGAAATTAGATAAAGATTATAAACGCAGACTTAAAAGTAATCAATAGGTACTTTGAGAAAATTATACAATTTGAACATTTCACAAGGTAAGACTAATAGACCTCATTAACACTAACGTGTTTACTTAATATAATCCCAAATAAATATGATTTCTTTTGTGATACTAAGAAAAACCTCCAAGGCCACTTGGTTTTGATTCCTAGCGCTGCCTCAGCGGTCTCCCCGTCAGCGTGGCCCTCACTCGCGTTAGGCTACAGAACACACTGCTCCTCCTGCCAGGCTTCATGGCTGTCTACTCTCTTTCTCAGAACAAAAAATGTCAGTACTTGAACCACGTAGAGGGCACGGACATTCAATCACGTAGCATCTTCTTAAATGCTAAGCTGATTCCTTTTGATTAACTAATTTATAAGTAACACACGTTACAAAGAAGTTTCCGTAAGCCCAAATTGAATGAAACTTCTCTAAGATAAACCATAAGCTCAACTACCTAATTATTTAATTCAAACCATTAAAAAAGCAAGTCTGAACATTACTGTGTATCCAGTATTGTGTGGAACATGAAAAAGGCACCCACCCTAGTTCCTCCCGCTGAAGAACTACCACGGAGGCCTGGAGAGTCACATGACAGAATAGTGCAGGGCCCCGTCTGTTTGGGGCTACAGGCTGCACTCGCACCACCTGCCCCTGCTCCTCCTCCCTTACCCCCCGCACCGCGCATCCTTTATTTCTCAGCTCATACCCCCGCGCATCCTTTATTTCTCAGCCCATACCCCCCGCGCATCCTTTATTTCTCAGTCCATACCCCCCGCGCATCCTTTATTTCTCAGCCCATCTCTGCTTTCTCAGTGAGCCTCCGTTGGCCCCAGAGAAGGCCAGGTGCCCAGCTGTAGGCTCTCGCAGTAGTCTGGAGTCCTCCATCTGAACCCTTGCCACCATAAGCATGGTGACCATGGCTATAACGACCTGCTGGACCAGGGCAGGGTCCAGGTTCGCTGCTGAATCCCCAGGCCCTGGTGAGTTCTAGTGTAAACTATGAGATAAAGACCATCAATTACAGAGGAGTTAACATGCTGACTGGCTCAGCTGGCAACGGCATCACTGAAGAGAAAGGGAGCGACCTACCCCAGGAGAGAGAGCAGGGCAAGGCGGAGAAAGCCCATAAAATCTATTAACCGCCAAAGTTTCAGGATTCCCTTTCACAGTTTCTGAAGGGGTTAGGTCAGCATTTTACAACTTAGGAACGTTCTTAGGAACTTCTCAGTAGGTGTTAAGGTAAAGAAAGAAACACAGGTGCCATCATTTCAAAAAAAAAAAAAAAACCTTTAAGGACCCCTGTTCTAGAGAAGAACTGCAAGAGTTACTGCTGTCAGTCTTCAGAAAGGACCCACCAAGAGGCCTCCCAGGACCATGGGTCCAAGACCCGCTCTCCCAGGCAGCACACTCGGAGATGGCTGCTTAGAGTTCTTTGCCTGCCTGAACAGGAACTCCACAAGGACAGGCACCAGGTCTCCTTGACAGCACCCCATGGACGCTCACTCGAGATTGCTGAGTAAATAGTTATTACTACCCAGGAAGCCAGCAATCCGTATCATGTCAAGTATTAACCAAATGAGGTAAAATTAAAGATACACTTACCTGTCACTCTGTTTATTACAAAAATCATTTCTTATTTTGTCCACAATAGAGGTTCGGGGAAGGATGTTGGTTTTATTTTTTTTCTTGGCATCATTTTCAACTATCACTATTAACCAGTCCACAGAGCTATGAGCCTTCAGAACATTCTGCCACTTGGTGAGGTCATCTTTCACTGTAGCTTTATACACTTCAGTATCCTAAAAACAAACAAGTCACTGTGTAAGCAGGTTAACTAATGCCCTTTAGTTTATACAGCAAAATATGCCTCATAACAGCCTGCAATGGCCGCAATGTTTTGAAGCGTCGGGACAGGCTCAGGACTTAAATGGAATAAAAAGCCCAGTGGCCCAGCAAGCCTGCAGGCGAGCTCTGTCGGACTCAGTGCCACACACGGCCATGCACGATCCCCACTTCTCACAACCCCAAGGGCTGTGAGCGTCCCAATGATCCAGATGAAGAGACTGAGAGTCAGAGGGGTGAGTGAGCTGCCCACAGCAATACCATCTGTTAGGCAAGCTAGGGCTTTAAAACTCAGGTCCACTGTGGCCACCAGCTCTGGACCCAAGCACTACATGACTGCCATCCTGCTGTGGGCCACGCCTTGGTCTCACGGCAAGAGTCATGGCACAGCCCAGACTGCCCACGGGAACCCCAGGCCAGCCTCCCGCCAGCTTCTAACACAGCCTCTGAGCTCTGTACCCCAGGAACCACCCCAACCGGAAGTCTGCGAAGGCCATGTCAGAAGCAAGCAGCTACAGCTGTGAGGTCCCAGACAGAAGGCGACCCGCAGCTTCCGCAATGTTGCTCTACTCCCCAACAGGCAGCAGGGAGCCGCGCCACCCCAGAAATCAATCCTGCTTCTCAAGCAGACGCCCAAGCACGAGCCTGCCAGAGGAAGGGCCCTTCCCACATACATGCCAAGGCCTTCAGCTTGGTTCTCTTCCATAAAGAGCCACGAAAACACTTTGCCTGGTATCCCTTATCCTTGCCCTTCTATTCCATAAATCTACTCAGAAGAGTCCAACTGCATTTAGATTTAGAAAATCTAAAACCAAGATACTTAATTCATTTCCAAGTTAGGCACTGAAAATATCTGCAAACAGTAACTCACAGCTACCATCTAAATCGCTACTTCATCCTCTTGCTAGTTCCTCACTGTCCTGCCGTAATTCCTCTGGACTTTCAAGTCACTCTTGAATAACACGCAGAGAGAAGCCAATCAGAGTATCCACAAGTGAGTTAAATCTTAAATCCTGGCTGGGCACGGTGGCTCACACCTGTAATCCTAGCACTTTGGGAGGCCAAGGTGGGCGGACTGCCTGAGCTCAGGAGTTCAAGACCAGCCTGGGCAACACGGTGAAACCCTGTCTCTACTAAAAATGGGAAGATTAGCAGGGCGTGGCAGTGTGCACCTGTAGTCCCAGCTACTCAGGAGGCTGAGGCAGAGGAATTGCTTGAATGGGGAGGCAGAGGTTGTAGTGAGCTGAGATTGCACCACTGCACTGCAGCCTGGGCGACAAAGCGAGACTCCATCTCCAAAAAAAATCTTAAATCCTAAATTCTGTATCCAGCCTCTCTTTTGGTTTAATTAACTAAATAGAAAGTTAAAAAGGCAGTACTTCTCATTTGTATCCTGATTTTAAAACCTGCTACGTCCTGATTTAAATTACAAATATTGTACAATCTGAAAAGATCTTTTACTTTGAAAACTGAGGTTAAAACCATCTGGTAAACTCAATTTTCTGCAAATAAATATCCGACAGTAACTTAATTATCTAGTGCACATTTTACATAGCACGGCAGCTCCTGGGACTTGAAGCACAGATTTTACAGCACTGGTGAACCGCTCTGCTGGAGGCCCCAAAGCGCCATGCCTGGAGAAAAACCAAAGGCTAGGAGGGACCAGAGCCCGTGACTGCCAAGAAGAGACACACAGCACCCGGCTGCCCCCATCCACACGTCACAGGTGAGCCATCCACTCTCTGCCCCTTACAAGGCCACCAGGAGCCCTTTACCTGGACTCCTCCCCACCCCCACCCAAGAAGGAGTCCTGGCTCCAAGTTGTTCACACCGGGCAGGGGCTGCCACATCCCGAGGGGACACTAGAGCAGATCTGCTCAGTCAATTTGCAGGAACTCTCCAGAAGAAAGCTCACAGAGCACGAGGCAGGACAGAGAGAGTACAGAGAAGTTCCACATAATTCTGGGGCAAATGGGTTGGCAAGATCCAGCCTATCACTCATCCCAGTGAGCAAATAAAACGACGTGATAAAAACAACTCTGTGACTCTGAAGGGGACCAGTGGAGCCAGTGAAGCTAAGGGTCTTTAAAGAAAACAAAGTCCAAGTATGGCCAAATAGTGAAACCCCGTCTCTACTAAAAATACAAAAACAGCCATGCGTGGTGGCGGGCACCTACAGTCCCAGCTACCCGGGAGGCGGAGGCAAGAGAACTGTTTGAAAATGGGAGGTGGAGGTTGCAGTGAGCCCAGATCATGCCACCGCACTCCAGCCTGGGCAACAGGGCGAGACTCTATCTCAAAAAAAAAAAAAAAAAAGAAAACAAAGTCACTACAGGAAAACCCATGAGCAGTGGGGGGGACACATGCAGGACCCAAGAGCCAAGCCAGAGGGGAAGGCTCCAGCTCCACGACAGAGGCAGCAGCCAGGGGCAGGGCATCAGGGCCACGGGGGGCAAGCACAGCAGGCCGCCCCAGGTACCAGAGCTCAGCAGTGAGGAGGGCGTCCAGGTGGCAGAAGAGGGAAGTACAGAACAAGATGTGAGCCCCAAGTGAGATGATGAAGGATTCTGGGGCTGGCACAGGGGAATAAGGGTATAAGGGTACAAGGGGCCAAGCGGGGCACAAAGGGCATCCCCCAGACAGGGATGCCCTCACAAGGGTATTGCAGATCAAGTGAGGTGAGGAGGAAGTCTGTGCCAGGCAAGTGCGGGAACGGGCATCCACCTGCTGGGAGTGGAGCAGCAGTGACAGAAGGATGGTCATTCACAGAGGGATTACTCCCATCAGAAACACAGAGGAGAACCAGCACCCAGCTCCTCCATGTGAAAAAGGGAGTTACAAACACAGATGGGAGGAAACCAGTATCACCCTTGCAGTGCTGGACTCGAATGGGCTCACGTGTGTACACGTATGTATGTACATACACAAGCAGCTACCCACGAAATACAAATGTAAACGTGTGCACGTACACGTGTGGGCGTCCACACATGTTCTCTAGCCATGCCGAGAGCTCACCAGCAAAGCTCTCCCCTAGCTCCAGGTCCTGACTTCTAAATACAATTTCCCACTGGAAGGAGCCAGGGCTGAGCCCTGAGATGAAGCAAAAGGAGGGGATGAGCCCAAAGAGTACTCCAAGAATCAGTACATTCTCAGTACATCAGTACAGAAGCCAAATTCAGAACAATCTGCACATCAATGATATTAATTATTAATATGATAGTAATAGATTACACTCCATCAAAAACTAGAAATCAATGAGTGAACTGCTTCTAGCCAAGATGAAGTGACAGGGACTGGATTTACACCACTGCCTGAACCAACCGGAAAAAAAAAAAAAAAAGCAAGGTGGGCATGGTGGCTCACGCCTGTAATCCCAGCACTTTGGGAGGCTGAGGCAGGCAGATCACTTGAGATCAGGAGTTCGAGACCAGCTTGGCCAACATGGTGAAACCCCGTCTCTACTAAAAATGCAAAAATTAGCTGGGCATGGTAGTGTGCACCTGTAATCCCAGCTACTTGGGAGGCTGAGGCAGGAAAATTGCTTGAACCCAGGAGGTGGAGGCTGCAGTGAGCTGAGATCTCACTACTGCACTCCAGCCTGGGTGATAGAGCAAGATTCTGTCTCAAAAAACAAACAAACAAACAAAAAAACACCAAAAACCAAGAAACATGAATCAATGGTTTTCAAGACCATGGACCCCAAGGAACAAAGGACAATGATTTCTCCCCTCAACCCCTGGAGATGGGAAACAAGCCCAGCAAGCCCCCCGGGTGCCGACCAGAGTGGGGGAGGGCAGGGGGTTACAGAGGGGAAGCTGGCAGACTCCCTGAGCTGAGGACACAGAGCCAAGGCCAGGGAGATCAAGACAGCTAGACTTCCTAGGACTGTGTTGGGAGAGGAGAGGGACACAATGAGTCCTGTAGACCGGCACAGGGCCCTCGAGTATTCCACAGGGAACTAACGAGTAAGTGCATGCAGGAACCACCCATTGCCGGAACAGAACCCGCAGACACGATCAGAGGCACCCATGCTTGGCAGTCACACAGGGCAGGGAACAGGGCTGTCCCCATAGGCCAGTCTGGAAAACCAGAGGAACTCAAGACCATCTTGCCTCGGCTGTAAGGAATAATTTGTCCCGGACTGATCACTGCTCCAGACCTATCATATCATAAAGCTATATTCGAAAGAAAAAATCAATCAATAGAAATAGCCCCAGTAATGACACAGAAAGCAATTAAAAGAGTTACAGTAACTACTGTCACTTAGTTATTTCATATGTTGAAGAAGGTAGTGGACTGAAGTGAAGCAGACACATGGAAGATACTTAATTAAGAAAAAGACCCATATGGAACTTTTAGAGATGAAAACCTCAACATCTAAAATGAAAAATATACTAAGTGGAATGAGAGCCGATTAGACACTGCAGAAGAAAAGGTTAACATGAAGACAGAGCAGCAGCAATTACCCAAATGAAACACCAAGAAAAAGGGCTACTAAAAAATATCAACGGATTATCAGTGAGTTATGGAACTTCATGTAGCATTTATACACATATATATACATACGTACATACATACATACATACATAGAATCCCCAGAAGAGGGAGCAACAGAAAAACAATCTGAGGGAACAATGACGAAAAATGTTCTACATCAGGCCACGTGCGGTGGCTGATGCCTGTAATCCCAGTTAGGCCACATGCAGTGGCTCACGCCTGTAATCCCAGCACTTTGGGATCACTTGAGGCCAGGAGTTCGAGAACAGCCTGGCCAACACAGCGAAACCCCAGTTTTACTAAAAATACAAAAATTAGCCAGGTATGGTGGCACACACCTATACTTTGAGCTACATGGGAGGATGAGGCACAAGAATCGCTTGAAGCCAGGAGGCAGAGGTTGTGGTGAGACAAGATGGAGTCACTGCACTCCAGCCTGGGTGACAGGGTAACACCCTATCTCAAAAAAAAAAGAAAAAAAGAAAAGAAAAATGTTCTAAATTAGATCAAAACTATAAACCCCAGGCAGTCTGAATCACGGTGCGACGAAGGAGTAGGTGGTGGGATCTTGCCGTGGGTCTGATCAGTCCTTTCTCTGCCTTGCTTGCTTGAGCTTCAGCAGAATTCGAAATGGCTGGCAGCAAGGCGGGGAAGGACTCTGGAAAGGCCAAGACAAAGGCGGTTTCCCGCTCGCAGAGCCGTCTTGCAGTTCCCAGTGGGCCGTATTCGTCGACACCTGAAATCTAGGATGGCCAGTCATGGACGTGTGGGCACGACTGCCGCTGTGTACGACGCCGTCATGCTGGAGTACCTCGCCACAGAGGGGCCTGAACTGGCAGGAAATGCATCAAAAGACTTAAAGGTGGCTGGGCACGGTGGCTCATGCCTGTAATCCCAGCGCTTTGGGAGGCTAAGGCGGGAGGATCACCCGAGGTTGGGAGTTCAAGACCAGCCTGACCAATATGGAGAAACCCTGTGTCTACTAAAAATACAAAGTTAACCAGATGTGGTGGCACATGCCTATAATCCTAGCTACTCAGGAGGCTGAAGAAGGAGAATCGCTTGAACCTGGGAGGCGGAGGTTGCAGTGAGCCAAGATCGCAGCACTGCACTACAGCCTGGGCAACAAGAGGGAAACTCAATCTCAAAAAAAAAAAAAAAAACAGACTTAAAGGTAAAGTGTATTACCCCTCGTCACTTGCAAATTGCTATTCATGGAGATGAGGAATTGGATTCTCTTGTCAAGGCTACAATTGCTGGTGGTGGTCACTCACACACCCACAAATCTCTGACTGGGAAGAAAGGACAACAGCAGACTGTCTAAAGGATGCCTGGATTCCTTGTTTCTCAGGACTCTAAATACCAGCTGTCCAGTGTTGGTGATTCCAGTGGACTCTATCTCTGTGAAAAACACAATTTTACCTTTCTGCAATTCTATCTGAGAAAGTTAGAAGTTTAATCAGCTTTCCAACTAACCAAATTTCTGCATTCAAGTCTTAACCATATTTAAGTGTTACTGTGGCTTCAAACAAGCTATTGACTCTGAAGCAGTGGGTTTTGACTGAGTTGACTGTTTTTAAAAAACTGCTTGGATTTTAATTGGGATGCAGAAGTTATAGTAACAAACATCTAGTTTTGTACAGACATTATTTCCACTCTGGCAGATAAGCTCAATAAAGGTCATATCCACCTCCACAAAAAAGAAAAAATAAATAAATAAACCCTCAAACCCCAAGCACAAGAAATACAAAGAAATCTACACCAAAGCATACCATAATCAAACTGTTAAAAACCAATATAAAGAAAAAAATCTTGGCCAGGCGTGGTGGCTCACGCCTGTAATCTCAGCACTTTGGGAGGCCGAGTTGGGTGAATCACGAGGTCAGGAGTTTGAGACCAGCCTGGCCAACACGGCTAAACCCCATCTCTACTGAAAATACAAAAAAAATTAGCTGGGCATGGGGGTGGGCACCTATAATCCCAGCTACTCAGGAGGCTGAGGCAGAAGAATTGCTTGAACCCAGGAGGCGGAGCTTGCAGTGAGCCGAGATCACGCCATTGCACTGCAGCCTGGGCAACAGAATGAGATTCAGTCTCAAAAGAAAAAAAAAAAGATTTTAAAGAAAAGGAAGAGACAGCAATGGAAATGGAAACTGGGTGGGTAAATATGCACAGTGGCTCACACCTGTAATCGCAGCATTTTAGGGAGTCCCAGGCGGGCGGCTCGCCTGCGGTCAGGAGTTCGAGAACGGCCTGGCCAACGTGGCAGAAAGCCCATCTCTACTAAAAATACAAAAAATTAGACGGGTGTGGTGGCGGATGCCTGTAATCCCAGCCACTTGGGAGGCTGAGGCAGGAGAATCAATTGAACCCAAGAGGCAGAGGTTGCAGTGAGCTGAGATGGCACCACTGCACTCCAGCCTGGGCAACACAGCGAAACTCCGTCTCAAAAAAAAAAAAAAGACATTTTTCTATTTTAATCTCTCCAAGGCATAACTGACTGTTTAAGGCAAAAACAGTAACAATGTACTATGGGGTTTTAACACATATAGAAAATGTATGACAACAATAACAAAGGCTGGGAGGGAGAAAACAGAAGTCAATGATACAAAGCTCTTATACATCAAGTAATATAATTAATATTACTTGAGGCCGGGTGCGGTGGCTCAAGCCTGTAATCCCAGCACTTTGGGAGGCCGAGACGGGCGGATCACGAGGGCAGGAGATCGAGACCATCCTGGCTGACACGGTGAAACCCCGTCTCTACTAAAAAAATACAAAAAACTAGCCGGGCGAGGTGGCGGGCGCCTGTAGTCCCAGCTACTCGGGAGGCTGAGGCAGGAGAATGGCGTGAACCTGGGAGGCGGAGCTTGCAGTGAGCTGAGATCCGGCCACTGCACTCCAGCCTGGGTGACAGAGCGAGACTCCGTCTCAAAAAAAAAAAAAAAAAAAAATTACTTGAAGGAAGAATTATGGTAAGTTACAGATGTACTCTATAAATCCTAAAGCACCTACTCAACATAACAAAGAGTTTTACTTTTAAATCTAAAATCCTAACTATTATCAACTTACTCCTTTTTTTAAATAGATGATAATCAAGATTTAGAATAAAGGCTCTCTATTAGAATGTGATTTTAAGGAAAAAAGTCTCATTCAAAATGGCCACAAAAGCTAAAGCTAACAATAAAAATGTAAAACTTTTATGAAAAATAAGGGCAGAAAAAAGTCATAAAGAATGGAGAAACATACATACCACATTCCCTGATTCAAGAAGACTCATGATTAAAATTATTCTCAAATGAATAACTTATTCAAGGCAATCCCAATCAAAATGCCACCACCCTTCTCTTTTTCGACTGATATTCCAGTTATCTACTGCTATGTAACAGGCCACCCCAAGCTGTAGTGATATAAAGCTTTCTTTTGCTCATGGACCTACAACCTCGAGAGGATTTGCTGGGGACCAAGGTCTCTGCTCCACCTGGTGTCAGCGGCGTGTTGAGGCTGGAGCTAAAACACACAGCGGGACTCAGCTGGGGCAGGCTGAACACCTGGGGCAGGCAGAGCACCTGCGAGTGGCCTTCCCACGGGGGCTGCTTGGTTTCCTCACAGCATGGCGGCTGGGATCTAAGAATAAGCATCCCGAGAGAATCCAGCAGAAGGCACGTTCTCTTTTATGACTTCCTCTCGAGTATCACAGTGTTGCTTCTGCCACAGTCAGAGGCCCACCCAGATTCAACTGGAGGAAACACAGGCCCAGCCTTTCAACAGAGGAAAGTCACTGTCACACAGAGAGGAGCATGTGGGATGGGTATGCTGCTGCAACCATCTTCAGAAAATACATCTGGACACTCAACATGTGGAAGGTAAAATGTAGACAGCCACAAGGTTTATTTTAAAAGAAAGATATTGATACATATTATAAAAGTATAATAGGCCTGGAGTGGTGGCTTGGGCCTACAATCCCAGCACTTTGGGATGCCGAGGCGGGTGGATCACGAGGTCAGGAGTTTGAGACCAGCCTGGCCAATATGGTGAAATGCCGTCTCCACTAATAATATAAAAATTAGCTGGGGGTGGTGGCGGGCGCCTATAGTCCCAGCTACTCGGGAGACTGGGGCAGAAGAATCGCTTGAACCCCGGAGGTAAAGGCTGCAGTGAGCCAAGATCGAGCCACTGCACTCCAGCCTGGGAACAGGGCAAGACTCCATCTCAAAAAAAAAAACAAAAAAACAAAAAGCATAATAATTAAAAGTCTGATTCTAGCACAGGATAGACAATCATCAATAGAACCGAAGTGTCTAGAATACTGTGCATACAGGATGTGGGTGTAAAATAAAGGTGACATTCCCAGTAAGCGGAGAAAAGACACACTATTAGGAAATGGTGTTAGACCAATCTGCTATGCATTCAGACAGAAAAATTAGACCCTCAACCCCCACAGCTCCTAACTATATACAAGTAATTTGAAGTTATACAGGTCCCAGTATAAGACATAAATTATAAAATTATTAAAAGAAAATACAGAAAATCAGTTCTCTTCAGACACACAAGGCCTCCCTAAGCAAGATACACTACCCAGAAGCCATTCTGTAAATGACATATGTCACTCCATAAAAATTGTAAGTTTTAAACACCTAAGCACCAAATAATACATCAACCACCTACACAAAACAGAAACTACAGGAGATGCAAGAGAAACAGAAACACACCACTAACAGAAGACTTTACCAAACCACTGTCAGTTAAAGATAGGTCAAATGGACAAAATTTAAAATATAAATGACCTAAACAACACAAGCAGTAAGATAGGTCTTACGGACATTTAACATTACAATCTGGAAACAGAAAATACATTCTCAAACACACATGAAATGTCCAAAAAAACTGATCATTCATTAGGTCACACAATAGTCAAATTCATAAAATTTTTAAAATAAGTTTTATAAAGCAAAAATATAAACACTTTCTGACCACAATGCAATAAAGCTAGAAATTTCTAAACAAAAAATTTTTTATCTCTTTTTTTTCTGTAAACTAAAAAGCTTTCTGTTAAACAACTATTTAATGAAAGGGGAAATTCAAATCAAAAATAGAGAATTTCTGAAAAATAATGATAAAACAATAGGATATATTTAAAGTAGTAACCAGAGAAAAATTCCTAACTTTAAAGACCTATATCAATAAAAATTTAAGAATGAAAATAAGTGCATTTCAAACTCCCAAAAACTAGAAAATGAACAATGTAAACCATGAGAAAACAAAAAGAAGGAAATAATAAAAATGAAAGTAGAAACTGAGTAGAAAACAGACTAACGGTAAATCAGATGAATACGTTAAAATCCTGGTTCTCTGGAGGGGGAAAAAAAATAGAACTAGCTAATTTAATCAAGGAAGAAAGAGAGAAAGCACAAACATACAAAATAAGAAATAATGATGGGGGCCGGGCGCCGTGGTTCACGCCTGTAATCCCAGCACTTTGGGAGATCGCCTGAGGTCAGGAGTTTGAGACCAGCCTGGCCAACACACTGAAACCACATCCCTACTAAAAATACAAAAATAAGCCGGGCGTGGTGGCAGGCACCTGTAACCTCAGCTACTGGGAGGCTGAGGTGGAAGAATCACTTGGACCTGGGAGGCAGAGGTTGCAGTGAGTCAAGAATACGCCACTGCACTCCAGCCTGGGTGACAGAGCGAGAGTCCGTCTCATAAAAATAATAATAAATAAATAATGATGGGAAAATAACTGCTGACAGCACGTTTTTAAAGTCTAAAAAGCTGGGCGTGATGGCTCACACCTATAATCCCAGAACTTTGAGAGGCTGAGGCAGGCAGATCACCTGAGGTCAGGAGTTTGAGACCAGCCTGACCAACACGGAGAAGCCCTGTCTCTAAACTACAAAATTAGCGGGGCGCGGTGGCGCGCCTGTAGTCCCAGCTGCTCGGGAGGCGAAGGCAGCAGAACCGCTTGAACCCAAAGGGCGGAGGTTGCCGTGAGCCAGGATCACACCACTGCACTCCAGCCTGAGCAAGCGGAGCGAAACTCCATCTCGGGGGAAAAAAAAAAAGTAAAGAAAGACCACTTCATACACCTCAATGAAAATAAATTTTACAACCTAATTGAAATACATAATTTCCGCCGGGCGCGGTGGCTCACGCCTGTAATCCCAGCACTTTGGGAGGCCGAGGCGGGCGGATCACAAGGTCAGGAGATCAAGACCACGGTGAAACCTCGTCTCTACTAAAAATACAAAAAATTAGCCGGGCGCGGTTGTGGGCGCCTGTAGTCCCAGCTACTCGGGAGGCTGAGGCAGGAGAATGGCGGGAACCCGGGAGGCGGAGCTTGCAGTGAGCTGAGATCCGGCCACTGCACTCCAGCCTGGGTGACAGAGCGAGACTCCGTCTCAAAAAAAAAAAAAAAAAAAAAAAAAAAAAAGAAATACATAATTTCCAAGAAAATATAGTTTATCAAAATTAGCAAATGGCTGAAACAGACCAATTTTCATCAAAGATACAAAAAAGTACCTGGCCCAGCTAGTTTCCCAAAATTCCATCAAACCTTACAGACCAAGCAGCTCCAGTGCTACATAAATTACTCCAGAAACAGAAAGTAAGTAAAAACTTCCAAATTCTTTTAATGAATTACGTAGAACATCAATACCTAAACCTCATAAAAAGAGCATAAAACAAAAGTTACCGACCAACCACTTGTGAATTATAGATGCAAAAACTCCTAAATAAAATTGAAGCAATAGACTCCAATACCACATTAAGAAAATAATACTATGACTAAGTGAGATTTATACCAGGAATGCAAATACAGTTCAGTATTGAACTACTGTGGCCGGGCGCAGTGGCTCACATCTGTAGTCCCATCACTTCAGGGGACTGAGGCTGGAGGATCACTTGGGGCCAGGAGTTTGAGATCAGCCTGGGCAACATGGTAAGATCCCACCTCTACTAAAAATACCAAAAAATAAAAAAATAAAAAAAGCCAGGCGTGGTCCCAGCTACTTGGGAGGCTGAGGTGGGAGGATGGCGTCCGCCTAGAGGGGCGGAGGTTGCAGTGAACCAAGATCACACCACTGCACTCCAGCCTGGGTGACACAGCAAGACCCTGTAAGGCACCATGGCTCACATCTGCAATCCCAGAGCTTTGGGAGGTGGAGGCAGGTGGATCCCTTGAACCTAGGAATTCAAGACCAGCCTGTCCAACATGGCAAAACCCTATCTCTACAAAAAATACAAAAAAATTAGCTGGGCATGGTGGCACATGCCTGTAATCTTAACTACTCAAGAGGCTGAGGTAGGAGAATCACTTGAGCCCAGGAGGTTGAGGCTACAGTGACCTGAGTGACAGAACAAGACCCTGTCTTAGAAGAAGAGAGAGAATTTTTAAACATCTCTAATAAAGTGTAACACAGAAGTAGACTTGCACAAACGGAAAGGCAGCCCTTGCTCTTGAGTATGTCTCAACATGATCAAGATGTTAGTTCTGCATATGGGAATTTATAAACTTACTTTGATCACAACAAAAATGCCTAAATTAAACATGCAAGAGTAACTACGAAAACCCTGAAAAGGATGAAGCTGAGGGAGATGTTCATAAACACTATGATACATACTGTCCAAAAGGAAAAGTTTAGTTGCAAGCAAATTTGGAGCTGTTCTCAGTAGGCTTGTTCCTAGTTGTGGCGTGGGTGTAGCAATTCTGAAACTATCTTATGCACGTTGTAGCACTGAGCAAATACAGAAATGTGTTGATGTTGGTGAGAGCAGAAACAAATGAGAGGCAAGAAAGAGCCCTCCAGGTTATAAAATTGGACGCATCAGTATCAGTTCATGATTTCTTCTTTTTTTTCTTTTGAGACAGAGTCTTACTACTCTCCCAGGCTAGAGTGAAGTGGCGCGATCTCGGCTCACCGCAACCTCTACCTCCCGGATTCAAGCAATTCTCCTGCTTCAGCCTCCTGAGTAGCTGGGACTACAGGCACGTGCCACCACACCCGGCTAATTTTTGTATTTTTAGTAGAGATGAGGTTTCACCTTCTTGGCCAGGCTGTTCTCAAACTCCTGACCTTGTGATCCACCTGCCTTGGCCTCCCAAAGTGTGGGGATTACAAGCGTGAGCCACCGCGCCTGGCCCAGTTCATGATTTCTAAGGCACATCCCTATCAGCTCTGTCTGCTGAAAGGGTGGAGAAGCAGCAACGCCCCCACAGCAGCAAGCACACCTGCTGCCAGAGGAACCAGGGCTCTGTGGAGACGCGGCTGGTTCCAGCACAAGGGCGACAAGCTCCCAGAACCTAAAACATCTTGGTATGCCACAAATGATTAGAAAGTGCTCAAAAGAACACAGATGCCAGTCTGAAGTGACTCTTGATGGCTAAATCTGGGACAACCTGAGCATCAGTAAAGGTGACTGACTCTTAACCACTGCCTGAACGGAAGGCCCTGCGGACTCTCCCCAGCCTAGGGGATGGGCTGACAGAGGTGGGTAGAAAGGTCAGCACCCTTAGTCAAGACTGGCTCAGGAAAGAACTGCCACTGGGTGAGGGCGGGACACTCAGGTGGTCTCACAGCGGCTCCCCAGAGGTAGATCACTGATGGCAAAGGGACAACAGCCCCACTCAGGGAGACACCGGACAACTCCTGGAAGGAGTGATCAAATCCAACATTACAACCAGGGGCTATGGAGAGAAGAGCTGGCACAGCAGGCCAGGGACAGCGTCCTTCTCGGGCACGCCAGGCAGAGGGGGCCTGTGGAGCAGCCTGGTGAAAACCCCAGGCAGGCTTCCCTGGTGGAAAACACCTCACGTGTGTCCTCACTCACTGCTGGGGAACCAAGCCCCGTCCATGTGGAGCCCCTGGGAAAGGAGGCAGAGCAAAGTCAGCAGAGAAAGGGTGCATGAGGTGAAGTCTGAGGAAAACCAGGTGCAGACTTACAGTTCCTGTCTCATTAACCTCTGTGCCTCAGATTTAGGCTACGATGTCACAGTGTGTAATCATCTATGCACTTTCTATGCTGCTGAATCTTGCTTTACTTGAGTCAAAATACACAGGAAGAAATGCCTCACAGAATTTTCTATTAGTTCACAACAGAAGAAGTGTATCAAGAATGAGAAGGTTCTTTCTGGATTCATGAATACACAACTAGACAACACAAGTGAAAGCTGTGGCGGCCACAGCGCTGAGGCCCACTCGTTCCACGGAGAGTCACAGGGCGCCTCCTGCCCAGGCATGGCAACAGGGAGGAAGATCATGGTCCTGGCCTCAGTGGGGTCACAAACAAGCAGAAGAAACAATAGATGACCAAGGACAACGGAGCCATGATGGGAACACGGGGATCATGAAAACAAAGCTGAAAGTCATGATCAAACACAGCTCAGACTACGGCTGGCAGCCATGGGGCACAGTGAGACAGCTCACAAGACTGGAGACACGGGCACACAACCGCGCTTGGGGCCACGGTGAGCACAGCACGCCAGACGAGGGCGCAAACACGCAACAGCAAGCCCCACACTTGGCCAAGGAATGAAGGGACAACAGAGTATGTTAAAAGGTAAATTTGAAAAATTACAGCTGCCTCAACAAAGCCTAGACTCATACATTTTCAACCCTATCCCACCGCACGTCCTCTTCCCCTCACTGGTACTCACACAGCACTCTGTCCAGTAAATATGGAGGAAGGGAAACGTGAGCAGAGCTTTGTTTCCTTCTTTGGGCAGCAGCTCCTCTTTGAATTGAACAAAGTTAGACTCTAGGTGAATCATCTTCGGAGCCCGGCCATAGGACCTGTAAACAATTGTTTGAAGTCACTGAGAAAACAACTAAACAGCATTCATCAGAAGAGGGGAAACAGAACAACAAACAATGTAATCATAGCCATGAGTTCAGAGCACATATATTAACCGCAAATCATAACTGTACTATTCTGCTCAAAAACATTCTATGAATTATTTTAAACACAGTTCACATGTACAGGTCAAAGTTCCATTTCCACAAAATCTTTCATTTTCCTCAAGGATACAGGCACAGTAATACATTCTTCCAAGTATTGCATTTAACCAGGGCCACTACAGACTCAACAGCCGGTTTCAGTGTAACGGAATCTATAATTATGTCACCATAAAAGAAGAAAAGTGTGTCCCAAATGTCCAAAGTGCAGTTTTAACTTACGAAAGCTTTAGGGTTGCATTCGTATTTTTGGAACAACTTGTATTTTATCCAAGAAACAAAGTTATTTGGTGAAAAGATAAGAGATTCTTGTTTGCAGAGCACAAATAAAATAGCAGTACAAACCTCTATTTTATTCTCAACCCAAGAAGAAGGAACCCATCAAGAAATCCCACACGCTCCCTGCATCTCATCCAAGGCTCTCAGTGACGGCCCAACAATGCTTCTAACAGTGAACCACACCGCATGGATCTCTGTGCCATGCCTGTACTTCTCGCTTCTAGCAGCTGCATCTCTTCTGAATGTTACAGCTGAATTTTGTTTTTCATCCAATCTAAGGATGCTGTGTTTAATAACTTAAAACCAACCATCATTAACTTGACTATGCTGATGCTCAAGTATGTGCATTTTCTATTTGCAGGCTCTATTTTTCCCTGTCCTTTGGGAGATTAATCAAGTTTTCTTTTTCCATCTTTTCTCTCTGCTTTGAAAGTCTTATCATCTATTTCTATTCTACCTTTGGTTACATTTTAATTCTTAGTATGTAACTTAAGGTTTTACTACAAAGACTAAAGTTAAAGTCTATCCCCCCTTCTCTCTGTTTTCCTTCACACACATCTGAAATTTTAGATTTTTAATTTTTTTTAAAAGTGACACCTTAACTTCAGCAAAACATGTCATGTTGCTGGCAGACGCTGCTATCACCCTGGATCCCTGGGTTCACTTGCCTTCATATTGGGATGCATTCTTTAATCACTCAGAGGGTGGCAAGGCTTCTGATCTTATAGATGTCTGAAAATATTTTTATTCACTTCAGTGCACCTATCTCCATAGCATGACAAGCAATAAACATGTTATCTGAATGGGACTCTGGGGTAGACACGAATGGTTTTCTGCACACAGAAGTGGTGGGGCAGAACTCCTGGCCATCCTGGGCCCCACACGGCCACCTGGAGGCCTAGAGGAAAAACCGCTCAGCACCTGTGGCTCCCGCAAGGCCCTCAGGGTGGGAAGCTGTGACACGGTCTTCCCTCTTGACGACACTGTGAATGATAAAGAATTCTAGGGTCTGGGGTACTTTCCCTCAGGACTGTGGGGAGGCTGCTCGTAAATGTATTTTTTTTTTTTTTTTTGAGACGGAGTCTCGCTCAGTCGCCCAGGCTGGAGTGCAGTGGCGCGATCTCGGCTCACTGCAAGCTCCGTGTCCCGGGTTCCCGCCATTCTCCTGCCTCAAATTCCCGAGTAGCTGGGACTACAGGCGCCCACCGTCGTAAATGCATTTTATGTTGCATTGTAAGTGGTTCTGTTAGAAACTGCATACTTGGTTCTTCTTCCGTTTCTCTCTTATGCCCTGGCATGATTTTCTGTTTGCTTTGTTTTCTTCATTCTGCTTGACATTCACTAGGCTCCTGCAGTATCCCGACTCCCTTCTGGGAGAATCTTGACAGCCCTTCTTCAAATGTCAGCTGTCCTCTGTTCCCTCCACTTTCCTTCTGAAAAGCCCCTCAGGTAGATCCTGGAGCTCCTGGATTTATCCTCTGGAGCCAGCTTTTTCTCCGTGCTCTCCTGCTCCTGCTTTTAGCAATGGTATCCGGAGTCTCTAAGCTCGGTTCTTGCAGCACACTGATTTGATTTTCAGCTACACAGCTGTTCAGTGCATCTGGGAAACTCTGTTTCAATTGTTTTCATTTCCTAGATCCAATCAATTAATTTCAAATTTCTACTTTTTATCAAAGTAATTATTTTATTTTGTTTTATTTTATTTTTTGAGCCAGAGTTTCGCTCTTGTCACCCAGGCTGGAGTGCAATGGCGCGATCTCGGCTCACTGCAATCTCCTCATCCCATGATCAAGCAAGTCTCCTGCCTCAGCCTCCGGGTAGTTGGGATTACAGATGTGTGCCACCATGCCCGGCTAATTTTGTATTTTTAGAAGAGACAGGGTTTCACCATGTTGGCCAGGCTGGTCTCAAACTCCTAACCTCAGGTGATCTAACCACCTTGGCCTCCCAAAGTGCTGAGATTACAGGTATGAGCCACTGTGCTGGGCTGAGATAAGTACTTCAATACGAAGAGTACTGAAAAGCTTTTCTCTCTCTCCCTCTCTTCCCCCTAACCGCCCACCAATACACACACATCCATGTCTTGGTCTGTTTCCCGCTGCTATAACAGAATATCACAGGCTGGGTAAATTATAAGCAACAGAAGGTTATTGCGCTCACAGTTCTGGAGGCTGCGAAGTCCAAGATCAAGGTGCCAACATCTGGTGAGGGCCTTCTTGCTATGTCAAAACATGGCAGAGGGCATCACATGGTGACAGGGCCAGAGCCAGAGAGCCAAAGAGAGCTCACTTTGATAACAAAGCCACCCACATGATAAGGAGCCACTCCCGTGACAGCAACATTAATCCACTCACGAGGGCAGAAATTAAGTTTCCATGGCAAGAATCTTTGGGGGACACATTCAAACTATAGCAAGTACCTACCCCATCCTTCTCAACCTGCCCTCCTGCATGAGTTTCAGGGCTGCTGTCACAAACTACCACAAACCTGGAGGCTTAGCTTACTCTTGCATATTTCATGAGGCCCGAAAGTTGAAATCAAGGTGTAGGTGGGCTTAGTTCCTTCTGGCTGCAGTGGGAGGTTGCTTGCCTTTCTCCCAGCTTCTGGAGGCTGCTGGCATCCTCAGCATTCTTTGGCTCATGGCCTCATCACTCTAATCTCTACCTCCATCTTCACAAGGTCTTCTCCCCCTGTGTCTTCTCTTCTGCCTCTTATAAGGACACTTGTCATTGGATTTAGGGTCTACCCTAATTGAAAATGATCTCACATTGAGGTCCTTATCTTAACTATATCTGCGAAGACCCTTATTCCAATAAAGCCACATCCTGAGGTTTCAGGTGGACGTATCTTCCCTAAGGTAACACATTTCTTTCCTAAATTTCAAGGTCGTTTCTGAAAAATGTAGTCTTTTCCCTGGGCCGTACAATTTTCCTGAGATAAGTTCTCCATTCTCTTGCCCAGGAAGCATGGATCTGGCTGCAGGGTTCCCAGAGCAGAGCTGTGCCCTGTTCAGAACCTAGGCCAGCTGGTTTTACAACGGCCCTTCTCCCTTGCCTTCTGCAGTGCCTCAGATCCAACGGTCTGGAGCTCTTCTGTTCACAGAAAGACTTTCCTGGTTCCTAAGGGGTGGAGGGGTGGGTAATGACAGCGATCACTTCACTACAGACAGGAGTGGGGACCCTGAGTCTAACTGCCCCTGTCCACACCTCTGCCAACTCCCATCCCCAGCCCTGCTTTCACCCAGGCCTTTCAAGATCTGGCACTTTGTCCCTTGTCAGAAATTCCCCTCCTCTCACGGAGCCACAAGACACAAACTTCCTCAGCTTTCTCTCCCAATTCCTCCACCTGTTTCTCTTTCTCCCAAAAACATAGCCACATCCCCCTGCCTCCGCTGCCTCCTCCTTTCTCTGTCTTTATGCACGTCCGCCTTTTTAGTTCTTTATGTAGGGTTATTTGTTTAGCTTTTGTTTGGTCAATTTTTTTTAGTCCATTTATTTGTTTAGTATTTACATAGTCCATTTAGTGGAGCTTCAGAAAGCGGAAGCGATGAATACAAATATTAAATCTACACAGTTCCTTTTTATTTGTTTATTTTTGAGCCAGAGTCTTGCTCTGTCACGCAGGCTGGAGTGCAGTGGTGCAATCTTAGCTCACCGTAGTCTCCAGCTCCTGGGCTCAAGTGATCCTCTCACCTCAGCCTCCCAAGTGGCTAGGACTACAGGCATGCACCACCACGTCCAGCTAAACTTGTTTCTTCTTTATAGAGACAGGGTTTCACTATGTTGCTCAGGCTGGTCTTGAACTCCTGGGCTCAAGCGATCCTCCCACCTGATCCTCCTAAAGTGTTTGGATGACAGGCGTGAGCCACCACTGGGCCTACATAATTTCTCTATTTAACTTTTCTCTCAAAATTATCTTGTTTCATGGACACACTTTTTTTTCCCTTTATCTATCAGAATGCCCTTACAGATTACTTACAGATTACTCCATTTGCTAAACTGTTTTCTCTCTTTCACAGCACTGGACCTCCTCACATGTTAAGCAGTTTTTCTTTTACACTCTGTACACTCTTTCTATTAAATATTAGCAACTAAATGCGTATCTTGTGAGACACTATAATCAGCACAGAAATTAGACTGTATTCACCTGGTAAGTCATCTCTAGAAAGCCACCTTAATCCCTCATGTTACTAAGGCACAAACTGGTGGTCAGAAAGGAATAATGCTGTGAGAATCAGAATTACATAAACACAAATAACAGGAAATTCTGTATACCCTGGTTAAAATTAGATTACCTATGTTACAAGATAAAATCCAACCATTTTTTACAAATAACATCTGGTCTTACCAGAAATAAGTTTTCCAAAAAGAGGATTCCCAGCCCATGATTTCCTATGAGTATGTCACCAGACTACTAACTATAAACATGCAACAGAGCCTGTGATGGCTGATCTAACCTCGCTCCTAAGTTTTAAACACCATCTTTCTGTTTACCTTCTTGTCCTTAAGGAAAACGTACAGGAGCCAGGGTGGAGGGAGGGTCTTGTAAGATGGCTGATACAGCCCAATTCTTCTTTTTTTTTTTTTTTTTTTTGGAGACGGAGTCTTGCTCTGCCGCCCAGGCTGGAGTGCAGTGGCCGGATCTCAGCTCACTGCAAGCTCCGCCTCCCGGGTTCACGCCATTCTCCTGCCTCAGCCTCCCGAGTAGCTGGGACTGCAGGCGCCCGCCACCTCGCCCGGCTAGTTTTTTGTATTTTTAGTAGAGACGGGGTTTCACCGTGTTAGCCAGGATGGTCTCGATCTCCTGACCTCGTGATCCGCCCATCTCGGCCTCCCAAAGTGCTGGGATTACAGGCTTGAGCCACCGCGCCCGGCTTTTTTTTTTTTTTTTTGAGACAGAGTTTCGCTCTGTCACCCAGGCTGGAGAGCAGTGGCACAATCTCAGCTCACTGCAAGCTCCACCTCCTGGGTTCCCGCCATTCTCCTGCCTCAGCCTCCTGAGTAGCTGGGACTACAGGCACCTGCCACCACGCCCGGCTAATTTTTTGTATTTTTAGTAGAGACGGGGTTTCACCGTGTTAGCCAAGATGGTCTCGATCTTCTGACCTTGTGATCCACCCGCCTCAGCCTCCCAAAGTGCTGGGATTACAGGCGTGAGCCACCGCGCCCGGCCTCTTCTGCTTTAAAGTAGAGTCTGAGTGAGGACATGTCGCCTCTGCAAAATGCCTGTGCCTTTAAGACGTTCTGGTTAACCACGAAGAATCACAGATCATTCCTATAAAAGTGAGTCTTTAACTCAAATTAATTGTCTTGTTTCTACTTGCCAATGTCTCGTTAAGAAAACCATTGTAGTTTGGGCACAGTGGCTCATGCCTATAATCCCAGCACCTTGGCAGGCTGAGGGCGGGTCAGTTGAGGTCTGGAGTTCGACACCACTCCGGCCAACATGGCAAAACCTGTCTCTACTAACAATACAAAAACTAGCCAGGTACGGTAGCACACACCTGTAATCCCAGCTACTCGGGAGGCTGAGGCAGGAGAATTGCTTGAGCCCGGGAGGCGGAGGTTGCAGTGAGCCAAGATCGTGCTACTGCACTCCAGCCTAGGCGACAGAACAAGACTCTGTCTCAAAAAAAAAAAAACAAAAAAGAAAAGAAAAAAAGAAAACCATTGCTTTCCATAAAGAATAAGACCCATAGATTATATGAGGTCACTGTTTCTTTAGAACTGAGGCTTTTAACTTGTGCTACTTCACTTGTTCACATAAATGTTTAAACAACATACACTTATTTAAAAACATGTACTTCATTTTAAAAAATGAAGAGAGGCATACAGTCAAAAAATACACAACATACCTTCTCCATTCCATCGGTTCTCTTGGAAGCTGCTGAGAGAGCGTTGGATAAACAGAGGTAAATAAATTCTGATCTCCAGCACCTATGAAGGGAAGAAAAAAATTCAGTTACCATATTTTTAGGTGAATACATGCAAAATGGGCTCTAGAGCTTAATGAATTGGTGTTTTTAGGTAATTTTATGTTTAATAAAACAATATCGCAAGACTCTTCTGACCTGGGCCTCTACATAACGAGTCTCAGGGAAGCCCAGCACGGGACGGATGTGACGGAGCTGAACCCTCATGACACCTCCATGGGGCGGGTGTGATTTTCCCCACGAGGAAAATGGGGATCAGAGAAGGTGACAAACTTGCCCCAAGGACACAAAGCTAAGGAGAGAGGGAGCCGGCTCCACCTCACCCAGTTTTGCTGTGTTCTACAGCCCCCACTTTCTCCCAGACAGCCAAAATCCATGGAGAAAAAGAAACCAAAACTTCACCAAAATCAACTCACTGTTCAACCAAATGCCAGGAGAAGCTAAAATGTATAGGTGGCTCCCCATGTGCGAGTATTACACAAGGCACTTGCCAGGCACCCTCTCATTCTGTCCTCCCCATAACTCCTCGGAGGAAAGGCTCAAACATGACCCACATTCATGGACGAGGAAAGTCAGCTTTGAGGGTCAACGTGTTCAGAGCACAGAGCTGACAGTGGCAGACGCGAGTCAGGAATCTGGCTGCGGCCGACTTTACACTGCACGCTCAGTGTTAATTCAGCTCTTTTATCTTCGCTTTAATGTAAATGAAAAATCCATTTTGTTCTCATAAAATGATGAGACAACTGAATTACACTTAAGCGAAAAAAGAACCTTTTAATACAGATGACTAAAATTCTTATACTCAGAGGATCCTCTTTACTTCAGCAAACCATTTTCCAAATTGCTTTTATATTGATCTTTAAGAAATCATTGGGAATTGATGTGTGCCATTAACACATCTGCTTATTTTGCTATCAAAAGCCTAAAAATAAAAAACATCCTGAAACTCATATAATAATGTCAAGTCACTAAGGAAGGGTAATGACATTTCTGAGCAGATGGCACGGTGAGTGGGCAGGGTGCTGGGAACCTCACTGCCTGGTCCCCATCTCAGTTTCATCACTGACCAGCTGACTACACCTGGGGAGACGATTTAACCTTCCTGTGCCGCGGGGACATGGGCAATGGGAAAATGGGAAGAGCTCAGCCAGAGGAGCTCTGCTGAGGATTAAATGAGACCACGCGTCAGTCACCTCAAACAAGGCATGGCACACAGCGGTTAAAAAGGGACTACTACTACATTTTGATAACACAAAAACAATGTTTGTTTGAAGTTATCACTTTTCATCTTGTTCATTTATTTGGTAGTCATCTCGGAAATCAATAAAAGAGGCCAGGCGCGACGGCTCACACCTGTAATCCCAGCATTTTGGGAGGCCGGGGCAGGCAGATCAACTGAGGTCAGGAGTTTGAGACCAGCGTGACCAACATGGAGAAACCTTGTCTCGACTAAAAAAATACAAAATTAGCCAGGTGTGCTGCATGCCTGTAATCCCAGCTACTTGGGAGGCTGAGGCAGGAGAATCACTTGAACCAGGAGGCAGAGGTTGCGGTGAGCCAAGACTGCACCACTGCACTCCAGCCTGGGCAGCGAGAGTGAAACTCCATCTCAAAAATAAATAAATAAATAAAAGAAAACAATAAAAGAAGAAAATCTTTAGCCTCAGGTTTCTTAACTTTACCAATTTCTGTTGTCTTGTTAAACAGTTCCAAGATTAGTATATAAAAATCATTACTCTTTGCTAAGTGGAAAGTAAGCCAACTAAATGGAAGCTTTCTTCTCTTCCACTTGGTTTTCTATATAAAACTACACACACACACACAATCACTCTCTCCCTCTCTCACACTCTGTCCTTGCAATACAGTAACTTCACATAATTATACAAACAACATCCACACAGAGTAAAAGAGGAACTGCCTCCAACACCTGCTCCAAGCTCTTCTCCCGGGGAACCTGTGGTACAGTAAGACTCGTCTAAATGGAGACTGCCAAGTAGCAATGTCTCTCGCATTCCGTCACGGACTAACTCTCTAACCTGTGTTCACCTGGAAGATGACCATTCAATCAGCACATCCAACAGTGGCAAAAGTGTCACCTGACGTAAGTAGGGATCTGACCTGTGACCATCTGACCTCAGTACCTGTTATGGGCTGAACTGTGTCCCACAAAAATCTACCTGTTGAAGTCCTAAAATCCAGTACCTTAGAATATAACCATGTGAGGATAAGGTCTTCAAAGTTGGTAAGGTAGTTCAGTTAAAATGAGGTCTTCAGGATGGGCCCTAATCCAACTGACTGGTGTCTTTATAAGAGAAGATTTGGTCACAGACAGGAGGAATGCAGGAAGGCCCCATAAGGACACAGAGGCCCACGCTGTGGATGCCTGGGCCTGGTCTCCTGAGCTGTGACGCAATGCATTTCTGCTAAGCCACCCAGACTGTGTGACTCTGCAGCAGCAGCCCGAGCACACTAAGACAGTACCCCTGATGCAGATATGAAGGCCAAATTCTAACCCACTGAAGCTCTGCATTAAGAATGTGAAGAAAAATCACAATTTCATCAGCATATACAACCATTATTTTAACACACTCTTAAATCTTCACATCAAGTCTTATGAAATTAGAGATGCCTTTGAAAATGAGGTATAGAGAACCAGCACATGAAAGATGGTGAAGAGAGGCTGGGCGTGGTGGCTCATGCCTGTAATCCCAGCACATTGGGAGGCCGAGGTGGGTGGATCACGAGGTCAAGAGATCGAGATCATCCTGGACAACACGGTGAAACCCTGTCTCTACCAAAAATACAAAAATTAGCTGGGCAAGGTTGTGCGGGCCTGTAGTACCAGCTACTCGAGAGGCAGAGGCCGGGGAATCGCTTGAACCCGGGAGGCGGAGGTTGCAGTGAGCCAAAATCGCACCACTGCACTCCAGCCTGTAGACACAGCAAGACTCTGTCTCAAAAAACAAACAAACAAACAAAGATGGTGAACAGCTTAAGTGTAAGAGCCCAAAAGAATTCAACTGTGGCTCACACGGTAGGTAATTAAATTAACAACACAGACTTTGTAGTTTCCTGAACTAATCCAACCATTAAGCAGAAAAGTCACTAGAGCTCTGAGGGCTGAACTGCAAGGCAGAGCACCTTCCAGGCTGATTTTTCATTTTAATCCCACGGGCAACAGAGGCATGAGCAAAACCCAGTAAGAACTCAGCTGTTGGCCGGGCGCGGTGGCTCAAGCCTGTAATCCCAGCACTTTGGGAGGCCGAGGCGGGTGGATCACAAGGTCAGGAGATCGAGACCATCCTGGCTAACATGGTGAAACCCCGTCTCTACTAAAAAATACAAAAAACTAGCCGGGCGAGGTGGCGGGCGCCTGTAGTCCCAGCTACTCGGAGGCTGAGGCGGGAGAATGGCGTGAACCCGGGAGGCGGAGCTTGCAGTGAGCCGAATTGCGCCACCGCACTCCAGCCTGGGCGACACAGCGAGACTCCGTCTCAAAAAAAAAAAAAAAAAAAGAACTCAGCTGTTAATAAGGTAGTTCCTAAGAGCCAAAACGGGGCTTGAGATTGATGTGGCCATGTTCAGAAAACTCTGTTCACAAAGTCACCAAGTTTACTGTTCTGACTCAAGAGGCTATTTATTAAGAGTCAACTCAGGCCGTTTACTCCAATAACTAAGGTCTCCTTTTTTTGGTGACAGAGGAGACCTACCAAAATAATTTATAAGAGCAATTCAAAACACAATTTCATTACATACACCCCTCTCCCTGTGTGCCTCCACATCCACCATCGGCTCTCATGCCAACTGGGGAGACAGGGAGAGAAGAGGGTGCAGCAGGTCAGGGAGCTGGGGCGCCACGGATCCCCAGAGCCCATGGGAGCACAGCATCACCCTGGATGAACAGCAGGCACTGGAGCCCCCAAATGGGAAGAGACATGTAGAGGGAATGGCAAGCAGCAGCCACCCAGGGGGACATGGGCACTCTTTTTAGGGTGCTGCCTGTGCCCGCTGCATGGGCCCCCAGGCTCAGAGAATCCCCAGGAAAGGGGGAGCAGGGCTCTGGGGTCCGATTACATGGACCAGTCAGTTTTCTGATTATTTATGCAGTTGCAATTGGATTTTCTGTTACATGCAATCAGATTACTAACATAGGCTTGGCTATTTCCTGAATTATTACCGTATTCCCTGAGATTTTTACAAGCATGTATTCACGCATTACTTGTGTAATTTAAAACCTTTTATGTTCACAGCAAATAAGAATTAAACACAGTGGGGGAAAGAATTCAAAAAGATGACTTCAGGCCAGGCGTGGTGGCTCACACCTGTAATCCCAGCACTTTGGGAGGCCAATGAGGGCGGATCACGAGGTCAGGAGATCGAGACCATCCTGGTTAACACGGTGAAACTCCGTCTCTACTAAAAGTACAAAAAAATTAGCCAGGCGTGGTGGCGGGCGCCCGTGGTCCCAGCTACTCAGGAGGCTGAGGCAGGAGAATGGCATGAACCTGGGAGGCAGAGCTTGCAGTGAGCCGAGATCGCACCACTGCACTCCAGCCTGGGCAACAGAACGAGACTTTGTCTCAAAAAAAAAAAAAAAAAAAGACGACTTCAGTGATTTAGTGTAACAGGTAGCGTTTCAATAAATTCAATGTCTTAGTCTCTTCAGGCTGCCATAACAACATACAATAAACTAGGATGGCTTATAAACAGCAGAAATTTATTCATCATTTCTGGAGGCTGTAAGTCTGAGCTCAAGGCTTCAGCACATTGAGTACCTTGCTGTGCCTTCACGTGGGGGATCTCTGGGGCCCTTTTTTTTCACAAAGGCACTAATCGCTTTTGTGGGGACTCCACTCACATGACCTAACCACCTCCCAAAGGCCCCACTTCCTAATACCATCACATTAGGGTCCCAGAAAAATTGCTAGGTAACAGAGTCAAGAGAAGGGCCGCCTGTTCACTGTCCCTCCAGACAGCACGGTGGGCATGGTATGCCCCAGCCACCTCACGTGTACTCACTCTCTGAACCTTCATGTGGAAACCAAGGCATCAAGAACTGCCCTAACTGGCTCAGCATCAAGCAAATGAACACCAAGGCTGGGATTCGAACCCAGGGAGCTTAGCTTGGGACTCAATACTGCCCTGTGCTCCTTCCTAACTTCTTAATTCTAACCAGTTTACTACTTATTCTGCAGCAGTTGTTTTAACAATGGTTGGCTGAAAATACGGGTTCCAAAAGGCCTTCTGCAGACAGAGTGAACATTTCTGTCATCTGTTTTTTACTGAACCAATTCTTGAACGCGCAAAGCCGTGATGGTCTTACCTATACAAAAATACAAAAGGATCCCGAAGTTGCAACCAAGAGAGAGTGGCAAAGAAAAACAATGTTCAATCAATTTGTGGCTTTCCTAAATACCTGACAGGATATATTTTCAAAGCTAATACCTTTATTTGGAGATTTATGTTGGAAAAAAAAATTGACATAAAGAGTCTGAATATTTGCTGATACTCTGATACAGGACAACTTTTCTTCAAATTCTTTAGTATAATCTTGGTAAAAGGAACAGTAGGTTTTCTAATAAACTACATCTCACTTTATCTTAAATTGTTGGAGACATTTAGAGTGTTCCAACCTGTTAACAAGACACTGTCCTCAGCCATCTAAGGGGCTGTCTTATTTTAAAAGGCTGGCTTTATTCTGTAGGGCTTCGTAGGTCTCAGAGCACTAATGAGTGGGAAAGACAGAGAAATGGATTTAACTCAACCCAAGAAGTGCTATGGCCTAAGAGAGAAGAACCTGAGGGTGGAGGTGGGTGAAGAATGACCGAAAGCGTCCCACAGCTAGGGGCCTCAACCAGGGGCTGGGTCATCTCCCAGTTGCGACTAAAAGCAGTGGAGTGGCTGGACTATGACAAGAGATGAACTCATTTTAAGGCCCTTCCAAGCAAGTTTCTACGTTTCTATTTTTGAACAAAAAAGTCAAAGGAAATGTATAATTTATCTAAGATTTGCTTTACAGAAAATTCTGCAGAAATAATGATTCTTTAAGCCTATTAACAAAAGAAAGCTGCAATCCACTATTAGGCAGTCCATTTTTGAACACAACGGATCAGAGAGGGCACTATCTTCAAGCCTAAGAATGCATGTGCTTGTCCATAGACCATACACTAATTTCTCCTCAATGGCTTTCGGTAAAACGGGCTTTCAAATGGACGATAAAAATATCCAAGGTTACAAACTGGGAAGTCATCTCAGCCTGTTCAATAATGCATAAAGTAGATTTGCTATAATTCGTGTATAATGTCAAGGCAGTAATGAAAATTAATGCTTCAGATTGGGAGTGCTTTCATGGCGAAAACTAACATCAAATTCATAATCACGGGTATGGAAGCCTCCCCAGTGCTCCTCCCAAAGTATCTGTCTGTGAAAGGCCTTCGCAGTCCGGGGTGGGGGCAGGGAGTGAAGGTCAAGGATAAAGCAGAAAAAAGGATCCAGATGTTATCCAGATTCTCTAAGTAGAAAGCAAGGTTGAGTTATCCCCTAAGATGACTAGGCCACGGACTCCACATTTCTAGCATAGACACGGTCCTCCCTTCATTAGAAGACACATATTTGAGAAGTAGAGCAAATGAACCCTCCCACAATTCTGCACCTCCAAGTTTAAAGGCCAAGCTTAGGCCGGGCGCGGTGGCTCAAGCCTGTAATCCCAGCACTTTGGGAGGCCGAGACGGGCGGATCACAAGGTCAGGAGATCGAGACCATCCTGGCTAACACGGTGAAACCCCGTCTCTACTAAAAAATACAAAAAACTAGCTGGGCGAGGTGGCGGGCGCCTGTAGTCCCAGCTACTCGGGAGGCTGAGGCAGGAGAATGGCGTGAACCCGGGAGGCAGAGCTTGCAGTGAGCTGAGATCCGGCCACTGCACTCCAGCCTGGGCGGCAGAGCGAGACTCCGTCTCAAAAAAAAAAAAAAAAAAAAAAGGCCAAGTTTAAAGAAGTACTCAGTACACCCCGTCATTTCATCGCTGGCTTAACGTTACACCCATTTGGCCTGGCTCTCCTCCGGGTCCTTCCTGTGGTCTCTACCTTCCCTCTGACACACACACACACACACACACACACACACACACACACCCCTGCCCTCTGCTGCTCTCTCCCAGCACCCAGTCATATGAAAATACTACCCAGTGTAGGTGGGATCAAAAGAAAACCCATACATTAGTGTTCATCAAGTTTCCTACCGTGGAAATTTGCAGAAAAGGAACTACTACACATACAGACTAGTCAAAAGACAGAAAATCCCAAAGTCTTTTTAACTTAAAAGACAAGAACACACAGGCCAAGAATGTTAAGTTGAATGAACTCTTCTAATCAAGGAAACAAGTTGCTTTCTCTGGCCCTTGGAGAGCAAACTTAAAGTTCAAGAGTTTAAAAACAAAAAGATTGGATAAATGCACATGAATATAAGAATACTGAGGAATCAGCCTTTAACAGTGTGTACTTTTCTAAAATAAACACAGCGTTCCTGTAGCAGTTTGAACCACAGAACTGTACTTACAAGTCAGAAAGAAACACTCCTGTTCCTGGCACCCCAATGCCTTAAGGCTTCAGACAGAAGGGCTCCCAAATTGGTCTTCCCCCGGACCTCCCCTTCCCCACAGCTTTTGTTCAAGGGCTGGCTTCTCCGTGAGGCTACAGGCAGCTTCCCAATGGTGCAAGCATTCAGGAGGGAACTGAGGCAGCATCAGCACAGTGACATAACCATCGACCTCAGCCCAGCAACCCGCCCTGCAGGGCTCCGTCCCAGCAGGCCCATCGGAAAGGCCACAGACAGGCTACCTGTGCACAACGACTGGAAACAGCAAAAGACAAAACAACTCAAATTCCACCAAGAGGCGACTGGCGGAGTAAACCACAGAACATCTACACCATGGACTCTACACGGCCAGAAGGAATGAGAACGATCTCAACACACTCCCAGCGTGAGTGCAGTCCGGGGAAAGTGACGTGGGACAGTGTGCGCAGCTGTCAATGTCTAAGCTAAGAAAGGGAAATACAAATATGTTTTTCATGTGGAAGGAAAACCATGAAAACTGTGATGGAGTACTTAGGAAGGGAGGAGTTAGCATGGAGACAGAATGTACACAAGACTTCTTTAAACAGATCTCATTTTGTAGATTTAATTTTGGAAGTAAATATTTTATATAATTATAAAGCAATTAGATTTTTTAAAGGTTTTCACTCAAAATAATCAGGAAAAATAAAACAAGTGAACTTAAATGTATACATATACATTTAGTAGTATAATCTCAGAGAGGAGCTATGACAAGTAACTTTACAACTACAGTAATTTGACAGTTCATTCCTTGTGGGATACGTCCAGATGCCAATAAGAACCGTCAAAAACACTCCTAGCCCTAGTCCATCACTAGTCCTGTTGTTGATGGTGGAGTTAATAGTGTTACTCAGAGACTGTGTAGTGAGGGATAAAGCAACTGAAGGCAACTGAGCAATCACGTGATGCTCTATTCAGGGGCCCCTGGCCCTGCAGCATCAGCACCACCCACACATTTGTTAGAAATGCTCATTCTCAGGCCCCACCCAGGCACTTGTTAGAAATGCTCATTCTGGCCGGGCGCGGTGGCTCAAGCCTGTAATCCCAGCACTTTGGGAGGCCGAGACGGGCGGATCACAAGGTCAGGAGATCAAGACCATCCTGGCTAACACGGTGAAACCCCGTCTCTACTAAAAAAATACAAAAAACTAGCCGGGCGTGGTGGTGGGCGCCTGTAGTCCCAGCTACTCGGGAGGCTGAGGCAGGAGAACAGCGTAAACAAACCCGGGAGGCGGAGCTTGCAGTGAGCTGAGATCCGGCCACTGCACTCCAGCCTGGGCGATAGAGCGAGACTCCGTCTCCAAAAAAAAAAAAAAAAAGAAATGCTCATTCTCAGGCCCCACCCAGACCTGTTCATTCAGAAATGGGGAATGGACCCAGCCATCTGTGGGTCCACAAGCTCTCCAGGTGACTGAAACAGCATGAGCTAGGGAACCTCTAACTCTAGCCTCCTCAAGTACCCATGAGAATTAGGATTTTCAGTGTGGAAAACAGAAAACACAGAGGACGGAGCTGTTAATTAAAACCCTGCAGCCCTGAGTTTTCATCAAAAAGGTGAACTTACAATGTATTTTATCTTAAAAATACAAAAAACAAAGAACAATTCCTAGGCCACTGCAGTGTGGCTCACACCTGTAATCCCAATGCTTTGGGAGGCCAAGGTGGGTGGATCACCTGAGGTCGGGAATTTGACACCAGCTTGGCCAACACAGTGAGATCCTGTCTCTACTAAAAATACAAAAATTAGCCAGATATGGTGGCATGCACCTGTAATCCCAGCTACTCACTACTCGGGAGGCTGAGGCACAAGAATCTCTTGAACCCGGGAGGCAGAGGTTGAAGTGAGCCGAGAACGTGCCATTGCACTACAGCATGGGCAACAGAGTAAGAGCCTGTCTCAAAACAAAAACAAAAAACAAACAAACAAAAATTCCTATAGCTATTCCTAGCTCTGTCCATTGAAAAGGCCTCACAGCAACTAGGAGCCCAAGCTTGCAGACTATGGTCTTGAAATACTATTTTTCACTAAAAGGAATCAGGACTCCCTGACGATTGCTAAGCGCAGATCAGGGCATTAAATGTTCAAAATGAGCCCGGAACATCTTGTCATGCTAGATAAGAAAGAATCTGACAAAGACGCCTCCATCTTAGACCCCAACATGAAATGAGACTCTCCCTGGCCAAAGGGAGAACAACCTGCTGGCCAACGAGGCAACAATGCAATGGACTGAAACACACCAAGTATGTTTGTAATGATTAAGTTCACAGCCACAATAAACGAACAACAAAAACACGCCAACTGATCACCTCTGAAGGATGCCAGTGAACCAACTCACTTTGAAAATGGTTACATAAAGGGAAAGAATCGAGTATATAATGCCTCTCTGTACCACTGGGTAACCAATGACTGTAAATGTATGCATGTACATGCGTGCACATATGTGTACACACACGCATTTTTCACAGAAATAGTTCAGCTAATAAGTGAAAAAGAGCTGGGCGCGGTGGCTCAAGCCTGTAATCCCAGCACTTTGGGAGGCCGAGATGGGTGGATCACGAGGTCAGGAGATCGAGACCATCCTGGCTAACACGTGAAACCCCGTCTCTACTAAAAAACACAAAACACTAGCCGGGCGAGGTAGCGGCGCCTGTAGTCCCAGCTATACGGGAGGCTGAGGCAGGAGAATGGCGTGAACCCGGGAGGCGGAGCTTGCAGTGAGCCGAGATCCGCCCACTGCACTCCAGCCTGGGCAACAGAGCGAGACTCTGTCTCAAAACACTGTCTTAAATAAAATAATTAAAAAAAAAAACCAGAAATAAGTGAAAAAGAAATAGGGAAATGAGAATATCACCATTTTGCAACCTTTAGGGAAACAGTGATGTGAAAATAAATGGCTGCCAACTTCCAAAAGGAGAGGCAATCAGACACCACATACCTGCTGGAAGAACAGCACCACCCATGAAACAGACCTGTCAACAAAAAATCCAGCCTGAAGCTGACCCAGCCGCCAGCTCCAACTACCAAAGTCTAGGCAGTGGGTCCTCTTTAGGACAACGAGCCAGGTTCATCAAGTCATAAAGAAAAAACAAGACAGAGCGAACATGAAGATTTTAGGAGACGTAAAGGATTTATCTAAAAACTGCATTTGGATACTAATTCGAACAGTTTTAAAAATAGACATTTAAGACGCATTGGAAACTTAAACACTAAATATTTGGTATTAAGAAACATTTTAGGGCCGGGCATGGTGGCTCACACCTGTAATCCCAGCACTATGGGAGGCAAAGGTGGATCACCTGGTTCGAGACGAGCCTGACCAACATGGAGAAACTCCATCTCTACTAACAAACCCCATCTTTGTAAAAAAATAAAAAATTAGCTGGGCGTGGAGGTACATGCCTGTTATCCCAGCTACTCGGGAGGCTGAGGCAGGAGAATCACTTGAACCTGGGAGGCGGATGCTGCGGTGAGCCGAGATCGCGCCACTGCACTCCAGCCTGGGCAACAAGAGTGAAACTCCATCTAAAAAAAAAAAAAAAATTAGCCAGGCGTGGTGGCGTGTGCCTGTAATCCCAGCTACTTGGGAAGCTGAGGCAGGAGAGTTGCTTGAACCCAAGAGGCGGAGGTTGCAGTGAGCCAAGATTGTGCCACTGCACTCCAGCCTGGGCAACAAGAGCAAAACTCCATCTCAAAAACAAAAACAAAAAAAAGAAAGAAACGTTTTAGGTGTAATTAAAAAATACCATGAAAGAGAAAAAAAAGAAATAAAAAATTTTTAAAAACAAAAAAAAATGCCATAGACTAGGTGGCTCAGAAAACAGATTTTTTTTTTCTCTGAAAGACCCTATGAAAGAAAAAAAAAATTGCAATGTATTTTCTCATAGCTCGGTAGGCCAAGAAGCCCAAGATCAAGACGTCAGTAGATTCAGTTTCTGGTGAGGCCTGTGTCACAGACTGCAGACAGCCACTTCCTCGCTGTTATCCTCAGGCGGTCTTTCCCTGTTTCAAGGGGGAGGTGTCCTCTCACTCTTCCTCATCTAATCCCATAATAAAGGGCCCACCCTCCTGAACCTCATCTAACCCTGGTACTTCTCAAAGGCCCAACTCCTATTCTTAGCACACTGGGAGTCAGGGCTTCGGTGTGTAGGAAGGGACACAAATGTTCAGTCCATAACATCCATTTGTGGATAAATTATATGTCTGAGACTTGCTTCAAAATAACATAAGACTGCGGAGAATGAGGGGTATAGAGAAGCAAGACGGGGCAATTCACCTAACTGTTCAAGTTGGGTGAAAGGTTTGTAGGGTCTGTTCATAATATTCTGTCTACTTTTATACATATTGCAAACTTTTGTAATAAAATATGTGAAATGTTATAGTTCTTCCATTTCCCCTATCCTTCTCTTTTTCTTTTTCCCATAGCACTTGTCACCTAACATAATTTGTCTATTGTCCATCTCTTCTTGCTAGAACGTAAACTCTCAAAGGGTTGGGATCTTTGCTCTCTGACATAACCCAAGCCCCTTCAGCAGTAACTGGCATGTAATAGGTGCTCTGTAAATGTTTGCTCACCGATGAAAACAGCCCAACTCCTCCATACTCCACGCTAGACAACCCAGGATCCCCAAAGGACAGAACAGACTACAGGAGAAGCAGAAACAGTGCTGGGTATCAAGTTCTCAGAATAGGAATTTAATTTTGGAATGAGTAAGACTATGCTAAAAATTTCTAGTGTATAGTTGACTTACTCAATTCTTAGAATGCTAAAGTAACATTTTTATTTAATTATATGGCAAAGGCTTTCTCAGAGGCATAATTTTAGGGACAAACCTCCCTGCTTCCATGTGAACAGATGGTGTCTGCCTTCCCTAAGTACTCGGTAAAGCAGGAGTCATCAGACATGCTAATACTGGTCCGAGCTGTGCTACTAAACAGTTAACACTGATGATGGCCAGTCACAGCAAAACTAGCCCTCAGCAACTCAACTTCAAAATGACTTCTGTCGGCCCTTCTCATCAACCTGGATGTTTAGAGCTTGCTGACTGGTCTAGGTGAACTGACAGTGCCGACAAATGGCACTGTCATTTCAACCCACTGACAAATTTCAACCCTGAAATTATTTATTTTATTTATTTATTTATTTTTGAGGCAGGGTCTCACTCTGTTGCCCAGACTGGAGTGAAGTGGCACAAACATTGCTCACCACACCCTCAAATTCCTGGGCTCAAGCGATCCTCTGGTCTATCTCCCAAGCAGCTAGGACTAGAGGTATGCACTGCCACACCCAGCTAACTCTGAAATGTATACAATAGCTTCAAACTGCTAACAGATCTCAGTTAAAAATAAGAAAAATGTCCAAACATACAATGGTCCCCGGTCACTGTTTAAAAAAAAAAAAAAAAAAAATTTGCAAACAGGGGCCTAAAATAACATTCAGAAATGAAACACCAGGTAAAAACGTCCAAAAAGCCACATGAGAGAGAGAGAGTACAGAAGAGGTTGGACTTTTTCTAAGGGGTCACCCCACCTTGTATCCACATCTAGAACTCCAAAGCCCAAATGTCAAGATAACATTCCCTTGGTCAGGAGTACAGGAAGGACAAACCTCCACAGACAGACACAGCTATCTAAAACCACAGACGCTTGGTGGATGCCGGCCACGGCACGCTTGGTAGCTAACACAGACTGGTGCGGCAGGTGGCATGGCGCCCCATGACGTCCTAACCCTCAAAACCTGTGAATGTCATCTTATTCGGGAAAGGGGTCTTTATAGACTTAATTAAGTTCAGGAGCTCAAGATGTGATTATCCCAGATTATCCAGGCAGGCCCTATATATAGCTGGATTCTAGATATATTTCAAAGATAATGTCAGTTGTGAGAGAAAAAAGGAGTCACAAATGACTCCAAGGTTATCGATTTTTAATTTAAAAACAAATATTCTCTAAGGCCAAAATACTGTGACTATATTTGAAATTGATGTTAAGAGCAGGTAGAGGAAAGATTTGAGGAAGAAAGACAGAAGGTGAGACACAGGAGAGGAAGCCACAGGGGGCTCTGAGGCAAACTCAACCACAGAGGCAGGCACTGAGGCGGGAATGTTTTGACTGTTTTAAGACCCTGCAGCTGTCCGGGCACAGTGGCTTATGCCTGTAATCCCAGCACTTTGGGAGGCCAAGGAGGGCGGATCACTTGAGTCCAGGAGTTCAAGACCTGCCTGGGCAACACGGCGAAACCCCACCCCTACTAAAAATACAATTAACTGGGAATGGTGGCGCACAAGCAGCTACTCAGGAGGTTGAGGCGGGAGAATCACCTCACCCCAGGAAGTCAAGGCTGTAGTGAGCCAAGATCATGCCACTGCACTCCAGCCTGGGTGACAGAGTGAGACCGTGTCTTAAAAAAAAAAAAAAAAAGACCCTGCAGTCTTCTGCCATTGCTGGTCTGTAACTCTAGATCTAAAGCCACTGGATCCAGAGGTGGAGCATGGGGGTGGGAGGTTCAGTGCTTGGAGATCAGTGTGCGACCTTCTGAAACCACACACTTACACGCTAAAGCATGCGACTCCAGTGAAGACACTCTGTCAACTGGCAACACACTTTTCTATGACAAAAAATCCTCAAGTCAGTTACTTGTATTTCCACTAAGACAACCAGCTTTCAGCAAGGGTGAGCCACACAATCACACTGTCAGCTGGCAGGCTTCTGGCGGAAGCACACAGTAAAAACTCTCTAAGTAAAGACTGGCTCGTGTGTTATGCCCGTCATACTTTTTTTTTTTGAGATGGAGTCTCATTCTGTCGCCAGGCTAGAGTGCGGTGGCATGATCTCGGCTCACTGCAAACTCCACCTCCCAGGTTCAAGCGATTCTCCTGCCTCAACCTCCCAAGGACCTGGGACTATAGGCACCCGCCACCACACCCAGCTAATTTTTGTATTTTTAGTATAGACGGGGTTTCACCATGTTGGCCAGGATGATCTCAATCTCTTGACCTCGCAACGCAATCCGCCCACCTTGGCCTCCCAAAGTGCTGGGATTACAGGCGTGAGTCACTGCGCCCAGCCTTTTTTTTTTTTTTGAGACCAGATCTTGCTCTGTCACCCAGGTTGCAGTGTGAGGTACAATCACAGATCACTGCAGCCTCGACTTCCCAGGTCCAAGTGATCCTCCCACCTCAGCCTCCCAAGTAGTTGGAAGTACAGGCGCACACCACCACACCTGGTTAACTTTTTTATTTTTATTTTTGTAGACATAGGAATCCCCTATGTTGCCTAAGTTGCATCATACTTCATTATTTCAGAGATTCATCAGCACTTAAGAAAAAAAAAAGAAAAAGAAAAATCAGACCTTTCCATTTCATTTGCATAAGCCAGAACTTACTAGAAACTCTTCAGAAACACATCTTGTAGAAAACTAGGTATGTGAGCTGAAAAGAAAGGAAGCTTTTCACTTCTAAAGTATCAGTTCAAATCCACCCTGGAGTTGGGCTAATAACACTAACAGCACGGGTTACCAAACCGTGTATCTAGACTTCCCACACACTACGCAGTCAGAGAGGCACCAAGAGATGTTTTAGATTCACAAGGAAACAGCAATGTTTGTGGTGTAGGAATCCCACATAAGGTATTCACAGTGTCAACATCAGATCAGAGCTCCACTCTTTCAATGACATCATTATCATTGCAAAACAGGGTGGCTGCTCTGATGAAAAGCAAGTACCACCAAAAAGCAAAAAAAAAATAAAAATCTAAGGGAGCAGCAGCATCCAATCAGACCCCCAGGTGAGAGGCGCCACTGAGCTGCTGCCAGGCCTGCCCTCCCGCAGCACACTGCTGTGGTTAGGAAGAATGATGAAAATATTTTTTTCTTCCAACTAATGTATATGTTTTTTTCAAATAGCTCCTGTTAGTACATAATATTTAATAAATTACTGGAACCTAACTACTTAATAAATGGAATTTTTAAGTATTCCTTTTAGTCTAGAGGTGCCATGAAAAAAATTACTGAGACACTAAAAGCATTGTGAACAGAGAAAACTGAGGAATCTCTCCTTAGTAACTTTTTTTGCACACTGACTATAATCCTGACATTCTCCCGAGTGCTTTACACACCCCTTCTCAACCCGATGAGGTTGGTACTCTACCCGTTTCACAGCTGAGAGTCTGTGAAAGTATGCAAGAACCGAGGTCATGCGCACAAGATGGAATGGTTTTTAACCATCCTCGGGTAGAAATGACACAGTAAGCACATTTGTTAGTGCCGTTAGTCCCTGCCTCCAAATATATACTCTATGTGACAACTGAGGTTTCCTAAGGAGAATGTTCCTCCTACTTTTCAAGCTTTGGTTCAACATCGCCTTGAGAATTCAATATGGAACAAGATCTGCATTTATTATATGTTCACCCATTTAAACAGACATTTCAAGTGACTTTTATGGTAGTAAAACTGATGGTGGTTAAATCACAAGCACCACACTTTCAGGTTTAGTAGAAAGTTTCAGTGTGCAAATTTTAAAACTTTAACCTGCAGGGGAAAATCCCAAAGCCCAACCAGATACAAAGCTCTACAAATCTGCTCATTTCTGTTGCCTGTTTTCCCCTTTAAAAGTTTCTAGGCCGGGCGCGGTGGCTCAAGCCTGTAATCCCAGCACTTTGGGAGGCCGACACGGGTGGATCACGAGGTCAGGAGATCGAGACCATCCTGGCTAACACGGTGAAACCCCGTCTCTACTAAGAAATACAAAAAACTAGCCGGGCGAGGTGGCGGGCGTCTGTAGCCCCAGCTACTCGGGAGGCTGAGGCAGGAGAATGGCGTGAACCCGGGAGGCGGAGCTTGCAGTGAGCTGAGATCCGGCCACTGCACTCCAGCCTGGGCTACAGAGCCAGACTCCGTATCAAAAAAAAAAAAAAAAGTTTCTAATATCGGACCCGGAACCCCAAATACAGAGACTCAGAAAAATGAAACAGGCAATAGATGTGACTAGTGAAAACAGATTATCTAGAGGGAGGGCACTATTATTGTTCAGATACTATTCAATTCCAAGGTAATAACAGGTATGTGCTATTGTAGCTATGATGACAGTCAACAAAGAAAAGCCACAAATCACTGGAATTACACTAACTTTGTCACTAACTGAATGAGACAGCTGGAAAAGGAACATGTCTTTCCTAATACACCCTTGGGCCAGAAACCCAAGTTCTTATTTCAAAACAGAAAACTGACCCTGTGGCTGAAAAAAAATCTACGCTAAAATTTAAATTTAGACCAAATGGATCTGCTGGATTTGTTTCAGTTTCACCAGGCATTTTTCATGATTAATAAATTATACTACAGGTTTTCCCATTGCTATGATTCGGTCAAAGCATTAATTCCACTAACTGTTCGGCTCCCATCCCTGCACATTTCACATACACGCTTCCATATTTACAAGCTTTAACTAGTTCTGAGTTTAAGAAGGCCTCTGCTGAGGTAGTCCCTCTTCACAGGAGCCCATTAGGCAGGAGGTTTAATCAGGGCTAAAGTCTACTAAGGCCAGGTGCAGTGGCGCATGCCTGTAATCCCAGCACTTTGGGAGGACAAGGCGGGCAGATCACCTGACGTCAGGAGTTCGAGACCTGCCTGGTGAAACCGCATCTCTATTAAAATACAAAAATTAGCTGGGCTTGGTGGTGTGCCCCTGTAGTCCCAGCTAATCAGGAGGCCAAGGCAGGAGAACTGACTGAACCCAGGAGGAAGAGGCTGCAGTGAGCCAAGATCACAACACTGCTCTCCAGTCTGGGCAACAGAACAAGACTCTGTCCCAGGAAGAAAAAAAAAAGCCATCTGGAGAGCTTCAAAATATTATTAAAATAATTCAGGCCGGTGAGGTGGGTCCTACCTGTAGTGCTGCCTACTGGCAGGCTAAGGGACGGGACCACTTGAGCCCAGCAAGGCTGCAGTTGGCTATGACCACGCCACTCCATTCCAGCCTATAGGTGAAAGAGCGAGATCTCATCTCTAAAAACAATAATAATAAAACGAAGCAAAATAATCAGCTAGGTTTTAAAGTAATAATCTAATCTAGTCACCCTTAATCTTTGGGAACTTTTCATTCTTCTATCCCTACCTATAAACAGTTTTTAAATTCACCTGAACCAGTTACATTCTATATTCTTCCCAGAAAGGTCTAAGCAGAATGCATTTTCACTGAAGTAAAATATTAGACATTCTATTAAAAAAAAAAATTCAACAACGTGCATAAACTCTACTTTCATTTTAAAATGAACAGATCTGAGATAATAACATTTCAAGTGAGAATTAAAAAGATTTTTGGCCGGGCACAGTGGCTCACACCTGTAATCCCAGCACTTTGGGAGGCCGAGGCGGGAGGACCACGAGTTCAGGAGATCAAGACCATCCTGGCTAACACGGTGAAACCCCGTCTCTACTAAAAATACAAAAAACTAGCCGGGCGTGGTGGCGGGCGATCGTAGTTCCGGCTACTTGGGAGGCTGAGGCAGGAGAATGGCGTGAACCCGGGAGGCGGAGCTTGCAGGAACTGAGATCACGCCACTGCACTCCAGCCTCGGCAACAAGACTTCGTCTCAAAAAAAAAAAAAAAAATTAAAAAGGTTTTTGAAAACAAAAATGTTGCTGACTAAGAGAACTATGTATATAATAGTAAAAAGTTAAGAGTTAATTAGCCTCTGGGTGGATTTTTTGAAAGCAACTGTTCATACTACCTTCTTTCAAAACATGTATAGCTGAAAGAGGGGAGCAAGATGAAGGTATGAAGTGAAACCAGGCCAAGTGCTTCCTAAAGCTTCAGTCCCAGATATACCACAACATAATTTCAAGTGTGAAATATGAAGTCAGCTTTTTTAAAAAAACCTTCACTTGTAAAGTGATAATTTTTCAAGTTAACTAGTTAACTTTGAAAGTCTACCGAAGCCCCTTTCTCTTCTGAGACTCCAATGAATGACAGTTTGCACCTTCTAACACAGTGTAGTATCAGTGCAGAGATTAACACTCACTATGCTGCTGGAGGCCGAGGGTGGTGGCTCACACCTGTAATCCCAGCACTTTGGGAGGCTGAGCAGGTGGATAACCCAAGGCCAGGAGTTCGAGACCAGCCTGACCAACAAGGTGAAACTCTGTCTCTACTGGGGAAAAAAAAAAATCAGTCGGGCGTGGCCACGTGCGCCTGTAATCCCAGCTACTCGGGAACCCGAGGCAGGAGAATCGCTTGAACACGGGAGGCAGAGGTTGCAGTGAGCCAAGATCATGCCACTGCACTCCAGCCTGGGTGACAGAGCAAGACTCCAACTCAAAGAAGAAGAAGAAGAAGAAGAAAAAAAAACAAAAAACCATTCACTCTGCTGCTCAAAACACAGGAAAAAAACCTCCACCAAGATGACAATCCAATAAATCTGTAAGAAAGACAACTGCATCCTTCAGCTGTCCGTGATGCACGCATGTACAAAACTAAACATTAAATATCTCCAACACTGACTATTGAGATAATAAATTCTACCCCTTTAGTTACAGTTGAATCCAATAGAACTTAGGAACTTTCTCCTCAGAAATGTATTTACATAGTGCCTATAAATACATATTGCTATTGAAATGCAAGCAAGCTAGGAGGTAGAAGATATAATTAGATGCATGGATGTCCACACAGGCAATTAATATGTATCCAGCACTCACAATGTGCACAGCACTTCAGGAGAAAAACGTTCAACATTTGGAAGACAGTGAAACTTAGTATGAAATGCACATGGCTTCATCTTTCCCCAGCACTGGGAAAGCACCCGGGAAATTGCAGGGCTTCCAGACCAGCTCTATCCACATCTGCCCTCTGGGGCTGCAGGTGCAGGGTAGGGAAAGACCTCCAGTTCACAAACACTCTGGGAAGGAAAAAAGACGGCTACTGCTGAACTATGCAAGTCTCCAATTTTAAAGGAGACACAGTCCACTTCCCTAAGAAAAGTCTATTATCTCGTCCAGGTCTCTGTAGAAAAAAAAGAGGGAGAGGGGAAGAGAAAAAAATAAAGCAAAAGGAAGGAAAGAAAGAAGTCTATCATCTAAAGCTGAAGCAACAAAATTCAACCTTAAATATACAGTTTCTCAGGGATCTAACAGGAAGGAACAGAGCAGGTGCATCCCCACTGACAGAGCGAGAAGGAAACAGGAGTTCTCAAGACATACTCTACTGTGGCCTTGGCACCCAGATTTTGCAATAGGGAGTGCTTCCTTTCAAAGCATGAAAGGCAATTAGAAAAAACTAACTGCATACATGCATGAAAATACAGAATACTGTCAAAGGTCAAAAATCGTAATAGTTTGAAACACCTCTCTGCAAGTCATCAAAAAGCCAACCAACATTTCATAAGCTCACTGTTCTTAACCGTATTTAACTCCGGAGAGTCACACTTGTAAAATTTAGGGAATATTTTTCCCCTAACAGAAAAATAGTTCCTTTGTGTATGCATTAAAAGAGGGGTGGGGGGAGGACACGACACCCAAGAGGCACCGGGTGTCCCTAGTGTAGACTCGAGCGGGACGCCGTTCATGGGGAGCAGCTTGCATAAGCGCCCGAGCCTCGGCTTTCTCATCCGTAAAATGGTTTGAGTGCGCGGCAGGGAAGCGTCAAGGAGGCAAAGCAGTCCCGGCGGCTCTGCCTGACGCTTCACCCCGCAACAAACTGCTCCTACTTCACCAACGCTTGCAACTCTGCGAGCCCCGAAGGACTTCCCCGGAGTCGGGGAAAGGGGGCCCGCAAGGAAACCGCCCGGCGGAAAAGCCCGGGGCCCCCAGGTCCCGGGTGCGCGGCTCAACGGGGGCGGGACGGGGCGGCGGCAGCCCCCTCTCCTCACCCTGGACGCTGAAGCGCGCCCAGTCCCGGGCAGAGTCCGCCGGGTTCCACCGGCTCCAACTGCAGCCGGCTCGCAGGGCGCCCCCAGGGGTCAGAGGTCGCCCGGCGGGAAGGTCAGAGGGCGTCACCGAAAGGTCGGAGGGCCCCGCCTCAGCCGCAGCCCCGGTCACACCTCCAGGAAGCGGCCCAGCCCGAAGCGCGCCGGGAACTGAAAGTCTGGGGGCGCCGGGTGCATGACGGCCGGGGCCCGTGCCAGCCCAACGACCGCCGCGCCCTCCCCGCCTCCGGGCACTCACAGGTGACGATGGGCTTGTTCTCCATGGTGTAGATCACCGGCGGCAGCGGCTCCTCAGAGGCGTCCATGGGCGTCCGGCGTCACCGGCCCGGCCCCCCGCGCCCCATGGGCAGCCCCGAGGCCGCGCCGGGCCCAGCCCGAGCCCGAGCCTGAGCGGCGCCGCCCGCCCGGCCGCGCTAGGCAGCTCCAGAGCCGGTCGCACCTCCTCTGCCGCCCGCTGCCGCCGGCCGCAGCCACTTCCGGCCTCGGCGCCGCGGCATGACCACTTCCGGGGCGCGCGAGGCCTCACGGGGCGGGCCTTCGCGGCGCCTGGCCTCCGACGGAAGGGCGCCCGGGCAGGCCGCGCGGGGACCGGGAGGCGGGAAGTGGGAGGCGGGGCGGGGCTCCCGGGACGCGTCCTTCCTCCTCCCTCGGCAGTGGGCGCCCCGCGGGGCCCTGCGCCAGAGCTGCGCCCAGGACTCGGCAGGCGGGCCTCGCGCACGGTGAGGGAGCCTGGATGCTCCCGGACTGGAGACGCCGGTCTCGCGGCCCTCGCTCTCCCGGCAGCTCGGGCGTCCCGCGGTGCGGTCGCTGCCCTGCGATCGGGCCCCTTCTCGCGCTGGAGGCTCCCGCAGGCCCTCGCCGCTGAGTGTCCCCGGCGCGTGCCTTCCGCCTACCGCTGGGCTCTTCCTGTCTCCCTCACTCCGCACAGGTTTTTGTGGGGACCTGGCCCCCGGCCGTGTCTGCACGGGCAGGCGGCGGGGCAGCTTTCGGAATACCACAAAATAAACCTTACACTTAACTGCACATGGACTTCTTGTGCACGTAAATGGCGGGGGCGGGTGTTTCTTTTTCTTTTTCTTTGGAGCAGGGTCTCGCTCAGTTGCTCAGGCTGGAGTGCAATGGCGGGATCACGGCTCACTGCAGCCTCGACCTTCCAGGCTCAAGCGATCCTCCCCCTTCCCCCCGCCCCCCGGTAACTGGGACCACGGGGGCAGCCAGCCACCACGCCCAGCTAATTTTTTTCTTTTCTTTTCTTTTGTCGGGGTCTCACTATGTTTCCCAGGCTGATCTCAAACTCCCAAAGTGTTGAGATTACAGGCGTGAACCATTATGCCCAGCCATAAACTGGGTTTGAGGTAACATGTACGAATAAAATGACAAAAATTGTCCACCAAAAATCATCAAAAGTGTCAGAATCTAGAGTTTAGTCAAATGCGCAGCTTGATGTGCCGCCCAGGAAATATTACAAAGAATGGAAGTCAGTGTTCTCAAACGTAGAAATTTGGGGTCGTTTCTATAGCCAACGTTTCGGGAAGCCTAACGATTTCAACATCTTTCTGTATAACGCCTAATGCATAGTTACAACGGTCTGATTAGTCGAGGTGGTCTTTTTCTTTTGGGGTCCACCGAAGATGAAACAGTCATGGGGTCTCTGTACTATCAGGTCTGAGTTGGGTACAGGAAATGAAGCAGACAGCTAATCTGTAACAAAAATCAGCAAATGGAAAGGGGGAGACCCGGTCTCTCTTAGTCATTTACAGCAGCAGTCCCCAGCCTTTTTGGCACCAGGGACCTGTTTCATAGAAGGCAGTTTTTCCAGACATAGTTGGGGTGGTTTCAGGATGATTCAAACACATTTCATTTATTGTGCACTTTATTATTTTTATGTTGTAATATAGAGTAAAATACAACTTCCCATAGTGTGGAATCAGTGGGAGCCCTGAGCTTGTTTTCCTGCAGCTAGATGGTCACATCTGGGGATGATGGAAGCCAGGGGCACATCATGAGGCATTAGATTCTCATAAGGAGCGTGCAACCTAGATCCTCCAATGTGCAGTTCACGATGGGATTCACCCTCCTAGGAGAATCCAGTGCTGCTGCTGACCTGACAGGAGGCAGAGCTCAGGCGGTAATGCGAGCGATGGGGAGCGGCTGTTAATACAGATGAAGCTTTGCTCACTGGCCCGAGGCTCACCTCCTGCTTGTGTGGCCTGACCAGTAGCTGTCTGTGGCCCTAGGGGTTGGAGAACCCTAATTTACAGAACAAGAACAATGGGGAAGACAATTCCGCTCAAGAACAAGGAGGAAGAGCATGAAACTGTAATTGAAGAAGCAGAATTGCAAACTTGCTACTGACTCAGTCTCCAGGGCTTAACTTCACCCTTGGCATCATAAGTTTAGAGAGTCCTGAAGTTTTTTTTAACAAAATGTATATATGAGGCCGGGCGCGGTGGCTCAAGCCTGTAATCCCAGCACTTTGGGAGGCCGAGGCGGGCGGATCACGAGGTCAGGAGATCGAGACCATCCTGGCTAACACAGTGAAACCCCGTCTCTACTAAAAATACAAAAAATTAGCCGGGCGTGGTGGCGGCGCCTGTAGTCCCAGCTACTCGGGAGGCTGAGGCAGGAGAATGGCGGGAACCCGGGAGGCGGAGCTTGCAGTGAGCCGAGATCGCGCCACTGCACTCCAGCCTGGGTGACAGAGCGAGACTCCGCCTCAAAAAAAAAAAAAAAAAATGTATATATGAGATAGTTTGAGTGTGAACACAGCTGCTAAATGCGTGAACATAGTGTAGTGTGGTGTGCTGTAATGGTGTGAGAGGCAAGAGACCAGACTTCCGGGCAGCTAAAGTGGCAGGCCAGCAAAGCAGGGCACTGGAGGGGAAGAAACAGCAGAAGTGGGGAGCCAGAAGTCAGTGTAGGGTTCCCTGAAAGTCCTTGGCCTAGGCTGGACTACATGTGTGGGACGACTCCATGGGGTTTACCAGGAAGCAGCTATTACAGAGTTGAGGACGGCACAAAGACTGGAAGTCCAGCAGTGCTGCAGGAAAGGCCTTTCTGTTTTGTTTTATTTTCAGTCTTGCTCTGTCACCCAGGCTGGGGTGCAGTGGTTTGATCATATCTCAGTGCAGCCTAGAATTCCTGGGCTCAAGTGATCCTCACACCTCAGCCTCCCAAGTAGTTGGGACCACAGGTGAGTGCCACCACGCCCGGCTAATTTTTCCTTTTTTTGTAGAGAGAGGGACCCACTCTGTTGCTGGTAAGGTAAGGACAGGATGAAGGATGGGTGGAGAGAGGTCATCCACTGATAAGCTCTGCACACTGGTGAAGTGTGGAACTCCAGGTGTGAGGTGCAAGATGCGAAGGGTTATGTATGAAGAGGGAAGACTGAAGTGATACAATACTGACCCTACATTAAATTTGGTGTGTGAGGCATACATAGTCAGTGCCCTAGAGAAAAAGCACTAGGGAAAAAATGAACAAAAGAGGTTTGGCTAAGAAGCCAACAAAGAAAAGAGAATGAAATAATAGAAAATATCTGACTAATCCAAAAGAAGGCAGGGAAAGAACAACAGAAGAATCAAAGACAGAAAGGACCAGTTATGTCAGGAAAAGACACTCAGCGCTCATTAGACATCAGGGAAATGCAAGTTAAAATGAAAATGAGATGCCACTTCACGTGTACTCAAATCGCTAAAATTGAAGTTTATAATTAAAAACCCTGACGAGGCCAGGCGCGGTGGCTCATGCCTGTAATCCCAGTGCTTTGGGAGGCCGAGGTGGGCGGATCACGAGGTCAGGAGTTCGAGACCAGCCTGGCCAACATGGTAAAAACCCTGTCTCTACTAAAAACACAAAAAATTAGCCAGGCGTGGTGGTGTGCACCTGTAATCCCAGCTACTCGGGAGGCTGAAGCAGGAGAATCGCTTGAACCCAGAAGGCGGAGGTTGCAGTGAACCAAGATTGCCCCACTGCGCTCCAGCCTGGGGAACAGAGCAAGACTCTGTCTCAAAAAATAAAAAAATAAAAACCCGGACAATACCAAGTGTAGACTTCAAGCCAAGGAATACCTATGTCTTTGTTCTGTTCTCACAGAGAACTGGGTCCTGCTGCTCTGAGAAGACGGACACTAGCCCTTCCCCTTCCCGAAGACATGGACACAGTGTTGTGCGGCTGGACGGGCCCCCACATTAGGGAGTGTTCTCTCTGGAGGGAGGAAGGCAAAGGCAGAGTCCCCGCCTCCAACCCCACCGGCTCTGGTCCAGGCAGCCCTTGGTGCGTGGGCAGTAAGTGGACTGCTAGGCTGTTTTCCCTCTGAGCAGACCTATAAGAGATTTTTTTTTTTTTTTTCCACTTGGGAATTTAGAAAATGCTTGAATTCAGCACAAACACTGGTTTGGCACTTTCTTTTAATGAATCATGGTGAAATGATGCTATTCCTGTGAATCGATGTTCATTCTTTTTTTTTAGTAGCCTTTTTCATGAGACAGCATTTGGGGTGTTTTTTGTTTTGTTTCGTTATTTTTGAAAAGTTGCTGGAACTTGAACTCAAATGGTTTTTCCTGGTAACCCATTACATCGTCTCCAGGCTGCAAAGAGCCTGTTAAATTATGTATTGGGACATTGTGTCTGCCTTATCTAACCAGAGGGACTACTTGGGCCCTCTGCACAGAAGGCAAAAGGAAGGGCCAGTCAGTGAATGTTCACAGCAAGCTGCCCAGAACTGGACACAATCCAGACGTCCCTCAACCCCTGAATTGTCAAACAGTGTGGTCCATCCACACCCAGAATACTACTCAGCAGCGGAAAGGAACAAACGGTCCCCTCAAAGGCCTGGAGGAACCTCCAGAGAAAGGTGCTGAGTGAAAACCTTCCAGGCTAGGCGCGGGGGCTTATGCTTGGAATCCCAGCACTGTGGGAGGCTGAGGCAGGAGGGTCGCTTGAACCCGGAGTTCAAGAACAGCCTGAGCAACATAGGGAGATCCTCGTCTCTACAAAAAATACAAAAACTAGCTGGGCCTGGTGGCGTGTGCCTGTAGTCCCAACTACTTGGGAGGCTGAGGTGGGAGGATTGTTTGAGCCAGGTTGGCTGAGGTTGCAGTGAGCTGTGATTGGGCCACTGCACTCCAGCCTGGGCAACAGAGAGAGACCTTGTCTCAAAAACAAACAAAAGAAAAGCCCCTTCAATCCCAAAAGGTTACACGCCATGCAGTTGCATTTATACAACATTCTTGAAATAACAAAATTATAGAAATGGAGAACAGACAAGTGTTTGCCAGGGGACACCGGGGCGTGGGGTAAGGAGGGAGGGGGGTGTGGCTAGAAAAGAGCAACAGGCCGGGCGCGGTGGCTCACGCCTGTAATCCCAGCACTTTGGGAAGTGGAGGCCGGCAGATCACGAGGTCAGGAGATCGAGACCATCCTGGCTAACATGGTGAAACCCGTCTCTACTAAAAATACAAAAAATTAGCCGGGCGTGGTGGCAGGCCCCTGTAGTCCCAGCTACTCGGGAGGCTGAGGCAGGGGAATGGCATGAACCCGGGAGGCGGAGCTTGCGGTGAGCCGAGATCGCGCCACTGCACTCCAGCCTGGGCGACAGAGCGAGACTCGATCTCAGAAAAAGAAAAGGACAACAGAACAGCTCCTGCGTAAACAGAATGTTCTGGATCTGGACTGTGTCCATGTCAATACCTGGCTGTGACACTGTGATCCAGTGTTACGAAACATCACCACTGGGGAAACTCAGTAAAGGTGCCCAGGACCTCCCTGGATTATTTCTTACACTGCATGTCAATCCATTATCATCTCAAAATTTTTCTTTTTTGAGACACAGTCTCTCGCCCTGCTGCCCAGGCTGGAGTGCAGTGGCATGATCTCGGCTCACTGCAACCTCCGCCTCCTGGGTTCAAGCAATTCTCCTGCCTCACCCTCCTGAGTAGCTGGGATTACAGGTGCCCACCACCATGCCCGGATTTTTTGTATTTTTAGTAGAGATGGGGTTTCACCATGTTCGCTAGGCTAGTCTTGAACTCCTGACCTCAGGTGATCTGCCCGCCTCGGCCTCCCAAAGTGCAGAGATTACAGGCGTGAGCCACTACGCCTAGCCTCACATTTTTAATAGAAAGCCAAGTGACTTCAAAGTAATCACATGTGAGTTTTCACATTGTGTGTGGCTTTCAGTGTTTCACAGAGCACTTCCTCCTCTTGCACTCACCACGTATTCTAGAAGCCGCTCCAGGTGCAGGGAGAGCCAGGCCTGAACCTGGTACAGTTTTTGGTTTTTGGTTTTTTTTTGAGACAGGGTCTCACTGTTGCCCAGGCTGAACTGCAGTGGCACGGTCTCAGCTCACTGCAACCTCTGCTTCCTGGGTTCAAGAGACTCTCCTACCTCATCCTCCTGAGTAGCTGGGATTATAGGCACAACAACCACACTCGGCTAATTTTTGTATTTTTTTGTAGAGATGGGGTCTCACCATGTTGCCCAGGCTGGTCTTGAACTCCTGAGCTCAAGCAGTCCTCGCACCTCAGCCCAAAGTGCTAGGATGACAGGTGTGAGCCCAACACCTTGGTGCGGATATTTTTTGATGTGCATTTTCATCCATCCATTTAACCAATCTCTCCATAAATAATATCCCGGGTGAGCAAATAGTCCAAAAAAGGGAAAATACTGCCTCTGGGGCTTGGTGGGAGATTCTCTAAGATGCCACCTTTGTTTGTTTGTTTGTTTTTGAGACGGAGTCTCCCTCTGTCGCCAGGCTGGACTGCAGTGGCATGATCTCTGCTCGCTGCACCCTCCGCCTCCCGGGTTGAAGCGATTCTCCTGCCTCAGCCTCCCAAGTAGCTGGGATTACAGGCATGCACCACCACACCTGGCTAATTTTTGTGTTTTCAGTAGACAGGGATTCCCCATGTCGGCCAGGCTGGTCTCGAACTCCTGGTCTGAAGTGATCTGCCTGCCTCGGCCTTTCAGAGTGCTGGGATTACAGGTGTGAACCACTGCTCCCGGCCAGGCATCGGTTTTTTAAAAAGCAGTTCCAACCTTTCATCCTTTGAGCCAGCAGTTCTACATCTAGAGCTCTTTGAAGAAGCAGAATCTCTCCCAAACCTTTATGGATAAAAACACACGTTGCAGCATTGCAACAACTGGACACAACCTGCATGTCGACAACTGTTAGCTGGGACCACAGGCGCGGTCTGTGTCACATAAACCAGGCTTCGTCCATTTGATGAGCTGTCACTGTCAACACGGTGTTTAGAACGGGCTTCTGAATGCTTTTAGAATTGCTTGTTGAGCACGATGTTCGCTACGTGGGTGACAGGTGCACTAGAAGCCCAGACCTCAGCACTACACAGTATATCCACGTAACAGAACTGCACTTGGACCCTCTCCATCTATAAACACTTTTTTTTTTTTTTTTTTTTTTTGAGACGGAGTCTCGCTCTGTCGCCCAGGCTGGAGTGCAGTGGCCGGATCTCAGCTCACTGCAAGCTCTGCCTCCCGGGTTTACGCCATTCTTCTGCCTCAGCCTCCCGAGTAGCTGGGACTACAGGTGCCCGCCACCTCGCCCAGCTAGTTTTTTTGTATTTTTTTCTTAGTAGAGACGGGGTTTCACCGTGTTAGCCAGGATGGTCTCAATCTCCTGACCTCGTGATCCGCCCGTCTCGGCCTCCCAAAGTGCTGGGATTACAGGCTTGAGCCACCGCGCCCGGCCTATAAACACTTTTTAAAGGGGCTTACAATAATCTGGGAAATACTTAAAACGTGAATTAATAAAAATCTTGAAAGTGAAGGCCAGGCCTGGTAGCTCACACCTGTATTCCCAGCACTTTGGGAGGCCAAGGTGGGAGGATCACTTGAGCCCAGGAGTTTGAGACCAGCCTGGGCTACATAGCAAGACCCTGTCTCTACAAAAAATACAAAAATTAGCCGGGTGTGGTGGCTACAGCTGTGGTCCCAGCTACTCGGGAGGCTGAGGTGGGAGGATCCTGAGCCTGGAAGGTAGAGGCTGCAGTGAGCCTAGATTGTACCAATGAACTCCATCCTGGGCAACAGAGCAAGACCCTGTCTCAAAAAAAAAAAAAAGTGATGTGATATAATAACAGCTACATAAAAGCAAAAATCTCCACCCCATTATCATTACAAAAGAGACTGGAGGGAAATTCATCAAAACAGTGTCAGTGACAGTGTCTGGGTCACAGACTCAGCAGCTCCTTCCCCCTTTTACCACACATCTGCATTTTCCACTGTTTTTTGTTTTGTTTTGTTTTCGTTTTGTTTTGTTCTGGTTTTAGACAGAGTTGCTCTGTCACCGACTCTGGAGTGCAGTGGTGCATTCATAGCTCGCTGCAGCCTCCATCTCCTGGGCTCAAGTGATCCTCCCGCCTTGGCCTCCCACAGTGCTGGGATAACAGGCGCATGCCACCACACCCAGCCCACTCGGTCCATAAGGAGCTTACCTGTTTGCAAAAAGTGAGGCCGCACTGTGGTTACGCAGCAGATCCTGGCACAGGGCCGCATGGATTCTCAGTTACTCTTCATGTCTCCTGCGTCTGTTATCTCATCTGAAAGCAGGGATTATGATAGAATTCCCCCCCCTTTAAAACATGTATTCTATGCAATCAACACACCTGGATTTGTTTTTTTTTTTTTTTTGAGACAGAGTCTGGCTCTGTCGCCCAGGCTGGAGTGCAATGGTGCAATCTCAGCTCACTGCAACCTCTGCCTCCCGGGTCCAAGCAATTTCCATGCCTCAGCCTCCCGAGTAGCTGGGATTACAGGCGCCCGCCATCAATGCCTGGCTAATTTCTGTATTTTTAGTAGGGTTGGGGTTTCAGCATGTTGACCAGGCTGGTCTCGAACTCCTGATCTCAGGTGATCCTCCCGCCTCAGCCTCCCAAAATGCTGGGATTACAGGCGTGAGCCACCATCACCCAGCCTTGGATTATTTTAATGCCTACAAAAAGCCTGGGAGGAGGTATCCTAGCTCCATGTCACAGATGAGAGGACAGACAGAGGCCCAGGGCTCGCCTCATAGCTGTTTAGGGATCAGGCCCACTGGGGCTTGGCAACGCCCAGAACACAGTTGCCAGGACTGCAGCTATCAAGCCATTTTATACAAGAGGAAATGGCAGGTTCCCGGCACGGTGAGGGTGTGCCCGGCCTTCAGCCTGGCCCCTCTCCTCTTGCTGAGTCTCAGTCTTGTGTGTGGCACACTGTCAACTGCTGCCATCACTGTGTGGTGTCTTCAGAAAGAACCTGCTCCCACGTGAGCTTGTGCAGAAAAAATACGCTCTTCCCAGGTTTTAGGCTGCATAGTGTGATGTAAATAAGTAGCGCTGATGGAATCAAGCCTGGCGCTGTGGACGGCTGCTCCAAACACTCTGCCTCGTGCTCCTATTTTTAACTCAGTTGCATCTTTCTTGGCTTCCTGACAGCCTGGATTCTCATGCTCCCTCTCCAAGCAGAGGTCACTCCCCAAGAGGCCTGTGTGTGCCTTGGCCTCATGTCCCCCAATTGTGTGCCTACACGGTGGGGTTCGGGACTGGGGTAGGAGCAGCCACTCTGCTGGAGGCCCTCGTCTGTGCCCCACCTTTTCCTTGATGTTCTCAGGGATCAGGGAGCCGCCCTCTGCCCAGGTGGCAAAAGCCAATGCCTCTCATGCCAAACCCTGGCACACCTAACATCGAGTAACATGCACAGAAGAAGGTGGCAAGAGCTAGTTGAGGGCTGAGCTGCCAGTAAGCCAACCTCCAAAACATCACTCGAATAACTTGGAAGGTGGTGTCAGCTAGCCCAATGTCTACATCTCTTCCTACATAACTGGTACAATGGGAAATTGTCCAACCACAGTGGCCTGAGTGGTGACAAGAGAACTGCCCTCCCTGGTGCACTCAGATCCTAACAGATGCATCAGGTGCCCCAGGCCACATGCCTTCAGCTCACTCCGATTTCAGCTGCAGCTGGGTGGCACCAGACACTGTTAGGGTCCCTCCTCCGAGACTAGTTGGGGGCCCTACTTTTCTGCCCCAGGCCTAGAACCTTCTCCGTGGGCTCAGAAACAGGCTCAGCCAGGAAGTGTTGGAAAATGGACACCAGCAGGCCCTCTCTCCACGATGGCCACCCTGGGGTAGGTGGGTGGTCACGCAAACCTCCCTCTGCTCAGAGGAGCTTCGTTCACAGCCCTGGCCAGGTCAAACCCGTGGCAGGAACCAGCTCAGTGACAGTCCCTGTCTCACCCCCTGTCCTCTCCACCCCACCATCCCCACTCCCTTCCCCCTCTCTCTAGGCCCAAATAAACCACCTGCACCCCAGTCCATGCACACTCTCTGCCTCGAAGGCAGACTGCTCTGTGATGGACGCGTCTCTCCTGCACCCCTGTCGTCCAGCCCCCAGCCCTTAGAGGGGTCCCGACGGCTGCTGGAATTCTAGGAGAGATGCACCCACGGCCTGGTACTGAAATCAAGAGTTCATCTCATTACCTAAAGGTTACATGTTTAATACACTGGCTGGAAGCTTAGCTGGCTCAGAAAATTGCAAGTAATAAGTGTTCTGTTTTGAACATGAAGAGTACTTAATTGTTATTAATAGAAAACCAGCTCCTCCCTGCATCCTTTAAATAAATGTGGAAACAAGTCTGAGGACGAAGGGTCTGCAGGGGGTCCCGTGGCCTCAGCCCAGCTTTGTTGGGAACCAAAGGCCTCCCTCCAGGCAGTCTTCCAACTGTCCCTGGCAGGATGGGCTGTGAGCTGCAGACCTAAGGCTGTGATGCTGTTGGGTGAGGCTGGCGTGGTGTCCGTGGGAGGTTTGCCAAGGCCCATCTGTCCTGTCCTGACCCAGGCTGGTGGAGGGACAGCAGTGGGTTTTCTGAGTAAAGGGACTTGCTTTTTTCCACATGGCTCTTGCCACTGCCTGGCCCCAAGGGAGGCTCCCCAGGGCCCAGCTCCCACCTCTGCCCCGGGCTCAGTCCTGGCCTCCCTGCCCTCCTCCCTTTGCAGAGATCACTACAGAGGTTTGCACAGACACATTCAACCAGAGGCCGTGGGGAGGGGCAATCTGCAGAAGGCAGGGGAAAGGAAGAGGTGCTGATCTCCTGGCAACTTCAGCCGGAGCGTTTCGGCCCTTTTCAGGCATGGGAGAAAGAGGTAGGTCTTTATTTAAGATGCATTCTCATGTCAGGAGAGGGAGAGGCCAACACCTGCTAGTAATAGGAGGTTTTTCCTTCTCTTAGTCCAACCCAGCATGAGCAGAAAAAGTAAACCCTTCAAGACGCCAACAGCATCAGCAATAAGGTAGATGAGGGACGCGCTCCTGACCCAGCAACGGCGGTGCAGCGCCACATGGCAGTGGAACATTTCTAAACACTGACATACACTAAGATGCCAAGGAATCTTCCAGAGAGCCACTCAGCCAAGCATGTCCAGTTTTTGAAAAGAAAGAATAAGGCCAGGTGCAGTGGCTCACACCTGTAGTCTCAGCACTTTAGGAGGCCGAGGCAGAAGGATTATTTGAGGCCAGGAGTTTGAGACCAGCCTAGACAACATAGAGGGACCCCATGTCTACCAAAAAAATAAGTTAACCAGTGTGGTGGCACACATCTGTGATCCCAGTCACTGGGGAGGCTGAGATGGGAGGACTGCTTGAGCCCAAGTTGAGGCTGCAGTGAGCAAAGGTTGACCACTGCACTTCAGCCTGGGCAACAGAGTAAGACCCTTTCTCAGAAAAAAAAAAAAACATTACTGGAAACATACACTAATACAAATATTTATCTACAAGCAGGGGTAAGACTTACAATACTTGCTGGCCAGTATAGCACAGCAATTGACCAACTGAGACAGACCGCCTGCCACTCAGAGTAGGCATCATGGGCACCGCACCAGCCAAGCTACAGGGAGGAGGGGATGGAGGACACAGGCAGACAGGGCTGGGGGAGACTGAGGCCTCTCCTTGTGCACTGGACTGGGTGGCTGCAATGTCTGAATGATGGGAGTGTGTTCACTACTCAGGAAAAGAACAGTATCTCTAACAGTTAGTGCCAGGGAACCTGGATATCCACATGCAGAATGAAATTGGACCCTTATCTCATACCATATACAAAATTCAACTCAAAATGGATTAAAGCCTCAACACAAGACCCGAACATGTGAAACCACTAGAAGAAAACACAGGGAAAGACTCCATGACAGTGTTCTGGACAATGATTTATTTTTGGATATGACCCAAAAGCATAGGAAACAAAAGCAAAAATAGACAAATGGGATTACATCAAACTAAAAGGCTTCTGCACAGCAAAGGAGACAATCGATAGAGTGAAGAGAAAACCTGCAAAATAGGAGAAAATATTTGCAAACCATGCATCCGATAAGGAGTTAATATCCAAAATATATAAGAGGCCGGGTACAGTGGCTCACGCCTATAGTCCCAGCACTTTGGGAGGCCAAGGCAGGTGGATCACCTGAGGTCAGGAGTTCGAGACCAGCCTGGCCAACATAGTGAAACCCTGTCTCTACCAAAAATACAAAAAAATTAGCCTGGCATGGTGACAGGCACCTGTAGTCCCAGCTACTTGGGAGTCTGAGGCAGGAGAATCGCTTGAACCCGGGAGGCGGAGGTTGCAGTGAGCCGAGATGGTGTTGCTGGCCTCCAGCCTGGGTGACAGAGTGAGGCTCTGTCTCAAAAAATATATATATATATATATATTATTTATATATTCATATATATTATATGTGTATATGTGTATATATGTATAAATATGTTATATACATATATACATATATTTATTTATTTATATGGAACTAAAAGAACTCAACAGCAAGGAGCCAGGCACGGTGGCTCACACCTGTAATCCCAGCACTTTGGGAGGCCGAGGCAGGCAGATCACAAGGTCAGGAGATCAAGACCATCCTGGCTAACACGGTGAAACCCCATCTTTACTAAAAAAAATTAGCCGGGCATGGTGGCCGGTGCCTGTAGTCCCAGCTACTCGGGAGGCTGAGGCAGGAGAATGATGTGAACCCAGGAGGCAGAGCTTATGGTGAGCCGAGATCGTGCCACTGCACTGCAGCCTGGGCGACAGAGTGAGAGTCCGTCTCACAAAAAAAAAAAAAAAAAAAGAACTCAACAGCAAGAAAACAACCCAATCTTACAAATGGGCAAAAGGAATAGCCATTTCTCAAAAGAAGACATGCAGATGACCAACAGGTATATAAAAAAACACTCAACACCAAGCATCACTAATTATTTGCATTGCAGGAAAATTCAAATTAAAACCACAGAGCATAATGTCATCAAGGTGGCTGACTAGAGACCCCTGGCACTTGTCCTCCACAAGAAAGGACCAAGACAACAAATAAATAGCTGAGATTTGACTGGAGTGTCAGAGGGAGAGTGCTGTAGTGCAGCAGGGAGAAGAGACACACCTTTGGTGATTGGAAGCCCATCAAATTGGAGGGCAGTGTTGAGGCACCTGGCCCTGCAGCCCCATCTCCTCCACCTAGACTGAATCTGCTGGGAGTCAGGAGGGCACCCCCTTGTGGGGCAAAGTTAAGCAGAAGATCCTCATCAGCCCCCATTGCCACTGCCAACACCTACAGTCCTTACAACAGGAGAATTCCACGGTCCTTGCAAGCCCCGAGCTCAGCTTGGAGAGCTGCCGGGAAGTCACACAGCAGCACTGCCCTGGTCTAGGAACACAAGGTGCACACTTCCCACCCCCCCCCCCCCCCCCCCCCCCCCACACACACACCTCGTGAGCTAAACTGCTGCAGCTCAGAGCCATGTGAGACTGGAGCCGCCTCTGCAGTGCACCTGCTCTGTGTGCCAGAAGCCACTGCCCCTCTCCAGCCCTGGGGCTCCATCTCCATTCCACCATGCCTGCACCGGGGGCTGAATGTCACAATCCCAGCTCTGTGGAGCCCAGGCCAAGGCTCGGTGGTGACTCTGCTCCTACACAGAAGAGAAACCAGCTCCTGGCCGGGCGTGGTGGCTCACGCCTGTAATCCCAGCACTTTGGGAGGCTGAGGCAGACGGATCACAAGGTCAGAAGATCGAGACCATCCTGGCTAACATGGTGAAACCCCGTCTCTACTAAAAATACAAAAAACTAGCCCGGCGAGGTGGCGGCACCTGTAGTCCCAGCTACTCGGGAGGCTGAGGCAGGAGAATGGCGGGAACCCGGGAGGCGGAGCTTGCAGTGAGCTGAGATCGCGCCACTGCACTCCAGACTGGACGACAGAGCAAGACTCCGTCTCAAAAAAAAAAAAAAAGAGAAACCAGCTCCCATCGCCCTCTCTTCCAGCTGGAGGAACAATCTGGCAAACCCACCCAGGACGAACCCACCCTTGGGCCAGCCAGACTGCTGCATGCCCTCCCTCAAGCAGGAGAGGCCCCTGAGCTTCTGAGCAGCCTGACACACTCCTGGGCCAGTGGAGAGGCCATGTGCCCTGGCCCAAGTCCTGGGTGCCCCCGCCCCTACAGATAAGCCCCTGGCCTGCCCAACAGCTCTGTGCCCACAACAAGGGCCTGAGAAACAGCTGAGGGCTGCCCCTGGCAGACATATCCCCAGGTTGACTGAGGAGCTGCGCGCCCATGTCCCAGGCCAAGAAACAGCCCCATGGGCTGCCCCCAGCAGACATGTCCCTAGACCAGCCAAATAGCGTTATCCTCTCATCCCAGGCCTGAGAAGCAGCCGCGTGGGCCACCCCCAGAAGACACACACTAGTGCCAGCCAAGAAGCTCTGCAGTGACATCCTAGGCCTGAGAAACAGCCCCGTGAGTGGCCCCCAGAAGACACACACCTAGGCCAGGCCACTGAGAAGCTGTGTAACCACATCCTGGACCTAAGAACCAGCCCCATGGTTCCCCTCTGGCAAATGCACCCCCTCCCCCAGGCTGGCCAGACAGCTGTGTGCCTGAGTCCTGGGCCTGGGAAACAGCCCCACCAACCACTGCTGGCAGGCACGCCCCCAGGCCAGCTGAGCAACTGTGTGCACAGGCTCCCAGCCAGAGTAACAGTCCCGCAGCCCCTACCCCAGCCCCAAGTTGGTTGACGCCTGATGCACACACATACCCAAGACCTGAGAAATCGTCCAGCAATGGCAAAGCCATGACACTGCCTCCACCATGTCTCTTAGCCTAGGCCACTGAGACACTCACAAGTGTCATTAGCCTGGATTACAGCTGAAGAAACTACGTGGAGACTACATTGTGTCCACCTAGAACCAAGGCGAATGTACCCCTACCATAGTGACACCCCAAAACCCATTCATAGAAATTAGTCTTTCCCGGCCGGGCGCGGTGGCTCAAGCCTGTAATCCCAGCACTTTGGGAGGCCGAGATGGGCGGATCACGAGGTCAGGAGATCGAGACCATCCTGGCTAACACGGTGAAACCCTGTCTCTACTAAAAATACAAAAAAAAACTAGCCGGGCGAGGTGGCAGGCGCCTGTAGTCCCAGCTACTCGGGAGGCTGAGGCAGGAGAATGGCGTGAACCTGGGAGGCGGAGCTTGCAGTGAGCTGAGATCCGGCCACTGTACTCCAGCCTGGGCGGCAGAGCAAGACTCCGTCTCAAAAAAAAAAAAAAAAAAAAGAAATTAGTCTTTCCTTATGAAACCTACTCCATAAAACCGGAAAAGGCAAGTTTTTCACCAGATGCGTAGAAATCAATGCAGGGACACATCAAACATGAAAAAGAAAGAAAAAATTAGCCCAGCCAATTTTTTTAGTAGAGACAGGGTTTCACCGTGTTAGCCAGGATGTTCTCGATATCCTGACCTTGTGATCCGCCTGCCTCAGCCTCCCAAAGTGCTGGGATTACAGGTGTGAGCCACCATGCCCGGCTCCTTGCTGTTGAGTTCTTTTAGTTCCATATAAATAAATATATAAATAAATGTGTGTGTGTGTGTGTGTGTGTGTGTGTGTGTGTGTGTATATATATATATATATATATATATATATATTTTTTTTTTTTTTTTTTTTTTTTTGAGACATAGCCTCACTCTGTCACCCGGGCTGGAGGGCAGGAACACCCTCTCAGCTCACTGCAACCTCCGCCTCCCAGGTTCAAAGGAACACAGGTAATTCTCCAGTATCAGAGTCCAATCATAAAGAAATATTTGAAGTGCTGGAAAAAGAATTCAAAATAATAAGCTTAAGGAAACTCTGCAAGACACAAGAGAATACACATAGGCAATTCAATAAAATATGGAAAATAGTTCATGCTCTGAATGAGAAATGCAATGAAGATATAGATACCACAAAAAAGAACCAAACAGAAATCTTACAGCTGAAGAATTCAATGAATGATATTTGAAAAGCAATTGAGAGCTCTGACAATAGGCTAGAACAAGCAAAAGAAAGAATTTCTGATCTTGAAGATAGATCATTTGAAATAACACAGGCAGATTAAAAAAACAAAATAAACCCTACGGAGTTTATGGGACACCATTAAATGAACAAATATTTGCATTATGGGCATTCTAAAAGGTGAAGAGAAGGGAAACTATTTAGAAAACATATTTAATGAAATAAAGTTGAAAACTCCCCAAGTCTTGGGAGAGAGATGGACATTCAGGTCCAAGAAGCTGGAAAAAAAAAAAAATCCCAAATAGATTAAACTAAAACACATTCTTTCTGAGGCACATTACAGTGAGAGTGTCAAAAGTCAAAGACAAAGAATTATAAGAGCAGCAAGAGAAAAGCAGCAAGTCACATATAAGGGGACTCCCCCTTAAACTAACAACACATTTCTTAGCAGAAACCTTACAGGCCAGGAAAGAATGGGATGATATGCTCAAAGTACTAAAAGAAAAAAAAAAACTGTCAGCTAAGAAAATATACTCAGCAAAATAATTCTTCAGAAATGAAGGAGAAATCAACTATTTCACAGACAAGCACAAACTAAGAAAATTCATCACCACTAGACCAGCCTTACAAGAAATGCTCCAGATCTTACATCTGGAAGTGAAAAAAAATGACAACTGTTGGGAAAACGTGAAACTATTAAAGTCACTGGTAGAAAGGATAAAGAAAAAGGAGTAGAAACTTATCTCTACAGAAAACCAGCCAATCACAAAGATAAACAAAAAGAGAGGAAGTAAAGAATAAAGGATGTAGAAAATAATCCAAAAATATCAAAAACATGATAGGAGTAAATCCTTACCTATCAATAACAACCCTAAATGTAAATGGATTAAATTCCCCCATTTGAAAGATATAGACTGGCTGAATATATTTATTCATTTATTCATTCATTCATTCCTTCATTCATTCAAGATAGGATCTCACTCTTTCACCCAGGCTGGAGTGCAATGGCATGATCACAGCTCACTGCACCCTCAACCTCCCAGGCCCAAGTGATGCTCCCTCCTCAGCCTCCCAATTAGCTGTGATCACAGGCATGCACCACCACACCTAGCTAATTTCTTAAGTGTTTTTGTAGAGATGGGGTCTCCCTATGTTGTCCAGGCTGGTCTTGAACTCCTGAGCTCAAGCAATCATCCCTCCTCAGCCCCCCAAAGTGCTGGAATTATAGGCATGAACCACTGCACCTGGCATGAATGGATTTTTAAAAAGACCCAACTATACACTGCCTACAAGAAACTCACCTCGCATATAAAGAAACACAGAGGCTAAAAGTGAAGGGATGGAAAAAGTATTCCACAAAAACGGAAACCAAAAGTGAGCAGGAGTAACGGTACTTATATTAGACAAAACAGACTTCAAGTAAAAAGCTGTAAAAAGAGACAAAGACTCTGTATAATAATAAGGGGGTTAATTTGGCAAGGGAATATAACACTTATATATGCACCCAACACCAGGGTACCCAGATATATAAAGCAAATATTATTAATAGATCTAAAGGGAGAGACCCCAATAGAATAATAGTTGGACTTTAACACCCCTCTTTCAGCATTAAAAAGATCATCTAGACAGAAGATTAACAAAGAAACACTGGAATGAAACTACACCGTAGACGAAATGGACCTGACAGACCTTTACAGAACATTTCACTCAGCTGAAAAATACATTCTTTTCATCAGCACATGGAACATTCTCCAGGATTGACAATATGTTAAGACACAAAACGTGTCTCTACAATGTTTTAAAAATCAAAATCATACCAGGTATCTTATCTGACCACAGTGCAACAAAACTAGAAAGTGATAACAAGAGGAACATTTGAAACTCTACAAATACATGGAAATTAACATGCTCCTAAATGACCAGTGGATGAAGGAAGAGATTAAGAATGAAAATTTAAAATTCCATACTCACTTTGGCAACACAGATGCTGTTGCAGGCCGAAAGAGTGAGGGTCGTGATCAACTCAGTATACCACTGGAGGCTATGTGAGTAGACAGCAAACTGTCTTCATAAAAGCAGAATGTTGGCAAACTGGTAAACTGACAAACTGCTTCTGCCACCCCCAAGGAATACTGAGGGGAGTCACGATCCAGGCACAAGTGTTTCTTGTGATTATCTACAGGACACATCTGAAGCCAGTTAGTAATAATAATGAACCTGTGATCAATTAAGCAGCTGACTAATCGTTACTTCCTCCTCCCTGCTCATTCTACTCGATAACTAAGAAGGGCTGTGGAAGCTCGGGGGGCTGCCCTTGCTCACCAGAAGCTGGGAGTGCTCATCTTCTTCCCCGGCCCCTTCCTTTCAAATAGTTACTTTTGTTTTAAGTTTTCATTTCTGCATGTTGGTCCCCTTCGTTCAGTCCAGTCCCTTAGTAACTGTGGCAAACAGCGGCAATATACTAAAGTTGAAATGATACAGAGAAGATTAGCATGACCCCTGCACAAGGGTGATGTGCAAACTCATGAAGTGATCCATATTTTTAAAAATGAAAAAAGTTTTGGCCGGGCGCGGTGGCTCAAGCCTGTAATCCCAGCACTTTGGGAGGCCGAGACGGGTGGATCACGAGGTCAGGAGATCGAGACCATCCTGGCTAACACGGTGAAACCCCGTCTCTACTAAAAAATAAGAAAAAAATTAGCCGGGCGAGGTGGCGGGCGCCTGTAGTCCCAGCTACTCGGGAGGCTGAGGCAGGAGAATGGCGGGAACCCGGGAGGCGGAGCTTGCAGTGAGCTGAGATCCGGCCACTGCACTCCAGCCCGGGCGACAGAGCGAGACTCCGTCTCAAAAAAAAAAAAAAAAAAAAAAGAAAAAAGTTTTAAAAATGTTAAATTCCTTGAAACAAATGAAAATAGAAACATAATGTGCCAAAACCTATGGGACACAGTAGAAGCATTAAGAGGTAAATTAGGGCTGGGTGCAGTGGCTCACGCCTGTAATCCCAGCACTTTGGGAGGTCAAGGTGGGCGGATCACAAGGTCAGGAGATTGAGACCATCCTGGTTAACATGGTGTAAACCCCGTCTCTACTAAAATTACAAAAAATTACCCGGGCATGGTGGCGGGTGCCTGTAATCCCAGCTACTCAGGAGGCTGAGGCAGGAGAGTGGTGTGAACCCAGGAGCCGGAGCTTGCAGTGAGCCGAGATTACACCACTGCACTCTAGCCTGGGTGACAAAGGGAGACTCCGTCTCAAAAAAAAAAAAAAAGGTAAGTTAATAAACGCCTACATCAAAAAACTGGAAACCTGCTGAGTGTGGTGGCTCACGCCTGTAATCCCAACATTTTAGAAGGCAGAGGCGAGTGGATCACTTGAGGTCAGGAGGGAGCACTTACAGGGTTCTGAGGATGGCACATGAGGGTGGCACGCCCAGCTCACTGTCTCCACACCTTAACTTGGGCTGGGGGCTGCTCCTTGCTGCCCAGGGGTCTCTACCCACGTGAATCCTGTGGCCTACGTGACAATCCCCTTTTACCCCAGGCACTCACATTCCTTCCATCCATCAAAGTCAAGATCAAGTTCTGAGCTCAGCCGCAAAGCCCTGTGAACGAACGGCAGTTCCCAAAGCACCCAGCTGTCCCACACCAGGATCTGGTGCCACTGGGATGTGGCTCTCTGTGCTCCCGCCCTGGTTATTTCCACTTGACTCTGAACTAGCTGGACGGCTTGTGCATGGTCAGTGTCGTGGGTCTGGTCCCCGGCTTCCTCATCGTGTAGCCTGTGGGCTGCTGTTGGGAGTTTCGAAGATCACTCACAGTTATGTACGTAGTCCTGGGACGCGGCAGTCAGAGAGCACCGTGTGGCTTTGTCTCTGTTCCTTTTTATCATTGTTGTTGTTCTTATTTTAAGACAGAGTCTCACTCCATTGTCTGGGCTGGGGTGCAGTGGCACATTTGTGGCTCACTGCAGCCTTGAACTCCTGGGCTCAAGCAATCCTCCCACTTCATCCTCCCGAGTAGCTGGGACTACAGGTATGCACAACCATGCCAGGCTTTTTGTTGGTTTTTTTTTTGAGATGGAGTTTCACTCTTGTTGCCCAGGCTGAAGTGCAGTGGTACGATCTTGGCTCACCGCAACCTCCGCCTCCCGGGTTGAAGCGATTCTTCTGCCTCAGCCTGCCGAGTAGCTGGAATTACAGGCATGTGCCACCATGCCCAGCTAATTTTGTATTTTTAGTAGAGACAGGGTTTCTCCATGTTGGTCAGGCTGGTCTTGAACTCCCAACCTCAGGTGATCCACCCGCCACGGCCTCCCAAAGTGCTGGGATTACAGGCATGAGACACCACGCCCAGCCAATTTTAAAATTTTTATTTATTTATTTTAAAAATTTTTTTTTTTGAGACGGGGTCTCGCTCTGTCGCCCAGGCTGGAGTGCAGTGGCTGGATCTCAGCTCACTGCAAGCTCCGCCTCCCAGGTTTACGCCATTCTCCTGCCTCAGCCTCCCAAGTAGCTGGGACTACCGGCGCCCACCACCTCGCCCGGCTAGTTTTTTGTATTTTTTAGTAGAGACGGGGTTTCACCATGTTAGCCAGGATGGTCTCGATCTCCTGACCTCGTGATCCACCCATCTCGGCCTCCCAAAGTGCTGGGATTACAGGCTTGAGCCACCGTGCCCGACCTAATTTTTTTATTTTTGTAGAGACAGGGTTTCACCATGTTGCCCAGGCTGGTCTTGAACTCCTGGCCTCAGGAGATCCTCCTGCCTCAGCCTCCAGAAGTGCTAGGATTACAGGTGTGAGCCACTGTGCCCAGTCCCTCTGCTCCTTTCTTAGTGGTTGCTGCAGAAAGGGAGGGACAAGCTCCCGTCCAAGGTCTCCTCGTGAACCGCTGCCCAGGCCTTCGTTCCCCGGGCCCCCACTGCAGGCTTCCGGCCCAGGTACCCTGGAGACCCCCAGGGCAAGGCAGTGGCTTTTCCCCACACCCCAGGTTGTGCTTATGGCCCAGTGAGCTGTCGGATGGGAGCCCGGCTCCTTTCCCTCAGCCTCCTGGGGAGCTCTTAGTTTGCGTTTCATTTTCTGACGAGGAGGCTGAGAAATGACTTCGGAGTCAGGACTTTCCCCCAGGTCTGACTCTGCAGCCTGCAGGTCCCATCTGCACGGGTGGGAGAGATGGAAGAGCCACCTCAGGGGGGTGTGGACGGGCCCACCCTGAAGAGGGAAAAGGCCTTGGACCAGAAGATGGAGTGAGATTGCTTCCTTCCCCCACTGAGGGCAAAGCCTCTGATGGATATCCCTTCCTGCTCCTTTTGTGTGCTGGTGGGCAGGGGAGGCGCCACGGCAAGGCTCTGTGGCCTGACAGGTGCTGGGCACACAGGACCAGAAACCGCTGGTCACCTCCCCACGCCCTCCTTCCCACAGCCCCAGGGAGCCCAGCTGTCTTGGAGGGGATGGGAGGCCTGACTCTGCCAGCTGTGGCCGTTCTCTGAAGAAGGCGCTGCCTTTGACCTCAGACCAGTCTCCAGCGCCGGCTGGGTCTGGGAGGGGACATGCAGGAGGAATGACCCAGGCAGCTCACAGCAGGTTCCCTCCTTCCTCTCAGGAATCTCCTGGGGGGACCTTCAGGACGACCTATTTCTACATGATTGCGCCCTGAGGACAGAGTCCTCTCATGCCAAGGACAAGGGAAGGGTTATTTCAGGGCAAGTTGCCCCAAATTCTAAGCAGAAACAGAGTTTAGGATAATAACAGTGAGTTTCTGTCACTGAGGGCAGGGAATGTGAAGGGCCACCCCCCAACCCTACCCTGGGTCGTGCTCACTGGGGTGCAGCTTTACCGTCAGCAGACCTTAGAGGCACCAGGAATCCACACTGCGGGGCCAGGAAGGCACGCTTCTTCTCCATGCATGGTCACCGCTGAGACCCCATGCAAACCTGCCCGGGAACACCTCAGGCTTTGTTCTCCGACCGGTCACTGCCCAGGCCTCTGCGGCCATCTGCTGACCTAGCATCACTGTGGCCACTTCTGCTCCGGGGAGCATTCCTCCCTTGCTCCGAGGACGCTGGAGATGTTCACGGGTGTCCTGGAGAAAGCAGCCAGCGGGGGCGAGGCAGGTACAGACCCCACACACTCAGAGGCAGGGCGTGGCAGGGCCGCTGGTGACACAGCAGGGACAATGAAGTCCAAAGGGGGTGGCATGCCCCAGAGAGATGGGCACCAGCATCATCATGCCCGCCCCCCTGGCCCCCAGAGACCCCACGCCTCCCCTCCAGATCTTTCACTGGCAAAGGAGGGGTGCAGGCTGTCTCCACCCTTATTTTCTGGTTGGGAGCAGCAGAAAAGGGTTTGAGCAGGAGACATGGCGTAGACCGTTCACAGCTGCCCTGCTCTCTTCAGCCACCCAAGGCTGCATCCTGCGATTGCACAAGTTCTGCCGTGAAGCCACTGGAGGTGTCAGCCACCTCCCTGTTTGTTCTGGGGAGAGGGCAGATCCAATGGCTTTGGGCCAGCCTGAGGGGGTCAGGTTTCTTACAAAGTCCTGGGCAGGTGGAACTGACCATGTAATCACAGCTGTGTGAGTTGGAATTTTTGGGGGCGGAAAGTGATGCATTTAAAAGCTGCTTGAGCCAGGCATGGTGACCACGCCTGTAATCCCAACACTTTGGGAGGCCAAGGCAGGTGGATCACCTGAGGGGTCAGGAGTTCGAGACCAGCCTGGCCAACATGGTGAAACCCTGTCTCCACTAAAAATAAAAAAACTACCTGGGCATGGTGGTGAGTGCCTGTAATCTAGCCACTTGGGAGGCTGAAGCAAAAGAATCGCTTGAACCCAAGAGGTGGAGGTTGCAGGGAGCCGAGATCATGGCACTGCACTCCAGCTTGGGAGACAGAGTGAGACTCTGTCTCCAAAAAACAAACAACTGCTTGAGGGGAAATTATGCTCTAGAATTCCTTCTGGTCCTGATGGGCGACTGAGAATTGCAGAGAAGCTGAAGGGAAGCCATGGGGACAGGTGTATAGCCCCTTCCCAGATACACTGTGGGCAAGGCCCACCCAGCTCTGCAGGCGCCCAGGACAGACAAGATGTGGGTCCTTCTAGGTCCTCTGACCTCTGATATCGGTCAGGGCTTCAAGTCCCTCCATGACAAGTGGCTCACGGGAGCCGAACCCCACGCTCATAATGTCTGTCCCCTGGATGTCCTTAGATCTTGCAGGGGTTTTGCAAACAGGCTGGACATGCCTGTCTAGAGCCGACTCTCCCCTGCCCTATCTCCAATCCCAGTTTCAGATCATTTAGCATTTGCTTGTCTCCAAGGGCCTCCCTTGCCGCTGCGCACACTCTCTGGCTCCAAGCGCCCGGGAAGCTCCACCAGCCCTCGCTCTGCACGCCACAAGCCGAGCCTGGCCAAGGCCTGTGGGCGTCCCAGGCATCCCAGGTGCAGAATCTACTGCCTGCTGCGTGGGCAGGGGAGCACAAGCTGGCACAGCCCTGGGGCTTGCTCCCCTGGCACAGAGCAGCTCGTCTGCTTACGCACCCTGCCCTGCATGACAATCCTTCCGGAAAGCAGCTCGAGGTCTTTGTGGGCCCCACACATGAAAACCAGGCTGGGTCCCGGGTCCCTCCCACCACACGCGGACTCTCCTGGGGAGAGCTCTGCAGCTGCCATGTTCCCAGCCTCCTGCCTCTCCGGCCAGCTCTGAACACCTTGGACTTGTCCGCCTTTGCTCATCTGCTTTTCCGGCAACACGGTCCCATCCCACTTCCTGGAGACACGTGCTGCTCCTGTGGGTCTAATGACCTCCCACTGGTCTGAGGAGCTGCAGCCAGAGGCTTTGGGTGTGTTGCTCTGGTGGGCACAGTCCTGCTGAGGTCAGTCAGGAGCCCACCCTCCTTGTGTGCCCTGACAGAGGGGGATGACGTCGATTCACATGCCCTGTGCTATCAACTTTGCACAAAAGCAGCATTATCACAGCAGTGTGGAGGGACACGGGGGCGGCGTACGCACCTCAGAGGTGCTAAGGGATGAACTGCACCGCACCTGCAAGGGAGGCCCAGTCCAGCAAGAACGGGTGTTTTTGTGTTTTTTTGAGAGAGAATTTCACTGTGTTGCCCAGGCTGGAGTGCAGTGGCACAATCATGGCTCACTGCAGCCTCAGCCTTCTGGGCTCAAGTGATCCTCCCATCTCAGCCTCTCAAGTAGATGGGACTACAGGTGCACGCCACCACACCTGGCTGATTTTTTGTTTTTGAGACAGGATCTTGCTCTGTCACCCAGGTTGAAGTGCAGTGGCACAATCTTGGCTCACTGCAAATTCTGCCCCCTGGGTTCAAGTAATCCTCCCACCTCAGTCTCCCAAGTAGCTGGGACCATAAGCGTGCACCATTATGCCCGGCTATTTTATATATATATAATATTTAATTTTTATTTTTTTATTTTTGAGATGGTGTATCATTCTGAGGTCCAGGCTGGAGTGCAGTAGCACAATCTCAACTCACTGCAACCTCCACCTCCCAGGTTCAAGTGATTCTCCTGCCTCAGCCTCCCAAAGTAGCTGGAATTACAGGCTCCCGCCACCATGCCTGGCTAATTTTTGTACTTTGAGTAGAGATGGGGGTCTCACCATGTTGCCCGAGTTGGTCTCGAACTCCTGAGCTCAAGTGATCCTCCCACCAACCGCCTCCCAAAATGCAAGGATTACAGGCGTGAGCCACTGTGCCCCACCAAAATATATATATATTTTTAATTGGCCGGGCACCATGGTTCATGCCTGTAATCCCAGCACTTTGGGAGGCCGAGGCGGGCAGATCACGAGGTCAGGAGATCGAGACCATCCTGGCTAACATGGTGAAACCCCGTCTCTACTAAAAACACAAAAAATTAGCCGGGCATGGTGGCGTGCACCTGTAGTCCCAGCTGCTCAGGAGGCTGAGGCGGGAGAATGGCGGGAACCTGGGAGGCGGAGCTTGCAGTGAGCCAAGATCACGCCACTGTACTCCAGCCTGGGCGACAGAGCGAGACCCTGTCTAAAAAAAAAAAAAAAAATTCGAACTCCTAGGTTCAAATGATCCTCCTGCCTTGGCCTCCCAAAGTGCTGGGATTACAGGTGTGAACCACCGCGCCCAGACACAAAGGGTTTAAGAAGTGACAGGAAAAGATTAATCATGGGGAGGAGGAGCCCCTGGGGGTTCATGAAAGGTTCCAAGGGGAGAGGAAGCAAAGGCTACTGCCACAGCCCCTCCCCTCCAGGCTGGCACAGGCAGGGCTCAGGACAGACACAGGCCAGGGATGCCCCCGGGTCTGCCAGGACAGCAGCCACTTGCTCAGCACCTGTCACAGCTTAAGCTCAGGATGTACGCTGATCGTCCCGACAACCGTCCCCATCTTACAGGCGAGAACACGGAAGGGCATGGAGGCTAAGAACCTTCTTGGCCTGGGCCACACAGGTCCTAAGGAGTGAGTTTTGGGTTTTCACCTAGAGGCCTCCAGGCCCCCAAATCCAAGCCTCCCCCCGTAACACACTGTCCCACGGAAACACACTTCTCCCCATCTGTGATCAACAGAATGGGCCGATTGAGACGGTAGAGGCATGCTGGGATCTAGCTGGGTTTAAGCAGAGGCTGCACCAGCAGCTGTGAAGTGAGCTCTCACATGTGATGGGCGTTTGGACGGCACGACCTTGCTGGCATTTCCCATCCCTGGATCCTAAGACTTCGGCGTGGCTCCACCTGGCAAGTGCTGGGAGGCTGGGACCGACTGCAGAGCAGCAGCTGAAGCCACCCGGAGCCCTCCGTGGCCTTGTCCTCTGGTGCCTGCCCCTGTGACTGGGCTTGTCCCTCCCCCAGGGGTTCAGCGGCAGGGCAAGCACCTGCTGGTGTACCTGCACGTGTATGTCTATGTGTGCATGTGTGTGTGCACGTGCACCCTCAGAGGCCGCCTGGCCACATGTGGGATGGTCGAGGCTCACGTCCAGAGTACCTGCGGTTGGACTTGTTCCTGCCCAGCCCAGGTGCAGGCCGCCTGCAGCGGAAGAGCTCACGTCCAACAGCAAAGCAAAGCTCGGGCCACGTTGCCAACTTGCTAAGACTTCACAGGACTGTTTGATTTCTTCATCAGGTTCCTTAGCCCTGGGGGCACTTTCTTCCAGAGGGGTTTTCTCTCCATGAACCCTGCTGCTGTGTGAGCCACCTGGACGATTCCGGGTTCTCAGGCATCATGTGCAGCAGAGACATGACGAGGGCCGGTGCGGGGGCTCACACTTGTAATCCCAGCACTTGGGGAGGCCGAGGCAGGCGGATCATCTGAGGTCGGGAGTTTGAGGCCAACCTGACCAACATGGAGAAACCTTGTCTCTACTAAAAATACATAATTAGCCGGGCCTGGTGGTGGTGGGCGCCTGTAATCCCAGCTACTTGGGAGGCTGAGGCAGCAGAATCGCTTGAACCTGGGAGGCGGAGGTTGTGGTGAGCCAAGATTGCACCATTGCACTCCACAGCCTGGGTGACAGAGTGAAACTCCATCTCAAAAACAAACAAACAAACAAACAAGAAGAGACATGAAGAGGAGGGTTCCCCAAGCCCACTTCCTAATGCTGCCCCTTACTCTTCAGGTGTGCCCGTGTGTGTGCTGGGACATGCACACATGTGTGCATGTGTATGGCTATGAATGTCCCCACACACACAGTGTGTGCATGTGCATCTATACACACTCACATGTCCCAGAATGTCAGGTGGCAGGGTCTGACTCCTACATACTGAGCTTCTGGGTGAAGCGGAGGTGGGATCTGGGCCAACAAAGGCAGGCAACAGGCCTCACGGTTAACCTTGGCCCCTCTCCTGGGTGAGCCGGATGCCTGTGATGCTCAGGGTGATGAAGTCCGCAGGGGTCTGCATGGCTGCCCCCCAATGCCCCTGGGCACTTGTGTTCAAATAGGCGAAGTGGGGTTCAGGCAAGTCAGTCCCTCTTGTTAGAGGGCCAGGCCTGACCTGCCCACGACATCCCCATACCAAGTGGCACCAGGCACTTCGCTTTCATCTCCCAAGAAAACAACAGAACGTCATGCCAAATTCTGTGTGCTCTGAATTCAGGATATATTTTTAAAAAATAAATGGCATCTGGACGCGGGACTTTGAGCCAGGCCTTCCCAGCTTCTCAGGAACTGGGCTAAGCACTAGCACGGACCGGTCACCCTCACCGATGCCATCGGGGAAGGAGGCAGCCCCGGAGAAGACAGCATGTCACCAAGGTTGCCAGGGCCGTTCCCAGGAGCACGTGGACACCCAGACTCTTCAGCTTAGCTTATTTTTAGAAGACACGAAACGAGAACCTGGAATATCTTTTGGTTCTAACGAGAGTTTTTGTTTTGCTTTTTAATAAAGAAGAGAAAGAGGTTCCTTGGTTTTCTCCACAGACGAATCTGTTTTTACAAAAAAAAAAAAAAAGGTTGTTTTGGATGTGTGCCACTTAGGAAAACCTTTTGTCCTTGGTGGCTTTTAAAACCCTTTTTTGGACATCATCGGATCATTTCGCGTGTGGACTGCCTGACTTTCCCCTGTGTTTTTGCCAGGTGACCTCTCTCCTTTTCAATTTTCCCTTCCAGAAAGCAACTCGTAGGGAATGGAGGGCCTTGAAAAGTGCCATCGGCAGGATGGCCTCCAAGGAAACAGAGCCCGTGGGAGTGGGCTGTGCAGGTGGGTGGGCCCATGGGACGGGAGTGCCTGGTGGCCCTGGTTTCCCCTTGGAGACATCTATGCAGACTGGAAACAAAGAAACAGAAGGAGGCACGGAGTCGCTTTCTCTTATATTGTGGTTTTTTATCCCTCTCTTTCACAGCAGCAAATTTAATAAACAGATGCCTGCAGCATTTCACCAGTACACAAGAGCTACTCGCGCTTGGGCAGGTGCACACCTGCCTGTGTACACAGGTCCTCGCACAGCACGGCAAACGCAGCCAGGCCTTCGGGACACAGGCCTTCGAAGAGTAAGTTAGCAGCCCTCACCCCAACAAGCTTCTAAAGACCAAAAATACCTCTATCCTCCACTACATAAAGCTTGTGAGTAGCAAAACTTGTAAAAATGAAGCGTACAAAAGGAAACATCCATATAATACATTTGCACCCTGTATACAATGGGTCCCTTTGAAACTGGCCAACAGTCAGCGATGGCAGATTTTCAATTATAGAAAAAGAAGCCAGTGGCTGTCATGTGCACTCAGGTCAATGGTTTGTGTGAGTTTTCCAGAGAGATTTTCATTTACAGTTACAGTACTTGCTGGCGATCTTGGTGATTAAGAAGCCAGTTGAATTTCCTGGCATTTAGGCAAGTAACATTTGATTGTCACAACGTACAATTCTGAGACAATAAATACAAGTAGATCAGATGCATTTCTTCATTGTATCAAGTAACTCCAGTTTAATGTAATACAATTTAGTGCATTTCAGTATCTCATTCACAGTTCGACTTCTGTCCAAATACTTGTGCAACAAAAAGTTAAGAAATGGAAAAGAACTCCAGCTGACATTGTCATTACACAGCTTCAGATTCTAAGACAACTCAATGATCTTTGAAAAGCGTACGCTGTTGTTGCCTAGGCCGACTGACACCAGTGTCTCTGGTAACTTCCTGGGCTCCCTAAAAGCGTTCCTGTCATTCTATTTCCCGAGCACTTTGTCAGAATGCCACCATTATCCCTGAATTAACAAGCAGCGAGTGTTCATGATAAAACTTAATTCATGTGTCCACCCCACTCGAGCAGATCAGTGTGACATCTTTTACGCAAAAACTGTTTTTGCATCCTGGCCCCGAAAGGCAGGAATACGGAGCTGGATGTCTGCATCCCCCGGGTCGGCCCCACGGCAGGGGTATGGGGCAGAGCCAGGACGGAGTCAGGGGTGTGGCCGGCCCCATCCCCCCAGGCCCGAGAGGGCTTGCCTTTGGTTTGGGGACTAGTTCAGTAGAGAAAGGGGCAGGCACACGGCCGGGACGTGCTGTTTCCAGAAAGAAGGCAGGTAGGCGTTTCGGGCTGGCCGTTGGAACCCTGAGCCTAGGTGCAGTGCAGAAGGGCTAGAAGCACATCGCGCTGTGGGGCACTAGTGTTGTACGCCAGGGGCTACATGCAGTGAGCCTCAGGCCAGAGGCCTGCAGCGGGAGTCTACGCGTGGGGTTAACAAGTCAGGTGAAAATCTGCAGGGCTGGAGAGATTATACTCAGCTTGTTGTATAAGTGTCTCAGAGAGAGACAAAGCATGCAGAAAGTTACTTATTCTTCACCCCAAATCTGACCCCAATCGGTAGTCACAACAGGCGTGGACAGCCCGGCAATGGCTACTGAATCGCACGTGAGTGCCACACACGGCTGGGTCCAACCACTGCTTTTCCTTGAGGTCAGTGTCAATGCTCAGCAATACCTTAACAGTGTGAGGAAAGATTCTCATGCCGTGGTGCACGAAAGGGAGTCAGGGGACAGACGAGGCAGAGAGACTCAAAATTGATCGACAGTACCTTTTTTTTTTTTTTTTTTAAATAAGAAAGTGCTGCTTACATTGTTGTTTTGTGTATTTAGTGATTTATTCAGCACTCATCTCTTCCACCGGACTCTGCGCTTCCTGAGGACAGGGACCTGAAAGCACCTCACATGGGGTGTACGTCTGGCACACTGTCACCAAGTACCGGACAACCAGTGTCTCACACGGGGGAAGATGATGAAGACAGCAATGGCATCCTTGGGAAGACGGGCAGGAGACCCCCTGACACCTGGGCCTAAGCTGAGAGTCAGGCCAGCGGCGTCCCCAGGAGACCACGGCCCGGGCTGGGAGCTTGGCCTGCCAGACGCCCATGGGTGGGCCTGGGTCCTCTCGGCTGGGAGCCTCCAGTGGGGAGCCTGGCTCCGGGTGGGCAACAGGAGCTACAGGCCAGCAACGCCCTTCCTGTCCTCAGCCTGACTCGAGGACCAGGTGTGGAGGGCATCAGCGACGCCAGGCCCAGCAGCTGCCTCACCCCGACAGCGGCCAGCACGGACTGTGGGCTACAGAGTTGCTTCAGCCTGAACATTCAGCCTGAATTTGGACATAACATTAACTGAATTCAGCTCAGAAGTAGAGTGTAAAGGAAAAAGAAAAAAAAAGACTACTCTGGGACTTATGAATTTAATTTAAAAATGTAAAGGAGCTCTCCTCCCCTTTTCCTTCTGAAGTGGATGAAAAGCAAAATCCACCCTCCTCCAAAAAAAAAAAAAAAAAAAACCCCAAACATTCATGGTGTAGTTTTTATTGCTCTTAAAGGCTTGGTGTTGAGAAGCACAAGCTAAGCTGTGAGATGGGAAGGAAACCAGATGAGGTGTGACCCCTGGGCCTGGGCCTCCATCTCCACTCTAACCGAGGGGCTGCCCCGCTCCGCCACGACTCAGTGCAGAATTTATACATTATATATTACTTTCAAAGGGAGGGAACTTCTATGGGAAACAATAACTATTAATTAAATCATAAAAGATCTAAATTTGCATTTTCCAGGTCACACATGTGCATGGTCGTGCCCTTCAGCTTTCCTCCTTTAAGATTCTGCGGGTGTTAGTGAGTCAGTGAATGGCGTGGATCTAAACACACACGGAGACGGGTGAGCAGTGTGCAGCGTGAGGAAGGTGCAGGAGAATCTCCGGGGTGCTCAGCCAGGGGAGTGCACGCCCTGCTCACAGCACAGCTGCCCGAGTGGGCAGGTGGATGGATGACATTTCAGATGGAGGGAAGCACATTTCCAAAACAACAGTGTCTGCAAGCGTGTCTCGTCTGGTTTCCTTGGTCTCGTCTGGTTTCGTTGGTCTGCCCCTTCACCCCCGTCAGGAGCCGTGCTCTGAGCAGGTGTGCGCAGCTGGCATCCCGCACACGCCCCGAGAGCACAGCCCCCACAGACCCGGGGCCCGGCAGTGCCTCTGTCATGCAGAACGCTGCCATCCCCATCCAATCTCCCGAGGACACTTAGGCCTGATGCCTAATTATGTTCTCGGTTTACTTTTCTTCATGCCTCTTTTCTCCATTTGTTTTCCCCTACAAAACTCAACCTACCTCTGTTCAGAATGCTGGTTACAATATATCAGAGATAACACCCATTTTTGTTTCTTCCCTTGCTAAAAAGATGAGGGGGGTGTGACTTAGAACAAGCAAGATGAAAGCCAAATGCAGGTGGGCTGATGGTACCGCAACCGAGTTGAGCTTTCTACCACTGCCACTGCTCCAGGGGCTCCACCCGGCCGCGCTGGGGGAGTGGACATGCTGTAGGGAGAAGCATCCCTCGCTTGGCGTGGGCCAGGGGCTCGCTGCGAGGCCGAGGGAGCCAGCATGTCCAGCCGAGCGCTGCCCTCAGCTCTGCCTGGACTCTCAGAGGCGTCCAGGAGGCAGGGAGCTGGGCGCTCAGGGGTGGCCGGGCCACAGTGACACCAGCCAGGATGGGGGCAGGTCCTCCCCAAGGACACAGTGTGAGGCTGGGGGGTGGGGGCCCCACCTCTAGTTTCCAGCAGTAAGTTAAAAACTACCAAGAGATCAACCAGTAAAAATAAAATCTCTAGAAGCCAATGAGCTCAGTGTTAACAGTCTCCAACTACCTTTAAAAAACAGAGGGTTGACGGTGCCCTCGCTTCTTCTGAAGCACCCTAGAGTCCCACAGGCCACCCCGTCCTCCCTCCTTGGCTCCTGATCTGTGGGATGGGCGGGCGCGCAGTAGCCCCCAGGGTCCTCCCTCCCCAGCACCCAGTGTGGAGGGACCAGGGTCTGACAGCCATGAGAGGGACAGAGGAGCTTTAGGTGCATGGAGAACTCTGCATTTCACTGAGTTCTCAGGGGTCCATCCACTTTAAAAACAGATGTACGTATTTACACACAGGGTCAAATAGGAGCTAGGGCAGACAGGGCTCTGGAAAGTAAGGTGGGGCGTTCGCCCTCAGCCACCCCAGGACAGGGCAGAGTGAGGGCTCCGACTTGGAGGAATCGACCTGATGTTCGTGCCGGTGTGCTTATCGCTACGGGCGCTCTCCACGGGGCCCCCACTGGGAGCCAAGGTGCTGAGCCAGGCGAGCTCCCCGGGGGACGGGACCCGGCCGTCTGCTCCCAGGAGGACAGCAGAAATTCATTATGAGACAGTTTCTGGGGGGGCGGGAGGTGCAGAAGAGGTGAAGGGCCAGGTTAAGTTCCCAAAATAACTGATTAAAAAACAAAAAATTTGATCTAAGTTTAAGGAGAGAAAGCAGCCAAAGGCTCCCTCTTGGAAGCGGAGTTCTGGAGAGAGGCGTCCGCGGGAGGCCTCTCCGCCGGGACCCACCTCCCACGGGTGCGCTCGGAGATGCCGGGACCCTGCGCTGCGGGAGGCTGAAGACTTCATCTGGCAGGCCTTCTGAATTCTTGACTCTTGGCTCAAGTTTTGTTAATATTAGTCACCAGTTAATAAGAAAAATAGTTTCTAACTGTCTTTTCCTCCACTCTGTGTGTTGCTCTGGGTTTAATTGAGTTAACTGGATACCACCGTCAGGCCACATGTGTTCAGTCACAGCCATTAATTATTCCTTTTTCTTAAACTCTTGGTTTCCGTAGCTGGAGCCTTTTTCTATCTCAGTTACTCCTATCAGTCTGCGAACTCCAAAGGAAGCTTTCGAGACAGGAGAGAGAGAGAAGAGGTGAGTCAGATGACTTTGCCTTTTTGCTGTAAAACGTGTTACGGGGGCTTCCTTCCTCTGCCCCAGACCCTCTCCCTCTGCCCCACACCCGGTGGCGTCTGCTGTCAGAGAGTAGGTGTGGCCTGCGGGGAGAGAGCCCTCAGGCCATGGCCTGCTCAGGCAGGGGTGACGGGCACATCTTCTGACCGGCTGGGTCCGAGGCAGGTGGACGCGTGGGCCTCACCCTGCCTGCCCCTCTGGGTCTTTGGCTGGTGGGAGTAGAAGGGTTTCAGGGCATTCTAACAGCTCGGCCTTGCAAACCCAACAGGTGGCAGAAGTGGACGAGCAGGACCCTCAGATGTAACCAGGTCACATCCTGTCCTCTGTGGGTGACCTCAAGTCATCATGTAGTCCAATGGGAGAGGCTGATGGCAGTCACTAACTCTGGGGATCCCTCCCCCCAAGGCCCCTGGCAGGGGGCAAAGGCAGGAGCAGGGGAGGAGCTGACCCGGGGCCGGGCCTGGGGAGTCGGCTCACGGGGCGATGCACACGGACTGCGTCTCCGTGGACAGAGACCCCTCGATTACAGGGAGTGGGTGGGCTCCCGAGTTCACTACAGAGACAGGCTGAGTGTGTGTTCGGCCCCAGGCCAGCTGACAGGTTGTGGTGGGCGCAGCATCATGCTTGGGGTGGGCACGCAGTGGGGAAGTCGCTGGGGTCAACGGGGAGGAGCTGAATGCTGATGTCCTGCTTAAACCTCCTGAATGGCCGTCCCAGCCTGACCCCCTAAGAGCCCAAAAGCAGACAGGGGGACTGGGGACCCTCTCGTCAGCATCCTCAAGGGCACCGGCCAGTGGGGCTGCAGTGGGGATGGTGCCAGGGTGGCGGCCGTTTGGCTCTCTGAGGCGACCCCCAGCTCGGTGCAAGAATTCAGGCTCTGAGGCCTGCAGGCTGTGGGGGATCCTGGGTCCAGGGTCCATAACAGCCAGGCCCCCGCCTCCCATGGCCACTGTGATGAGTCACCGGGTCCCGGACCCCGTGGCCAATACTGTGAGGCCCGCCAGAGTGTGAGCCGTTAGCGACAGTGTCCATTACCTGCTCCCACAAACCCTAAGAACGTCAGGATGAGGAGAGGTGATCCGCTGGCAAAGACACCCAAGACGAAACTGAAGAGGGGAGACAGGAGAATGGTGGCCCAGGACAGGAAGTTCAGGAGGGTCCACGGCCTCCGGGCAGGCTTGAACTGCTCCCCTGGAAACACACCCTTCTGATTGTACATCTCCTGGAGCGCGTCCTGGAAGAGCCAACAGAGAAAAAGGAGGCGTGAGGCTTCTTTACAAGCTATTATTTCAGTGCAGGAGAAAATTATTGGCAACGGAAAACGACTCCACCTAAAAAAGTGCCACATCAATTAAGAGGACAAATCACAGAAGCTGCGGGTGGGAGGCGAAGCTGGCTTTACGTTTTTTGGAGAATCTGATAGCGTGCATCAAGAGCTCGCAAGTGTATCAACCCTTTGATTGAGGAAGTCTCCCAGGAGAATAGTCAGTCAAGAAAGCAACGTTGTGAATAGCAGGGGCTGCCTGCCCGGCACAGCCCAGGCCACCCACCACATCCCACACCTCGCATGAGGCAGAGTCCGTGGGGATGGCAGGTGTGGCCTGTGTGTCCTGCAGCCTGGACGCAAATCCCTGCATCCCGCAATCTCAGCTGCACGGCCCACAGAAAGTTCCTTAACCTCCCGTAACTCGGTTTCCTGGCCTGGCGAAGGAGGCTAATGAAGAGCTGGGAGGAGAGAGGAGCCTGGCCAGGGCCACCTGCAGAAGGTTCTGGCCCTGGTGGAAATCACCACGCCTGATAGAGCAGACACTGCAGCCACTGCCATGGGTGGGGCAGCCTGTGGGATTCTAGGATGCTTGGGAAGTAGGGAAGGGGACCATCGACCCTCTCTTTTTTCTTTTTTTTTGAGACGGAGTCTCACTCTGTTGCCCAGGCTGGAGTGTAGTGGTGTGATCTCGGCTCCCTGCAACCTCTGCCTCCCAGGTTCAAGTGATTCTCCTGCCTCAGCCTCCTGAGTAGCTGGGATTACAGGTACCCACTACCACGCCCGGCTAATTTTTGTATTTTTAGTGGAGACACGGTTTCACCATGTTGGCCAGGCTTGTCTCGAACTCCTGACCTCGTGATCCACCCACTTCGGCCTCCCAAAGTGCTGGGATTACAGGCTTGAGCCACCGCACCTGGCCGACCCTCTCTCTTTTAAAGGTGGTTGGAGACTGTTTAACGCTGAGCTCACTGGCTTCAAGAGATTTTATTTTATTTTATTTTATTTTATTTTTATTTTTGAGACGGAGTCTGGCTCTGTCGCCCAGGCTGGAGTGCTGTGGCCGGATCTCAGCTCACTGCAAGCTCCGCCTCCTGGGTTTACGCCATTCTCCTGCCTCAGCCTCCGAGTAGCTGGGACTACAGGCGCCCGCCACCTCGCCCGGCTAGTTCTTTGTATTTTTAGTAGAGACGGGGTTTCACCGTGTTAGCCAGGATGGTCTCGATCTCCTGACCTCGTGATCCGCCCGTCTCGGCCTCCCAAAGTGCTGGGATTACAAGCTTGAGCCACCGCGCCCGGCCCGAGATTTTATTTTTACTAGTTGATCTCTTCATGGTTCTCAGCTTCCTGCTGGAAACTGGGGTTGGGGTGCCCCCTGGCAGCCACACACTGTGTCTGTGCGGAGGCAGGTGTCATCGTGTCCTGGCCACCCCTGAGCACCCAGCTCCCTGCCTCTGGAATGACTCCGAGTGTCCTGGCACACACATTCTGGCTGTGTGCTTCCTGAACTATGTTGTTTGTATAAATTCAAACCTCAAGCCTGCTGGAGGGCAGGCCTGTAATTATGAATTCTCAGGGCAGACTTTCTTGAGCCCAAGAGGAGAAAGGCAAGTTTCAAGGCCACTTCTCTGTGCTGGGAGGTAATTTTCCTTTTCAGTTTAACCTTTCTGAGGGCCTGATTCTCAGAGCGTCCCAGCATAATGTGGGGTTTTCGGTTCTAACGTCCTGCCTTGAACGAGGGGAAATCTTTATCTTCTGTTTCCATGTAGGCATCACAGCTCGAGACTTCAGGGGATGGGGCAGGCAGAAAGCACTAGCCGGACATGGCGCTGCTGGCCCCCAGGCCCAGGGCCCTGTTTCAGCCCCACATCCCTTTTCAGTCCCAGGAGATTTCCCTTATTTTCTTTTTCCTTTTTTTTTGAGACAGAGTCTCGCTCTGTTGACTAGGCTGGAGTGCAATGGGGCGATCCTGGCTCCTGCAACCTCCGCCTCCCAGGTTCAAGCGATTCTCCTGTCTCAGCCTCTCAAGTAACTGGGATTAGAGGCACGTGCCTCCATGCCTGGCTAATTTGGTGTTTTTAGTGGAGACGGGGTTTCACCATGTTGGTCAGACTGGTCTTGAACTCCTGACCTCAGGTGATCTGCCTGCCTCGGCCTCCCAAAGTGCTGTGATTACAGGCGTGAGCTATAGCGCCCGGCTGATTTCCCTTACTTTGAGAGCCCATCAATGCATTTACAGTATTTTTTACATTCTGGGAGGATTTCCTGGTTATCTCCTCTCCCACAGGGCCAACAGTGGAAAGTGAATGCCCCACGCATTTGTGTGTATAAAACAAAGGGAAAGTTGGGCTGAGCAAGCCGTGGGGGAAAGAAATAAGGACTGAGTGTGGTTTTCAAAATAATCTTCTAACATCCCTAATTTGTTTCTATTACACAAGGAGTCTAGTGACCATCTATGTTTGTTACATACCTGTAATTTCTTTTATATAAGAAAATGAGGCCGGGCGCGGTGGCTCAAGCCTGTAATCCCAGCACTTTGGGAGGCCGAGACGGGCGGATCACGAGGTCAGGAGATCGAGACCATCCTGGCTAACCCGGTGAAACCCCGTCTCTACTAAAAAAATACAAAAAACTAGCCGGGCGAGGTGGTGGGCGCCTGTAGTCCCAGCTACTCAGGAGGCTGAGGCAGGAGAATGGCGTGAACCCGGGAGGCGGAGCTTGCAGTGAGCTGAGATCCAGCCACTGCACTCCAGCCCGGGCGACAGAGCGAGACTCCGTCTCAAAAAAAAAAAAAAAAAAAAGAAAATGAAACAAATGTGACCAAATGTCACCAGCCCTAGTTATACAGGCATCATGTTACCCTTCATACTTGTCTGTAGTTTGTTAATTTCTCAAACATTAAGAAAAGGGGCCCAGGTGTGGTGGCTCATGCCTGTAACCCCAGTACTTTGGGAGGCTGAGGCGGAAAGATTGCTTGAGCCCAGGAGTTCGGTACCAACCTGGAAACATAGCAGGACCTCATTTCTACAAAAAGAAATTGTTTGAATCATTCGCTGAACATGGTGGCTCGCACCTGTAGCTCCAGCTACCCAGGAGGCTGAGGCAAGAGAATTGCTTGAGCCCAGGAGGTCAAGGCAGCAGTGAGCCAGGATCACACCACTGCACTCCAGCCTGGGTGACAAAGTGAGACCCTGTCTCAGGAAAAAAAAAAAAAAAAAAAAAAAAAAAAAAACAGAAAGAAGAAGAAATGAAAGAAGGATCAGGAGTATTTGGGACCTGGGTGTCACTCCTGTCTCCCAAGGAGTTCCCACGTATCACCTGCCTGCTCGCCAGCGCCCCTTCCACAGCCTCTTCAGGAGACCAGGACGCTGAGCGGGAGCAGAGCCTGCTTACCTTCTCCTGGTACAGTTTATGAAGCCACTGAGCTGCCTCCTTTTCATCCAGCGGGATCTCTTCCAGAGGAAATCTCCTGTTTTATGAAGAAGATTCAAGGTAGGGTGAATCATCACGAGTTCACACTAAAAAGAGGGCACAGGGGAACATGGCGTGCGCCAGGGTGGCCTGTGGGCCCCACTCGTTCTATCACATCTCACTCTCAATTTCTTTCTTTTTTTTTTTTTTTGATGAAGTCTCACTCTGTCGCCAGGCTGGAGTGCAGTGGCGCTCTCTGCTCACTGCAACCTCTGCCTCCCGGGTTCAAGTGACTCTCCTGCCTCAGCCTCCCGAGCAGCTGGGACTACAGGCGCGTGCCACCACACCCAGCTAATTTTTTTTTTTAATATATATTTTTTAGTAGAGACAGGGTTTCACCATGTTGACCAGGATGGTCTCGATCTCTTGACCTCGTGATCCGCCCACCTCGGCCTTCCAAAGTGTTGGGATTACAGGCGTGAGCCACCGCGCCCGCCCTCACATTCTCAATTTCCAAAAACAGACATCAAATGAGCCTCTCTTCAGGCATTCGCCCTGAGTACACGGTCAGCCTGGCATGGCGGTGAGGCGCCACAAAGTGGCCTTCTGTGCAGGGATGGCGGCAGCGTTAACCCCAGGGTGCCTATGAGTGATTTAACCGGGCAGGCCCCGCCTCTGGTCCCATGAGAAGGGCGGTCATGTGTGAGCTTCTGAGAGTTCTGGTCCTTCGTAGCATGTTCAGTCTTTGGAGTCAGTCATGACTCAGAGTGTCTTTCATAAGGCAAAGAAGATTATTTCACAAATGAAATCCACTTGCTTCAAATATGAAAAGTATTAAAAATGTAGACATTTTAATCTCAATAAAGAAAGAGCTGATTTCAGTTTGGACGCTAATTTATTTACCTACCTAATCTACCAAGTGGATTAGCAGCCCACAAGTTGACATGTCTACTTGGTAAGATAAGCAGGGTCATTACCTGACAAATCTAATTGGAAAATTTTAAATAAGTAACATGTCACGGCTCTTATTTTGAAAGTCAGTTGGAATTTGAGTAAGTAGATGGGGTAAGCCACTCACATATGATATATTAAAATCTTTTAAAATTGAATAAGAACACCAAGTTCGCCAGCTAGGATTACAGCAGTGATTCTTTTTTTTTTTTTTTTTTTTGAGACGGAGTCTCGCTCTGTTGCCCAGGCTGGAGTGCAGTGGCCAGATCTCAGCTCACTGCAAGCTCCGCCTCCCAGGTTCACACCATTCTCCTGCCTCAGCCTCCCGAGTAGCTGGGACTACAGGCACCCGCCACCTCACCCAGCTAGTTTTTTGTATTTTTTAGTAGAGACGGGGTTTCACCGTGTTAGCCAGGATGGTCTCGATCTCCTGACCTCATTATCCGCCCGTCTCGGCCTCCCAAAGTGCTGGGATTACAGGCGTGAGCCACTGCGCCGGCCTACAGCAGTGATGCTAAGGAAACAGCAATACTGTATGTATGGGAGCCGGGACTCAGGGGCTGCCACGTCCACGGCACCCGTCACTGAGCCACACAGCAAGACTTTAGGTAGGCGTGACCTGTTTTCACTGGTGCCCAGTTCTCCCTTGCCTCTGAGCAGTTAAGAAAAACACACATCCGAACAAGTTGGCTACCATTCAAAACAGGCTATTCAGGCTATTAATTTATATAAACAGGCTGTTTATATAAATTAAGCAATAAAATTTAAGACACACTGATATGAGAACACAATTTGGCTCACGTGTCTGAAGAGTCGAGTTTTCTTAGAACATGAATGTACTCTTTCATTCAAAACAATTATGAAAGTTATAAGAAATTCAGAAAATCTTGCCTTATAGTCAAACTGATTAAAATTAAATTCATTTTCGGCCGGGCGCGGTGGCTCACTCCTGTAATCCCAGCACTTTGGGAGGCCGAGGCAGGCAGATAACAAGGTCAGGAATTCGAGACCAGCCTGACCAACATGGTGAAACCCCATCTCCACTAAGACTACAAAAAGTAGTCAGAGGTGGTGGAATGCGCCTGTAATCCCAGCTCCTTGAGCAGCTGAGGCAGGAGAATTGCTTGGACCAGGAGGCGGAGGTTGCAGTAGACGAAATTGTACCACTGCACTCCAGCCTGGGTGACAGAGCGAGACTCCATCTCAAAAAAAAAAAAAAAAAAAAAATCATTTTCTATATAAAATTTTATTGAAAATTAACTTTAACATTAACAAAAATAAAATGTGGTTTTCTCTTAAAAAAAAAAAAAAAAGGAAAAGAAAAACACATATCCCTGCTCCCACAAGTCGCTTGCGTAAGGGAGCATCTTAGCGGGTGCCCAACGCTGCCTCTTCCCTGCGCCGGCTGCCAGAGTCACCTTGTTAAGCAAGGGCGGCCCGACGCCATTACGCAGGGACAGCAGGGCTGCCCTGAGCACCGTCTGGGCTTATCGTGGACCTTTATGAGGGAGAAGCAAATCGCTGCGTTGTAAGCCAAATAAATAAATAAATAAAAATAAATAAAAATAAAAAGACAAACAGGCAGGAACCTGCCGTCCACAGGCAACCGCAGTGCTTCCCAGCGCCCAGGAGGGGGCGACGGCGCACCTCAGAGCGGCAAAGACGCGGCTCCAGCTGCGGGGCCCACCCGCGAGGGTTCCACAGCCGGGCAGGTCTCCACGCTCGAGGGTCACGCGCCTCACACTTCAGTCTAGAAACCGAGGAACCCGAAGCTTCGGTGTCTGGGGATTCCACCTATGGATCCTCAGCCCATCAGAAGTGAAAGCTGAGTCTCGTTACAACACAAGCACACGCCAGCACCCGCCACACGCCAGGACCCGCCACACGCCAGCACCTGCCACACACTACCCCTCAACACACACCACCCCTCAACACACACCACCTGCCAGCACACACTACACACCAGTGCACACACTGGCATACACCGGCACATGCCAGCACATACCCCACATGCCACATGCGAGCACACACCACACACCACCCCTCAACACACACCACCTGCCAGCACACACTACACACCGGTGCACACACCGGCACATGCCAGCACATGCCAGCACATACCACACACACCACATGCGAGCACACACCACACGCATCAGCAAACGCCAGTATACAACAGCACACACTACACACCGGTGCACACACCAGCACATGCCAGCACATACCCCACACACCGTATGCGAGCACACACCACACGTATCAGCAAACGCCAGTATACAACAGCACACAGCACACACCAGCACACATGCAGGGTTCACAAGGCTCGGCTGCCCACTGGTGAGCAGATGGCCGTGAAGACAACATCACGTCCCGGTGAACCAACACAGCTTAACGTTGGCCCCACGTTCAACTGGCGTGGGGAGGATTTGCCACAGATGCCATTTCAGGAACAACCGAGGCGCAGAGGCTCCTCTGTCTACAGTGAGGGGAGGGGCCTGCCCAGAGGCCCACGCTGGCTGACTGGTCCCTGACACACACAGTCCCACGTCATACACACCACACCACACACATCAAACGTATCTAATTTATACACACCACACCACACACACACACACCACCCCCCACATATGATTCATATACACACACCACACACACACGCACATTTGTAATTTATGCACACCACCCCCACATATATGATTCATATACACGTACCACACACCACACATCTTTACATACATGATTTATATACACACACCACACATATATACTTTATACACACATATAATTTATACATGTGTATAAATGACACATTATACCACACATACCCCACACCAAACCCACATTTTGCACACACATGCATTTATAATTTATACACACATACCACACACATAGTTCAACACACACACCACACGCACATAATTTACACACACCATACCCCACACACCACACACATTTATGCACACCACACACATCACACACTACGCCATACACATATGTAATTTATACACACACCACGCTATACACACACTCCCACACACACTACCCCACATGAATATACAAATTTTTACACACATACTACACACATATAATTTATACACACTTATATTATATACACACTATACTGCACGTACCACACCCACACACAACACATAATTTACACATAATGCACACACATACACCACACATGCACACATAACACACCATGTGCACATCACATGTACCACATACATAATACACACCACACATACACACCCCACATGAACACACACACACACCCCACATACGGGTTTTATTATATGTCTGTTATATACATTATGAAATATATAAACATAAGAATTAAAAATGATAAGATAAAAAGTAAAGATAAATAAAAATTCTACTTTTTTCTGCACCCCAGGGTGTCACCCTGAGCATCTGCCTCCTGGAGCTGACTCAAGTCACTTGAAGGCCCTCAGCCCAGAGGCCAGCCCTGGGGACAGCAGAGCCCTGCAGCCATCCTGCACACACGGGCCCTGCTTCCCTGCGGCCCCAGGCATCACCACCCATGCAGGAGGAAGCACGGCATGGCCACAGGGGCGCGCGGGGACACTGCTGCTCCTCCAACAGCGAAGCGGTCAGTGACCTGAATAGCTGAAGCCTTAGAAGTTCAAAGCGAGTATTTATTAAACTACGATTGGGCAAAATAAAGGCAGCGGCAGGGAGGATGGCTGATGAGGAATCTCTCCGTGGGGAGCTGCGTGGCACCCGAGGCGGAGGCGCCGTGCGGCTTGGCAGGCGGCCCGGCTCCTCCACGGCCAGTGCTGACCTTGGGCAGCTACTCTGACCGCCCAGTCTTGGACCACCACTAACCACCCAAGGATGAGAGCGAGATGTGCCTCAAGGGCTCCTCTCGTGAAGATGACTGAGGCCAGCTGTGGCCAGGATCCAGCACAAGGCCACCAGCTGCTATTATCCCACCTCATGTCCCGTCCCAGCCTGCCATCTGGACCGTCCAGGGCCCCGGTCAGTCACCGCAGTCTCCACGGTCCACAGTGGCTCAGAGCTCCCTCCCAGGGGTTTTAGGCACATAAGGGAGAGAACTCTCCACTCATGGTCTCACTCACGCCAGGTCAGGAGAAGAGCGCCTCCGCCTCTAATTAGCCAGTCCTTGAACTTCAGAAGGGAGTGTGACCTAGCTTGTGTTTATGTTCACAAACCCTTTCCGGAAACCTTCTAGAGTGTGGCCAGAAGAACTGAGTGGTGGTGTGTTTTGCTTTGTTTAATTTGTACGTGCTCAGGTTCTCGCTATTAGAATGTAGAGGGCCTGTAGCCACCATGGGCAGGCTAGGCTGACCAGGACACACGCCCAGTAGGCTGCGGTTGGACTGCAAATATGGAAACGCATATAGTGACAGCTCTGTGCAGCTTTACCAGGCAAGGAGGGCCTTGCCTTTCTGCACACACTTGAATGAAACCAGAGACTGACAAGCTCAACAAGGGCCATCCAGCACAGTTTCTTTGTGCCTCAAAAGTCTGCCTGAAATGATGATTTATGCTGGAATTAAGGTCACAACCTCAACCTGGGCTTTAAGTCAATAGGATTTCTGGGTGGATTTTCTCTTCTGTGTAAGCCAGAGAAGCCTGGAGAGTCCAAGGGCAGCAATGGCTCAGTGGCGGCACCCACAGCCCTGACTGTGGGGAAAGAGACATGCTGCCCGGGGGAAAGCCGCTAGTACCCTTCAGAGCAAGCCCCAGACTCCTCCTGGGGTCTGGACACACCACTCCTGTTTTATTTCATTGGGACAGGACTGGCGCCCCATAGCACGGAAGCCCCAACTCTCAAGACGGGGTTTAAAAAAGGCTCTTTGGCCCAACGTGGTGGCTCACGCCTGTAATCCCAGCACTTTGGGAGGCCGAGGTGGGCAGATCACCGGAGGTCAGGAGTTCAAGTCCAGCCTGGACAATATGGTAAAACCCCATCTCTACTAAAAAAATACGAAATTAGCCAGGCGTGGTGGCGGGCACCTGTAACCCCAGCTACTCAGGAGGCTGAGGCAGGAGAATCGCTTGAACTGGGGAGGCGGAGGTTGCAGTGAGCCAAAATTGAGCCACTGCACTCCAGCCTGGCTGACAGGGTGAAACTCCGTCTCCAAGGGAAAAAAAAAAAAATCAAACAGGTTCTTCCTCTCCCTTCACCACTGTCTCCTTCAGACACTATGGTCCCTCGCGTGCTGGGGCTGCCATTGCCAGGGCCAGCAGAAAGCCACTCCCATCACCAGTGCTGCTTCAGGCCAGAGGCTCTGCAGGGGGTCCCGTCCTGCCCACCAAGAGACCTGCCTGGGTTTCACCCCTGGGTGAGAAGTCAGCACCGCATGCCCCCCAGGTCGTGTGACTGCGGGACCCAGGAGACTTATGGAGCCCAGTGGGGTTTGAGACCAGGCCCGGGAAGGGACAGAGCGTCTTACAGAGGGAACTGCAGGGGCTTCCCAAGAAGGCAGAAGGAGAGGACGGAGGTGGCCCCCAATGCCAGGTCAACGATGTCCCCAAAGGAACAAAACACACTGTGGGCAACGGTGAGTCTCCCCACGCATCCCCCGTGTCTCCGTGTCCTCTCTGTGGCCTGCATCCCGAGCCCCGGACGAGTCCTGCAGGGCCTCTCCCGTGTCTGTTTAGTGGGGCAGGGCTGCAGACGGGCCTTCTGTGTGGGTTCCACCCCGTGGGACTGTGGGACATGGCGCCTGGACCCAGCCGCCCTCCTGGCCTCTGCCCAGTGCAAACTCAGGAAGGTATGGGGGGCGGCCCAAGAGTCGCAGGGTCTGGCCTCACCTCACGCACATGTCCGCCTCGTACTTCTTCCCGTAGAGGATCCCCAGCAGGGACGGGTTCTTGTTTCCTCTGAAGTTCAGGGTTACGTCATAGACAGCTGCGACTGTGGGAGGAGACGGGAGGGTAGGTGACCCAGCCCGGGCGGCTGCACGGTCACTGCCAGAGGGAAATGCAGGTTCCACCTGGGACCCGGCCCATCTTGGAGAGAATATGCCAGGACGCGGTGGCTCAAGCCTGTAATCCCAGCACTTTGGGAGGCCGAGGCGGGCAGATCACGAGGTCAGGAGATCGAGACCATCCTGGCTAACATGGTGAAACCCCGTCTCTACTAAAAATACAAAAAACTAGCCGGGCGTGGTGGCGGGCGCCTGTAGTCCCAGCTACTCGGAGGCTGAGGCAGGAGAATGGCCTGAACCTGGGAGGCGGAGCTTGCAGTGAGCCGAGATCGCGCCACTGCACTCCAGCCTGGGTGACACAGCGCGAGACTCCGTCTCAAAAAAAAAAAAAAAAAAAAAAGAGAATATGCCAGGGGCCTGGCCCCGTCCTGGGGAGAACACGCCAGGACCTCTTCTCCGAGTTTTCTTTCCCTCTTTTTGCCTCGTTCTCCTCTGCTGGGGAGGGCACTTAGTGGCTGACGTTTCCCACGGGTACTGACGCTGTGAGTGGGACCCTGCTGTCTGGCCTCTGCTGTCTGGCCTCTGCTGTCTGACCTCTGCTGTCTGGACCCTGCTATCTGACCCCTGCTGTCTGGCTGTTTTCTGTTCTTTGTCCCTTTCTTTTATTTCGACTCCTTTTGGATTAATAGGATATAATAATGATTACTTCCCCTTCATAAGGTTTTACATTATGTATTTTTTATTATTTTAATTGTTTCTCATGAATTAGCATTTTATCACCTCAAAACCTGACGCGGGAACCTTGTGGTGCCAACCCCCTCACTTGATTCCTTTCTCACTTTCGCTCTCCTGTGTTTCACATGGAATGCACTATTCTTTTTTTTTTTTAAGAAATCACTATTTTCCGTGAGCACAGCGGTGGCCCCGGCTCGGGCAGTCTGGGGCCTACCTGTCCCCCGGAGGCACTTGACCGCGGTGGTGAAGCCCTTCGTCCGCGGCAGCAGGTGGTACTTGAGGACGGGAAGCCCCTTAGCAGCCGCCACCTCCATGCTGACACGGTGCTTGGTCTCTGTGAAGCGCGTCCCCTCGCAGTACAGGAGAAACTAGGATCGACACGGAGACAGAGGGTCACCCTGCAGAGCAGCTGGGGCAGGCGCATGTCCAGGCCACACCTGCCTCTCTGACAGGTAGCAAAGGTTGTGGCTGAATTTGTGGAAATCTTGCTTTAGCGAGCAGCATGGGTTAGGACTGAAAGGTTCTTTTATTCTAGGGCCAGAGTCTGCACTCCAATCACACATGTTCACTCACACAGGAGAGATCTGCAGAAAGAACTTTCCAGAAAGAAGTGAGACATGAAGGTGTGTCGGGGCAGCAGCCTCTGATCAGTGTGAAAACAGAGAGGGTTTCATCCACTTGCTACAGCGTGAGTTAGAAATGTTAACAGCAGGCCAGGCATGGTGGCTCAACCCTATAATCCCAGCACTTTGGGAGGCCAAGGCGGGTGGATCATGAGGTCAGGCGTTCGAGACCAGCCTGGCCAACATGGTGAAACCCCATCTCTACTAAAATACAAAAATTAGCTGGTCGTGGTGGTGTGCGCCTGTAATCCCGGTGCGGGGGCTGAGGGAGGAGAACTGCTGGAACCCGTGAGGCAGAGGTTGTGGTGAGCTGAGATCACGCCACTGCACTCTAGCCTGGACGACAGAGTAAGACTCCATATCAAAATAAAAAAAAGAAATGCTAACAGCAGGCTGGCAAGGTGGCTCATGCCTATAATCCCAGCACTTTGGGAGGCCGAGGCAGGTGGATCACCTGAGGTCAGGAGTTTGAGACCAGCCTGGCCAACATGGTGAAACCCCATCTCTAGTAAAAATACAAAAAATTAGCCAGGTGTGGTGGTGTGCACCTGTAATCTTAGCTATTTGGAAGGCTGAGACAGGAGAATTGCTTGAACCTGGGAGGTGGAGGTTGCAGTGACCCGAGATTGCGCCATAGAATTCCAACCTGGGTGACAGAGCAAGACTCCATCTTAAAACAAAACAAACCAAAAAACCAAAAAAAAAAAAAACCCAGAAATGCTAACAGCACAGGCAGCCCATTTTCCAATACAGACCAGGAAGAAGGGACAGAAAAAGGGATGGGGACGCATACTGAGCAGGGCAGGCACAGCCAGGGCTCGCTGGGGGCACCCTGGCCTGCCCCTCCCCCGCCAGGTCCCCTTAGGATGGCCTGGTCAGAGCTGGGATTTCGGTGAACAGCAGGGAGGTGGCCCAAGAGAAGCCTCCACGCCTGCAGCTCAGATGGGGAGCTCTGGCCCCATGGAAACAGTGCCCCGTGTGCAGAGGCTCTCCTGGGGTTTCCAGCCTGGGACGCGGGCAGTGGTCGTGGCCGCCTCCCAGCACGCAGGGTGTCAGGCCGCTCTGCGCACTCACCCACATGTACTCAGGGTAGTCGGACAGGCGCTTCAGCCCTTCGATGACTGTGTCCCGGTCCTCCTCCCACTTCCGCTTGCAGAACACGATCTCCAGAAAGTACCACGTCCAGCCGATGAGGGGCACGTAGAGCAGCTCCTTCTTAGCGAGGACCTTGGAGCTCTGGAGGGAGGAGAAGGAGGGGCACCGGGCACTTCAGCATCAGACAGAGGCCAGGGGCTTGGCCAGGCTCCCGGCGCACCCAGCTCCTGCGTGGTGTTGCTCTGGGAGTCACGGTTTTGTGGCTCAGGGGGTCTGTTGTGAATGAGGACTTGGCTTCTGAGAGTGAGTGGGCCGCCCCAGAAATGAGGAAACTGAGGCTCAGGCTTGGCTGGGGGGGCCTCAGGGAGGGTGGGTGAGCCCGATGCAGAGGGTACCAGGCTTCCTGGGGGTGGCCTGGGGGTGCTGCCTCACACAGGGGCTCTGATTGCAACGAAATTCCTCTGCCAGCATCGGGGAGTAGTTTAGGTTTCATCCGAGGCAGCTTGGCTAATGGAAGCGGTTCTGCGGGGATGCAGGTGGGGTCATCTCAAAGGCAAAGGCCATGATGAGAAAGGAGGGCACAGCTCGGGGACAGCTGAGGCCCTGCGGGCCAGGGCCCCTCAAGCAGCCAGGCACCACTGCCCAGCTCAAAGAGACGCCCCAGGAGGAACACTCAGGGACTCGGACCCCAGGGGCCTCTCCAGCACCTCGCCAGGGACTCCCCTGCTCCCCCAGCCCTTTCCCTGGGAACCCCAAGTCTCCCCCAGCTCCTCTGATGGGACCCCCACTGCTCTACCCAATACCTCCCCCTGCAGGGCCCTCCTGCTCACCCCTGGCACCCCCCTACTCCCCTAGCTCCTCCCTGGGACCCCTGCCACTCTCAGCAACTCCCCTGAGACCCCCATGGCTCACCCTAGCCTCTCCCTGGGACACCCCCCGCTCACCCCCAGCCATCCCCGGGACCCCCTACCCCGCTCACCCCCAGCCCTCCTGGGTCCCCCCTGTTCACCCCTAGCCCTCCCCAGGACGCTTGCTCAACCCCAGTCCTCCCCAGGACCCCTGCTCACCCCCAGCCCTCCCTGGGACCCCCCGCCACTCACCCTTAGCCCTACCCCGGGACCACCCCACCCCGCTCAGCCCCAGCCCTCCCCGGGCCCCCCCTCGCCCCCCGCCCGCCCAGGACCCCCTACCCCACTCACCCCCAGCCCTCCTGGGACCCCCCCCCTCCCCCCCACCCCCCCCGGGCCCCCCCCCTCGCTCACCCTTAGCCCTACCCCGGGACCACCCCACCCCACTCAGCCCCAGCCCTCCCGGGACTCCCCCTTGCTCACCCCCAGCCTTCCAGGGACCCCTCCCCCCGCTCACCCCCAGCCCTCCCCGGGCCCCCGCTCACCCCTGGCCCTCCCCGGGCCCCCGCTCACCCCCGGCCCTCCCCGGGCCCCCGCTCACCCCCAGCACTCCGAAGCGCTCACACATGGTCCACCCACAGAGGAAGTCGATCTCGAAGTTGTGGTTGAGGATGATGACCGCATGCTCCTTCCCGAAGCGCTCCACCGTGGCCTGGTCCGTGAACAGCGTGCACTCCGTGCAGGACCACCACTCCAGCAGCATGACCAGCTCTGTGGACAGAGGGAGGGCGTCGGCACCGGTGGGACCCCTCCTCCTGGGATGGTCGGGGAGCGCCCGCAGGAGACACCTACGCTATTTTCATCCAGAGCGGAAGTCTCTGCTAAACATGAGTTTTGATGACTTACATTGAGCATGTTTTATGAAATTACAACGACCTTCTCTAAGCAACTGTTGGGAGGAGACAGACAGAAGGTAGCAGCAGAAAAGGGGAGAACTGCCACTCTGCACAGAGACACTGATCTTTACGCCCAATTACGATGCTCACGTGCGCCTTGGTGTGGCCGAGTACTGCACAGCCACACCCCCGAGATGCGCAGGAAGATGAAAAATGTTGCTAGATGATTAGGAAGCAGAATACAACCACTCATGTCCGCAGAACAGACAGTGGGAGAAAATGCAAAGCGCTGGGTGGAATGGAATTATAGATGATCGAGTAATAGGAATTACACTTTCTCTTAAAACTTGCTTTGGGGTTACACTGGTTTTCCATATTTTAAAAAAGGTCATGTGAGGTCTAGCCCACCCCCAGGAAGGCTGACTGGGAGTGCCCTACGGGGCTTGCTGCTGGGCAGGCGGCCAGAGGCCTGCAGGGCCCCCAGAGACAGCAGGGCGCACCTGACCCCGTGGGTGCTGGCATGTGAGGGGTGCCAGTCCCTGCTTTGGGTGCTTGTCCCCCGCCCACTCACGGGGTCTTGGAGCCTCCTCCCTCGGTCCCTTCCCCTGGCTCCGGCCCCGTGGGCTGAAGACGCGCTTCCCAGGAGTGCGGGGGGGCCCGTGGCTGGGAACTCTGTTTGCAGGCAGGAGACCTGCGCGCCTGTGGGGACTCTGGGGACGCTGGGAACACGGCATTGTCTGTCTCCTGATGGGGACTCCGGGACGCCCGCATTCACCTTCAGGAGAACTGCAGGGCTGAAGAGATCCATGGTGAGAACCACACATCTTTGTCACACGCAGGCCTCAGAGGGAGACAGTCCCGTTCAGAGGGCCGTGTAGGGAAGGACAAGAGGGAGGCCAAGCAGGTGGGCGTGTTGTCGGCCGCCGGAGTCTCGTGCCCCCCAGCCAGTCGTCCGGGAAGGACGGCCTCACAGAACCAGGATGTGGCTTCCAGCTCAGGACGGCCGCAGGTTTCTTGGGCTGGACACCAGCCCAGCTCTGAAGTGTGGGCTCTCTGCAAGGCCATCGCCCTGGGCTTCTTTTATACCAGTTATTTATAAAGGACACTAGAGACCAATTCCAAAGACATCCTGTACGGGTGAACAAGGGGCCGCTACCCGAGATCACGCAGCTCAGCCCAGGATGGCCAGAGACGCCTGCAGACAGTGTGCAGATGCAGGGAAGTGTCTTCCCAGGGGTCACGACGCTGTGTGCACACACAGGCAAGCAGAAAGGACGCAGAAAGGAGAGAGGGAACTCAGGGTTTGTGGGGGCACCAAGGTACCCCAATTCCTTTAAAAGAGAAAGGTCGCCTGTGGGCAGAGGCAGTGGGTGGGAGGAAGTCCTGCGTGTGGGGAGAAGACCTGCTAACCAAGCCCCACAGCAGGCCTGGCCTGGCAGGGGCGCCCCCACCACTGGCTTGCCCCTGGCAAGTGCTCGAGACCTCTGCCTTTAGGGTCAAGCCCGGTGAGGGCTGGAGAGGAGGAAAGAACTGAACGAGGCCGGGCGCGGTGGCTCAAGCCTGTAATCCCAGCACTTTGGGAGGCCGAGACGGGCGGATCACAAGGTCAGGAGATCGAGACCATCCTGGCTAACATGGTGAAACCCCGTCTCTACTAAAAATACAAAAAACTAGCCGGGCGAGGTGGCGGGCGCCTGTAGTCCCAGCTACTCGGGAGGCTGAGGCAGGAGAATGGCGTAAAAACCCGGGAGGCGGAGCTTGCAGTGAGCTGAGATCCGGCCACTGCACTCCAGCCTGGGCGACAGAGCGAGACTCCGTCTCAAAAAAAAAAAAAAAAAAAAAAAAAAAAAAAAAAAAAGAACTGAACGAGAGCCCACACAGCCAGCCAGACACAGGCACACTCCCCATGAGTGTTCTGGAGGGACAAGCTGTGCTGTCTGGACAATGGTCCCATCCAAAGGTCACCTGTGGCAAGCCCAGGGGCAGGTTGCCCTTTTCCCTTGCCGTTGGCATGCGAGGGCAGCCTTCAGCAGATCTCAGGACCCCTCAGCCGACGCTGGCTAACTGCAGACAGCTGTCAGAGTGGGCATCTGTAAACTGTCTTGCAGGGTGGGCATCTCCTGGGCCCGACATGAAATTCCTTTCATCATTTCCTTCACTCAAATATATGCTTCCCTAAAGCACAATGAGTAAGCCAGCCGTAGCCTATTTTTCAACCACTGATATTAAAAAATCTAAAATTCTGGCCGGGTGCAGTGGCTCAAACCTGTAATCCCAGCACTTTGGAAGGCCAAGACAGGAGGATCACTTGAGGCCAGGAATTTAAGACCAGCTGTGGCAGCATGGCAAAAGCCCATCTCTACTTACAAATACAAAAATGAGCTGGGTGTGGTGGCAGGCACCTGTAATCCCAGCTCCTCGGGGGACTGGGGCATGAGAATCACCGGAACCTCAGAAGATGGAGGTTGAAGTGAGCTAAGATCACACCACTGCACTCCAGCCAGGGCAACAGAGAGACTCTGTCTTAAAAAAAAACCCAAAAAACAAAAAACAGACAACAACAAACAAACAAACAAACAAACTAAAATTCACCCAATAACACTAACAATTTATCACGCATTGCTGTGCACCTGCTGTGCGTGCTGATTTAGGCTTCATAATACAGCTCAAAGGCAGGTGGTTTTGTTTTTTTTTTTTTTTTTGAGACAGAGTCTGGCTCTGTCGCCCGGGCTGGAGTGCAGTGGCCGGATCTCAGCTCACTGCAAGCTCCGCCCCCCGGGTTTACGCCATTCTCCTGCCTCAGCCTCCCGAGTAGCTGGGACTACAGGCGCCCGCCGCCTCGCCCGGCTAGTTTTTTGTATTTTTTAGTAGAGACGGGGTTTCACCGTGTTCGCCAGGATGGTCTCGATCTCCTGACCTCGTGATCCGCCCGTCTCGGCCTCCCAAAGTGCTGGGATTACAGGCTTGAGCCACCGCGCCCGGCCAAAGGCAGGTGGTTTTGTCTGTGCTCAGCAGATGAGAAAGTTGAGGTTTAGACACTGAAGCCCTGACCGAGGTCCGCAGGGAGGGAGAAGCCTGGGCCAGGCTCTTTAAATGGCTCCAAACCTGCACCCTTCGCCCCAGCACCTATAGCTCTGCAGGTCAGATGACAGCAGAGACACTGGCAGTGAGTTCAAAACGGGCAGCAAGAAGGTACCCGGCATTAAGAACGAGAATAGGAATGAAGAAAATAAAACAGTGGTTCAGAGTCATTAAAAACCACTGTGGCTGGTGCGGTGGCTCACGCCTGTAATCCCAGCAGCCCAGCAGGCTAAGGCAGGAGGATCACAGGAGCCTAGGAGGTTGAGACCAGCCTGGGCAACATGGCAAAACCCTGTCTCTACAAAAAGTACAAAATTAGCTGGGCATGGTGGTGCACACCTGTGGTCTCAGCGACTCAGAAGGCTGAGGTGGGAGGACTGCTTGAGCCCAGGAGGTGGAGGTTGCAGGGAGCCAAGATCACACCACTGCACGCCAGCCTGAGCAACAGAGCAAGACCCTGTCTCAAAAACAAACAGCGACAAAGCCACTGTGATGTCTGCTCTCACCATACGTCACTGAACTGGAAAAAGCTTCCACATAGCTCTGACTGGAGAAGGGCTCCCACAAACGTATTCATGGAAATACATCTAAGTGAAGAAAATCCCAAATCCAACGAGTCATAGAGGGAATTCACACACCCACGCAAGCCCAGCAGATGGAGAGGCCGATTACTTTTGTTTTTACTGAGGTGCTTTTCTTGTGTATTTGTGGTCATTCCAAATATCTGGGAATTTTATATTGATCTTCTTAATGTATACCTCAATATTCCTTATTTTAATGCTTTTTTCTAGTTTCTATTTTCTTGAATTAAAAAAAAGAGATTTGCCTTTTCTTTCTTCATCTTTTTCTAATACTTTGGAAGTTATGTTTGATCTCTCTTTTTTCCTATCCTATACTTAACAAAGTTACCATTAAAATCTGAACCTGGGCTGGGCGCTCACGCCTGTAATCCCAGCACTTTGGGAGGCCGAGGCGGGTGGATCACCCAAGGTCAGGAGTTTGAGACCAGCCTGGGCAACATGGTGAAACACCATCTCTAATAAAAATAAAAATAAATTAGCTAAGTGTGGTAGCGGGCACCTGTAATATCAGCTACTCGGGAGGCTGAGGCAAGAGAATTTCTAGAACTTGGGAAGTGAAGGTTGCAGTGAGCTGAGATTGCACCACTGCATTCCAGCCTGGACAACAGATCAAGATTCCACCTCACAAAAAAAAAAAAAAAAAAAAAATCTGAATGCGCTTCCTGACAAACACAGAGTACCCCACCTTGGATACTCTGGTCCTGATACCTGGGCTATGCTGCCCACCGTTTCAGACCTGCCTTTCTCCAACCTCACAATTTGGGCATCGTTGTTTATTTATTTATTTATTTATTTTCTTTTTTTTGAGACAGAGTCTCGCTCTGCCACCCAAGGTGGAGTGCAGTGGTGCAATCTCAGCTCACTGCAGCCTCCACCTCCCAGGTTCAAGTGATTCTCCTGCCTCTGCCTCCCGAGTAGCTGGGATCATAGGTGCCCCCCACCATGCCAGGCTAATTTTCATATTTTTAATAGAGATGGGGTTTCACCGTGTTGACCAGGCTGGTCTTGAACTCCTGACCTCAGGTGATCCACCTGCCTCAGCCTCCCAAAGTACTGGGATTAGAGGCGTGAGCCACCACACCCCGCCAGGCATAGTTTTTAGTTTACATAGGGTTTAGATTCATCCACCTCCTAATTTATTTGGCTACTATTCTTTCTTGAAAATTAAACCCTACTTTTATAATTTTTGTTCTTACTGAAACACATCTTTAAAAAATATTTAAGTGAAGATCTACGGCCAGTAAAAGCTCTCATTTTTTTGGAGTGCACCACTTTTTCTTTCATTTGCACTCTTGAACGACACAGAGTGCTAGGCTGGCCATTTTCCAGCACATTGAGGACCTTCCACCGTCTCCCACCACTGCTGCCTGCCATGAGAAATCTGCTGTCGGCCTCACTGCTGACCATCTAGCATGGTTCTCCAGCTTTCCTCTCTGGGGATTTGAGGACCTCCTCATCTTTTTTTGAGACAGAGTCTCACTGTCACCCAGGCTGGAGTGCAGTGATGCAATCTTGGCTCACTGCAACCTCCACCACCCATGTTCAAACGATTCTCCTGCCTCAACTGCCCAAGTAGCCGGGATTAGACACGTGCCACCAGGCTCAGCTAATTTTTGTATTTTTAGTAGAGACAGGTTTTCACCATGTTGGCCAGGCTGGTCTCAAACTCCTGACCTCAAGTGATCCTCCTGCCTCAGCTTCCCAGAGTGCTGGGATTAGAGGCGTGAGCCACTATGCCGGGCTCCTCCTTGTCTCTGATGGTCTGTGATGCCCCAGGGCCTGCCTAGGTGTGGATTTCTGTGCATTTGCCCTGCTTGGTGTACATGGGCTCCCTGTAACTGCAGAATCGTATCTTCCTCAGTTCAGGAGGTCCTCAGGCATCCTCTCTTCCTACGTGGCTTCTCCTGTTCTCTCCTTTGGGGGCGGGGGCCAAAGCCCTATTTTATGAAGCTTCTCATTCTGTCCTTACATCTTTTCAGTCCTATTTCACATTTTTCATCTCCTTTGTGGTCAATGGATGATTTCTTCACATTGATGTCTGGTGTACCCATTCTCTCATTAACTGTGTCTAATCTGATACAAAATCCATCCGTAAGTTTTTGCTTTAAAATATCAACAGTTTTCATTGATAGCAGTTCTACTTGGTTCTTTTCCAAGTCGGGGCACTTTGGGTGGTCTTTGGTCTACATCTGCTGTTTACATTGTCATTCTTGATTATGAACTCCTATTTAACTTTTCTTAATCTGTGGGATTCTTCAGGCCTAAATGAGAGACTTTCCCCAGAGTGTACTTTCGTTTGCCTCTGCTGAGACCCACGGTGTTAACTTAGCTTGTCTCATGGCCTCGCTCAAGAGTCCTGGTTTAGTTTCAGCTCCCTCTGTTACAGCTGCCCAAGGGTTAGGCTCCTCAAAGGCAGTGCTGACGTTCCATTTTCGCACACACACCCTGTTTTTTGCTAAAGGGATTGGTGGAAGGGTGGAGCTGAGAGGTTTTTCTTTCCTTACTGTGAGCCCAGAAATGCATTAAAAAGCCAGTTTCATCCAGGATTTAGCTGTTTTTTAGTATTTTAGCTTCAGAATATTGCTAGAAAGTAAGAGTCTGTAATTTAGTTTTCATTAGTTAAGATTTGCCCTTTTTGTATGTATTCATCTTATCCAGTTATACTTATGAATAACTCATTTGTATATTTTATATTATAGCATTTCCAATTCTTCCTTCCCACAAAAAAAGCAGCCTTTTATTTTAAAAAACAAACAAACAAAAATCAGGAACTGAAGCTATAACACATTTGCTTTTATTTTTATTTTTTATTATTTCTTTTTTTGAGACGGGGTCTTGCTCCGTTGCCCAGGCTGGAGCGCAGTGGTGCAATCTCGGCTCACTGCAAGCTCCTCCTCCTGGGTTCACGCCATTCTCCTGCCTCAACCTCCCGAGTAGCTGGGACCACAGGCACCTGCTACCATGCCTGGCTAGTTTTTTGTATTTTTAGTAGAGACAGGGTTTCACCGTGTTAGCCAGGATGGTCTCGATCTCCTGAACTCATGATCCACCCACCTCGGCCTCCCAAAGTGCTGGGATTACCGGCTTGAGCCACCGTGCCCGGCTGGTATAACACACGTAAGACAAGCTGGTCTAAGGGCTGAGTCACTAGTCTTTCTGCAGACGGTGGAGTGTCCTAGGCATAGAAAGTTAGCTGGCATAGGCCGGGCGCGGTGGCCCATGCCTGTAATCCCAGCACTTTGGGAGGCCGAGGTGGGTGGATCACGAGGTCAGGAGATCGAGACCATCCTGGCTAACATGGTGAAACCCCGTCTCTACTAAAAATACAAAAAAAATTAGCCGGGCGTGGTGGCAGGTGCCTGTAGTCCCACCTACTCAGGAGGCTGAGGCAGGAGAATGGCGTGAACCCAGGAGGCGGAGCTTGTAGTGAGCTGAGATCGCACCACTGCACTTCAGCCTGGGTGACAGAGCGAGACTCCGTCTCAAAAAAAAAAAAAAAAAGTTAGCTGACATAAACAGCCTTTTCAGCAGTGCTACCAGCTCCAGAATTGGAAGGAGATCGTGGAGACAAGGTTACAGGCCCACCATTTCCCATATGAGACAAAGTGTGTATGTGCTCACTGTTTCCCATAGAAACAAAGTGTATCTGGGACCCAAGGTTTCCCATATGAGACAAAGTGTTTACAGCTGGGCTCACCGTTTCCCATATGAAACAAAGTGTACAGGCACTCATGCAAAAACATGGAAACAGCAAGAGAGTGTGAAATAAAACGTAAGAATCCCCTCCTTTCCCCACTCCCTGGATATCAGCACCACGCAGTTTTCTCGGGCATCCTTCTGAGATTTTTCTTTTTTTCTTTTTAAGACAGAGTCCTGCTCTATTGCCCAGGCTGGTGTGATCTCGGCTCACTGCAACCTCCACCTCCCAGGTTCAAGCAGTTCTCCTGCCTCAGCTTCTCGAGTAGCTGGGATTACAGGCGTGCGCCACCATGCTCAGCTAATTTTTAAAAATTAATTAATTAATTAATTAATTATTATTTTTTGAGACAGAGTCTCGCTCTGTCGCCCAGGCTAGAGTGCAGTGGCATGATCTCGGCTCACTGCAAGCGCCGCTTCCCGGGTTCACGCCATTCTTCTGCCTCAGCCTCCCGAGTAGCTGGGACTACAGGCACCCACCACCGCGCCTGACTCATTTTTTTTTTTATTTTTAGTACAGATGGGGTTTCACCATGTTAGCCAGGATGGTCTCGAGCTCCTGACCTTGTGATCCACCATCTCAGCCTCTCAAAGTGCTGGGATTAATTTTTTGTATTTTTAGTAGAGATGGCGTTTCACCATGTTGCCCAGGCTGGTCTTGAACTCCTGACCTCAGGAGATCCACCTGCCTCGGCCTCTCAAAGTGCTGGGATTACAGGCATGAGCCACCGTGCCCAGCCCCTTCTGGGATTTTTCTACACATGTACACACCACACACACAGTGTCCTTTCTTAAGAAACAAAATGAATCATAGCGTACTATGGACTTTGTTGTATACTTTCTTTTTCACTTAAAACTGTACGTGTAAGATGAAGGCTCTCTATGATGGCCGCAGAGGGTCCCTGTATGGGTGCGGCATAATTAGTCTCCAGTGACAGGTGCTTAGGTTGCTGCCAGTTTTGTACTAATATAAAAATAATACAATAATGAGGATACCTGTGATAAAATGAGAACACCTGTCCCGTTGCACACTTTTGCACATGTCTCTGTAGGTTGCATGTCTGTGGAATTGCTGAGTTGAAGACTGCAACCACTTAAACTGTTGACAGCCACTGCCAAACCACCCTCCAGAGATGTGGCTGTTCACATCCCCACCACACCTGGCGTGAGCAGTTACCCGTCCACGGTGGGTGTTGTCACCAAGCCTCTGAGTCTCTGTCCACGTGACAGGTAAAGACTGGTTTCTCTATGTATAAATACACACACACCCACAGAAGCACATACGGACAGACACACAGCTACACATGTGTTTGATGTGCAGGGAGGTAGGATGCCTTTTCTTTCAGGGATGCATGCTGAAATACACTTCAGCATGCTCCGGTGTTGGTGCAGTGTGAGCGGGACACACGAGGGGCCGTGTAGGGAGCTGTTGGAGCTTGGTAACAGGTGAACAGAACTCAACTCTCTCTTTACTTTTGTTTGTTTAAAGATTCCCATATGCTCTGGTAAACCGTGGGAAGCTGCCATTGTTGTGGGTCAGAATGGTCAGACTGGTACATCACACAGCTCAAGCTAAGGAAAAGAGGTGGCCTTTCTACAGCCTGCCAGCCAGATGGCCTCAAGCGCCTCCTGCACAGCCCTCACTTCCAGCCTGAGAGCCCACGACTGCCCCGTCCATGGTCCCGCGCCGCCCCTACGGGAGCCCCAGGTGGCGGGGACTGGCCCAGCAGACACTCACGGCTCCAGAGCGAGTAGGCGAGGCGGCAGTTGAGGCGGCGGTAGAGCTGCTTGCTGACCGGCCAGAGCGCCAGCGTGCACAGCTGGACGAAGTTGATGACCAGACCGCTCACCACGAAGACGAAGCCGACCAGCAGGTGCAGCACGAACTGGGTCTTCAGGAAGGCCAGCAGGCCCATGGCGCTGCTCAGGAGCGGGTGCACGGCCCCTCACTGAGGACAGCCGTCCTGCAAAGACAGGGACAGGGACAGCGTCAGGGTGGCCACGCCTACACCCCCACGGGAACACCGGGGTACTGCTCACTGCACACCCTTCACATGCCTCACGCTCAAACACACATGCTGCACAGCACACTGCAAACCCCACACACCACACAACACAGCATACCGCAAACCACACACACACCACACACCACAGCGCACCGCAAACCACACACACACCACACACCACAGTGCACCGCAAACCACACACACCACAGCGCACCGCAAACCACACACACCACACACAGCGCACCGCAAACCACACACACACCACAGCGCACCGTAAACCACACACACCCACTGCAAACCCCACACACCACACCGCGAACCCCACACACACCACACACCACAGTGCACCGCAAACCACACACACACACACCACATACCACAGCGCACCCAAACCCCACACACACCACACAACACAGGACACCGCAAACCCCACGCACACCACACACCACAGCGCATCGCAAACCACACACACACCACAGCGCACCGCAAACCACACACACCGCACTGCAAACCCCACCCACCACACCGCAAACCACACACACCCCACACACCACAGTGCACCGCAAACCACACACACGCCACACACCACAGCGCACCAGAAACCCCACACACACCACACACCACACTGCAAACCACACACACACCACACACCACACTGCAAACCCCACACACAACACACACACCGCAAACCCCACACACACCGCAAACCACACACCCACTGCAAACCACACACACACCACACACTACAGCACACCGCAAACCACACACACCACACACAGCACACCGCAAACCACACACATGACACACACCACAGCGCACCAGAAACCCCACATACACCACACACCACAGCGCACTGCAAACCACACACACACCACACTGCAAACCGCACACACAACACACACACCGCAAACCCCACACACCACACCGCAAACCACACACCCACTGCAAACCACACACGCCACACACCACAGCGCACCAGAAACCCCACACACACCACACACCACAGCGCACTGCAAACCACACACACCACACACCACACTGCAAAACCCACGCACAACACACACACCTCAAACTCCACACACCACACACCACACTGCCAACCACACACCTACTGCAATCCACACACAAACCACACACAAAAACGCACCGCAAACCACACACACACACCACATACCACAGCGCACCCAAACCCCACACACACCACACAACACAGGACACCGCAAACCCCACACACACCACACACCACAGCGCACCACAAACCCCACACACACCACACCGCAAACCCCACACACCACACACCACACCACAAACCCCACACACCACACACCACACCACAAACCCCACACACGTCACAAAACGCAGCGCACCGCAAACCCCACACACACACCACAGCGCACTGCAAACCACACACACGCCACACACCACACCACAAACCCCACACACCGCAAACATGCCACACACACCACACACACACTATATATACCACACCACACCATAAACCACATACACACCACATGCACCACAAACCACACACACGCCACAAACACAGCACACTGCAAACCACACACATGCCACACACACACTTTGTACCACACACCACACACTGCAACACATCCCCCCACCCCAAGCACACTCATATGCACCACAGTCTCACACAACACACACCACAGGCATAAACATGCCACGCTCACACACACACACTCTTCCATGCAAACCAGAAAGAAAAACGAAAAGACTAGAAGAAATACACCCAAATATTGAGAGTGATTAACTCAAGGTGAAGGCACCATAATTTTTATTTTATTTAGTATCTCATTTAAAAGATCCAAATTGCACAATAAATCTCTGCAAACAAAGCCAGGAGGCCTCACGAACCCCTCGGTGTGGGAATCAATGCTTTTCACTCCCACGCGCGTGTGCGTATTTTAAGCTTGAAAGATTTCTGTTCTGGTTTCCCCGCACAAAAGGAGCGACTCCCCACGGGCTCCACGGGCTCCCCCTTTCCTTCTACGCACGTCTCAGTTTCAGCGGGGAAGCTGGCAGACCCCCACTCTCAGCAGCCTGCTACTGAGCGGCCCTGTGACCCCCATGTGGAAGAGGAAACTCGCGACCCCCGCATGGAGGGGGAACCCGTGGCCCCCGGGTGGAAGGGGAAACCCGCGGCCCCCGCGTGGAGGGGGCGACCCGCGGCCCCTGGGTGGAGGGGGAAACCCGCGACCCCCGCGTGGAGAGGGGCAACACGCGGCCCCCACGTGGAGGGGGAAACCGGCGACCCCCGCGTGGAGGGGGAACCCGTGGCCCCCGGGTGGAAGGGGAAACCCGCGGCGCCCCCGTGGAGGGGGGAACCTGTAGCCCCCGGGTGGAGGGGAAACCCTGGCAGTCAGGCTGGCGGCGCTGCCAGCCCCTGACTTGGCCCTCTGGAAGGGCACCGAGTGCACTCCCATGGCCGGCACAGGGGCAGGCTCTGGAGTGGTGCCAGCTGGCCCTCCACATTCCCAGGGCGGCCCCTGTTCCACACCGCCGGCTGCCCCCACTGCGGCCATTCTTACACTCAGAGCAAGGCTCTCCATGGACGCCCACCCCAACCTCCCGGGAAACCCACTGTCCCGACTCCATGGAGCGCCCTCCATGGAGACCCGCGCCCTCCGCCTCTCAGGGATTTGCAGGCGCTGCCTGAACAGCACTCAGGGGCCACCGATGCCAGTGTCGCTCCCACCACCCTTGGACGTTCTCAATCTGGAGCATTAAAAGTCACCTCTCCCGGACACTGGGCCCTTGGCTTCTCAGACACCGTGGGGACAAGAGCTCTGGTTGTGGTTTAGAAATGGGCCCGAAATGGTTCCGCCCCTCCCCACAAAAGGTGGAGGGGTCGTCCTTCCCTTTCTGACTGTGGCCTGGACTTGGTCGCTGCATCTGAGGAACAGCCTTGCAGAAATGTGCTATGTGATTGTCAAGGCTGGGTCACAGAAAGGGCGGCTTCTGCCTGGCTCTGCTCCCAGGATGGCCACATCACAAGGACGTGTGAGCGGCAGGTCCTGCCTGTGTGGAAGGGGCTGACCGCATGCCCCTGAGGGGGCCGCCCGGGAGGCAGGCCCTCTGGCCCTGGTCAAACCTTCAGATGAGCCCAGCCCTGGCATCAGCTCACCTGCAACCCCAGGGCAGCCAGCTAAGTCGCTTCTGAATTGCTGACTCCACGAACTGTGGGGTGGAGGAGTTCTACTGTTTTATGCCACCACACTGTGGGCTCGTTCATCAAAGCAGTAACAGGAAATTATTACCCCACAGACAAAGGACAGAAAAGATAAGGGAGCAACAAAAACACTTTTTAGGGGCTTAACTTGTTCCACGGTCTGCATCAAACACCTCTCACGCATTCCCAGACTCAGACAACCCCAGCGGGACGCCATCACTGCCCCAGTTGACAGGTGAGCAAACAGAAGCACAGAGAGACTTAGTGCATCATATGAGGCCACACAGGGAGTCAGCAGTAGAGCCAGTGCCAGTCCAGGCAGCGAGGCTCAGAAGTCAGTGTTCACCCAGACACACTGCAGCCCCCCAGGGTGGGCAGGGGCCCCTTAGAGTAGAGCCTCAGACACGTGGGGCGGACCAGGCTTGCTGTCTCAGAAAGCCTTTCTTGAGCTAGAGATGATGTATTCAACCAGACCTTGGGTTTCACAGGGTGGGGGCCGCCCTGCAGTCCATCACCTGGCCCCCACCTGGCACAGAGCAGAGGCCCAGGAGACCAAGTGGTCCTCACCCAGGGGCACACATCACTCCACACTGGCCCAGAAGAACTGGGGTCCCGAGAAGCCCGCTTGAGGGCCGGCACATCAGCTGTGATGCTCTAAGAAGCAGATGCCCGGGCTCCACGGCAGACCTGCGCTGATTCCATTGCTAGGGCGCAAAGTAGAAGAATCTGACTTTTCTTTTTTTTTTTTTTTTGAGACAGATTCTCACAGTGTTGTCCAGGTTAGAGTGCTGTGGCGCCATCTCGGCTCACTGCTGCCTCCTGGGTTCAGGCAATTCTCGTGCCTCAGCCTCCCGAGTGGCTGGGACCACAGGTATGCACCGCCATGTCCAGCAAATCTTTGTATATTTAGTAGAGACGAGGTTTTGCCATGTTGGCCAGGCTGGTCTCAAACTCCTGACCTGAGGTGATGCGCCCAACTCGACCTCCCAAAGTCCTGGGATTACAGGCGTGAGCCACCGCACCCAGTCACAAAGTTTATTTTTAAAAATCAGATTATCAGCCGGGTGCGGTGGCTCACACCTGTAATCCCAGCACTTTGGGAGGCTGAGGCAGGCGGATCACTCGAGGTTAGGAGTTGGAGACCAGCATGGCCAACACGGTGAAACCCCCTCTCTACTAAACATACAAAAATTCGCCAGGTGTGATGGTGGGTGCCTGTAATCCCACCTACTCAGGAGTCTGAGGCAGGAAAATCGCTTGGACCTGGGAGGTGGAGGTTGCACTGAGCTGAGATCACACCACTGCACTCCAGCCTGGGTGACAAGAGTGAAACTCTGTCTCAAAAAAAGAGAACTTCGCCCAGGGATAATTCACACACGACTCAGATGGGCTTGCTACTCCGCGCACAGCGTGATGGGTGTTGACAAGCTGAGCCACCTGTGACCCCACCACACTGCAACAGGGAACATTTCCATCCACGTCCTTCCCCACCCAGCACTACAACGCAGATCAGCTTTCCACCTCTATCGGTTAATTTACCTTTTCTAGAGGTTCACAAACACAGAATCCCACGGCATCTGGCCCAGCCGGTCCAGCGCAGTGCTTCTGAGACGGCCCGGGACAGCACCCAGGGGCGCATCCGTGGCTGCCGAGTGACCTCCAAGGCATGGACGTGCCACGGTGATATGCTCCCTGCTGACAGGCAGCCAGCACCCAGCCTTTGGGGGCCAGACAGAGCCATGACACACATGCATGTCCCAGCCTCTGCGTGGATGCAGCTTCCCCTCGAGAATCCACTTTATCAACCATCCTCGGTGTCACAAAGCAGCCAGTCCCTGGTCCATCACCTGAACCTCTGGGCTAGAAAGTCTACACAGACTCCCTGGAGAGCCCACGCCTGCCCTCTGGCACACGTTTCTCCTGGCCCAGGTGCCACACAGCACTCACTGCCCCCGGAACTCTGGCGTCTCGGGTCCAGCTCCACTCACAGAAGTCTCTGCAGCAGGAAGTCTCAAAAAGGGTGAATGGAGCCGGCCAAGGCCACATCAGAGGGGCTGGCTTCAGCCCAGGAGCCCAATTCTAGCAGCAAGTCCACCACCCTGCTCTGTGGCCCATGGTCACATCTGGGACAGTGTCCCCCAGCGGTCTGCATGGCCCACAGCCTTCTGACGTGCTCCCTCGCTGACGGCCACCTGGCTGGATCATCAACCTCTACCTCCTGGAGGTCCTAGATACGGAGTCAAAACACATGTCTTCATCACTTACTGTGGACCAGGCTCCATTCCAAGAAACACCTGCTGTTCACCTGCTTAATTCCAGCCAGCAGAACTCAGGGGGCTCTCCCGCCTGCCTGCCCCAGCAAGAATGCCCAGCACAGTTTCCCTGGGCCATCGCCCCACGTCTGTCCAGCCAGCAGTGTAGTTGCACTCACAGACCTCGCAGGTACCCTATTCCGCCTCCCCGCACGCAGCCCACCTGGACCTCCTTGATAAACGTGACTGTGCAAACCTCCAATGGCAGTGGGCAGAGGCCGCCTCCCTCCCTGCAGAAGGGTGATGGTGAGGAAGGTGCCCTGCTCGGCCACACGGGTCCCCGTCTCCAGCTTCAAAGTCCTTCGGGCTGGCAGAGCTGGAGAGCATTGGGAGGGGCCTGGACGCAGTGGCCCCCAAAAGCTGGTGAGCCCATTAAGGTGATTTTTAGAAAATTATATATCCCCAGGCAATGTGAAGTTGACACCTAGATTTTTTAAATTTATTTATTTATAGAGACAGGATATCGCTCCGTCACCTAGGGTGCAGTGAGGGCAGCGATGCCATCATGGCTCACGCAGCCTTGATCTCCTAGGTTCAAGTGATCCTCCAGCCTCGGCCTCCCAGAGCACTGGGATTACAGGCATGAGCCACTGCACCTGGACAACTTCTACTTTTTTTTTTTTTTTTTTTTTTTTTTTGAGACGGAGTCTCGCTCTGTCGCCTGGGCTGGAGTGCAGTGGCCAGATCTCAGCTCACTGCAAGCTCTGCCTCCCGGGTTCATGCCATTCTCCTGCCTCAGCCTCCGGAGTAGCTGGGACTACAGGTGCCGCCACCTCGCCCGGCTAGTTTTTTGTATTTTTAGTAGAGACGGGGTTTCACCGTGTTAGCCAGGATGGTCTCGATCTCCTGACCTCGTGATCCGCCCGTCTCAGCCTCCCAAAGTGCTAGGATTACAGGCGTGAGCCACCGCGCCCGGCCAACTTCTACATTTTTAAGCCCAAGTTTAAATATGCAAGGGGTGTAAAGTCTGGCATATTGTAGATTTTGACTTTGTAAAGCGTAGCTTTTTTCTTTCTCTCCAATGTAGCTAGTAGAACCTAAACGCCATCATGATTTCACAGCCACCACTGGCACCGATTTTCAAACCCCACAAAAAAAGCTCTTCTGAACAGCTGGCTTCATTCCATTTGCTCCTGGAATCTGCATTTCCACTGCCCTTCTTCCACGGGGTTTTATCATTGTGGAATATATTAAAAGTCTCTTTTGCTTGACATTAGGGTTGAAAGTCTTTTATCGATCACCCTAAACTAATATTCTGCAATGAAATATGTATGAACATCTAAATTCACTTGCATATTTCTTACGCACAGGCTTTAAGCTAAAAAGGTCTCCCGGGCTACGTCACGACACTCCCTCCCATGTCCGTCCACATCTCCTACGAATCAGGACAGCCTGCTCACTAGGACACCATCAGCACACCCAAGAAACGAACGCCGACAGAACACTGCCAAACGTCCCATCCCTGTTCCCATTTCACCAACTGTCCCCAGATGACCTTCCTAGCTTTGGGGACGCAGGGCCCTGCGGGGACACACATACATTTGGATGGCGTGTCTCTCTGCCCCCTTTCCCCGAGACACTCCCCGCCTATTCTGGCCTGACGGTGTTGAAGAGGCTGAGGCAGCTCTCTGCAGCGTGCCCCACACCCTGCATTTGTCCGTTTCCTCACAATTAACTCGGATTCAACATTTCTGGTCAAGAATGCACGGCAGAGCCACTGGGTGCTTCCTGCCACATCCCATCGGAGGCACATAAAGCTACTTGGCAAGCGACACGGAACCTCCTCTCACTTGGTGATGGTGGCACCACTGACACCCTGACTGCAGCAGGCAGCCCGGGCAGGCCTCCAGCACCCCAGGGCCCTTGGAGAACGCCTGGGAGAGAAGAGCCACACAGGGTGGGACCTCCAGGGGCCCGTGGACCTCTGGGGCTCCATCTGATTTCTGGGGTTGGATGCCTTAGCCGGGAGGTGGGACAGTGGGCCTCTCCAGTCCCCATGGCACTTTCCACGGCTGCTCAGACACCACCAAGATGCCGAGGACACTGAGCTGCTTCTGAGTCCCTTCATTAAACAACAGGTTTGGGTCGCCCAGAAGCCTGGCGTCAGCGCATCTCAGTCCTGGGGTGTGATGGCTGCTTCTTGGGTTTCGTCATGGCCCCCGCACAAGCTACCAGGGTCTGCACCTTCTTAGATCAGGGGAGCAAAGGTGAGGGACAAGGCCGCCTCTGTCTGGGCAGGGGCAGAACACTGCTTGCCAATCAGAGCCCAGCCCCACACGCCCACACCCAACTCTGTCACCTTTTGTTAGGGTGAACTGGGTTCCTTCCACAAAGGTAACACCCAGGTCCTCGAGATGTGACCTTATTTGGAGAAAGGGCTCTTAAAATGGTAATTAAGTTAAATGATATCATTAGGATGGGCCCTGATTCCACGTGACCAGTATCCTTATGAAAAGGGGAGACTGTGTGCAGTCAGAGCCCAGGTGAGAAGCCTCGGAAGGAATCCTTGACCTCTGGACGTGCAGCCTCCAGGACCACAGGACGACAAAGGCCTGCAGCTGCAGCCCAGCCTCTGGTGCCGTCACACAGCCCAAGCGCACTCACAGGCTGCCTCATCCCAGATCCGTAGCTGGAGAGGTACCGGCCCATCTCCGTGTTCCGCCATCCAGCCCACCCCACCCCCTGTCCCAGGTCCTTCGCCGCAGCATGTGACCCTCATCCCGTCGCTGGTCCCTGCGACGCTCTTCCTCCAGAACCGGCTAGGCAGAGGCTCTCACCCACACGCAGTATCCCCAGGGACCCCCCTTCTTTGCCAAAAACCCCAACCTTTCCGATGACGCCTTTTTATGGAATGGAAACCACAGTTCCAAGCCCACCACCTCCACGCCGCTGCCAGGCCCCCCAGGCCCCGCCATTTCTTCCTTCTGAACAGAGGAGTCCCTGGTTTTCTCTGCACACATGGGATGGTGACTTCGTTTCTATGAGGGGTCAACACCAGTTCCTCTATCCGTGAGCCTTTCATGCCTCTGCCACCAGCACCGAAATCCCCCAGAGGAGATGGCACTGCCTCCGAAATACAGCACCATCTTCCCAAAATGCCACAGAATGCCCACCCCAACCGGCGTCCTGCTCTGTGCAGGCGCAGGAGCTGGGCAGAGCTGGGGTGGGACCTGCTATCCTTGGGTCCTGGGGTCCAGGAAGAAGGTGTCGCTACTAACAACTATTCTGGGATCAGCAGACGCTCCCAAACCCTGGAAGCCTCCCTTTGCCCTGCCCGAGCCGCCCTTCCGAAAGAAAGGCTAGCTCTCAGCAGACAGCAGTTGGTGGAGGAGAAAGACATTTCAGGATGCCAAAAGTACATCATTTCTGATGCTCTAGACGGGAGTTTTGAATTGTGGGATAAAGATAACTTTTTAGTTCCATATGGATTTCAGTGATCCAAATCCAAGTCCATAATGGCAAACTGAGAAACGGCTGTCAGCTCCCTCCTTCCCCCCTTCTCCTTCTCTGTCCCACCCACCCCGCACCCAAGTGCTCTGGTGTAGTGGGCCGAGCAGACCTGGCCCCTGGGAGGTGGTGGCATGGGAGGGCCTTGTGTGCCGGCTGCACAGGAGGGGACCGCGGTGAGCCCTGGCTCTCGGCGTGCTGGGGAAAGCTCCGCTGTATTGTCAGGAGACACTGAAGGAGAAAGTCCACCATCAGGAACAGTAGAGACACGGCGATATCTCAAAGGGTCTTCATTTAGGTGGCAATGCTTACTATTCAGAACACCGCCAAGAACCCGGAAATAAACCAGACACACTTTCTGAGCAGCCAGCCTAGGTGTCCCATAAGGAAAGAGACTTCACTCACGGTGGACTTTTCGGGCCCCGCATTGGGTCCTCCTTCCTCCCACTTTAAATGCAGCGTGGACAAGTGTGACGGGCTGGTTTCCTGGCCCACGGCTCATTGGAAGTGTGGGCTGAGGAATGGGGATGAGGGGCTTGCAGAAGGCAGTCATGCTGCTAACAGGCCCCTTGGAGGCCACTGAGCACTGGGGGCATGGTTGTAGGCTCTCAACGACATCACGTGTGAGGGCACAATGCAGCCACCGTGGCCCGCACTGACCTCGCCGGAATGCTGAGAGAGGGCGGTGTCATAGTCACCACATTATCTGAGAAGTCTGGTGAGCAGCAAAGGTACTACTAAGCATTCAAGTAAAATTTTTAGATGAAACAAACACAATCCTATTTTGAGGTTTAAAGGGCAAACTTCAGTTCTTGGGTAAATTCACTTAGAGAGACCACCTTATCTTTTCATAAGCCTGAAAAATATGAAGTCGTTGCCAGCCCAACCTTATCAGCATTTGGAATTAGCAGGAGCCTAAAAGTCTGGTAGGAAAAGGTGAAACTGTCAGTCTGTGCAGACAATTGTGTGGCCTCAATATCCAGGAGAATCCAAATCCACTGCAACAGGAACAAGAGTTGATAGTGATGCTGATGGGAATAACGTACAACATGCAGACTGCAGTGGCCTCTAAATCAGTCAGAAGAGACCAAGATGATCACAGAGTTTATCTCTTGCTCCCTTAATGGCTCCAGGTCACTGGTGGCTCTGTCCCACGTGGTCATCTGGGCCCAGGCTCTGGGGGCTCCACCACCTTCATTCAACACACGGCTTCCGAGACTGCCTGGCTGGTGCCTTTCAGGCAGGCGGGAGAGGAGGGAACTGGAAGTTTAGGGGCGGGGCTGCCTTCTACAGCAAGTGGGATGCAAGTTCGCAGCCCAGTGCAAGTGCTTACAGCTTGGGAGGACACGGATATATCATCTCCTTGTGTGTTCAGGAGCCAAGGAGAGGGACCCGGCAGACCACACCTCCACAGGAACACACAAAAGCAGGAGGTATCTTGAAGGAGAGTGCAGATCGCAAAAACAAAGAAAAAATACCTAAACACAAGCTTCAGAGGACATAAAGCCTCTATGAGGAACACAGAACATCTTGAAAGATACAAAAGCAGAGCTGAACAAATGGAAAAACCCCGTGTGACCAGGCTGCAACCATCCCTTCCCTGCACACATGCCCTTGGCAACGTGCAGCTCTTCCTGTCAAGACACAGAGTCTACTCCCCACCCTTCTGAACCCAGGCTGGCTTCAGAGCTCACCCCATCAATAGAATGTGGTACGAGTGGTGTCACAGGATTTCCAAGCCAGTCTTTAGAGCCTTGCCACTCTCTTAGACCCTTGTGGCCATCAGAGGTGATGGCTTAGGCCAGCCTGCCAGAAGGTGGGCCCACATGGAGCAGAAATGAACCAGAAATTGACCATTCCACCTGAGGTTCTCCAGGCAGCATTAGCTGATGGCAGCCACTCCAGTGACCCCAGGGGTAACCAGCAGAAGAACCACGTTGCTGAGCCCAACCCAAATTGCTGACCCACAGAATTGAGGGCCCCCCACATGGCGGTTGTTTCAAATTGATACATTTTGAGGTGGTTTGTTAGATAGTAATACATAAATGATAAATTTAAATATATAATTGAATCCTAATTAAAATAGCAAAAGCTTCCTCTCAGCCCCAGAACTAGACATGCTGATTCTGTAGTTCATTTGGAAAACTAAACAGGAAAGAAAAGCCAGGAAAATCATGAAAAAGAACAAGAAAATAGCCTTAAAATGTATTACAACATCTAGAAAGCCTCCATAATTAAAATAGCACAGTACTGGCTTATCAGCAGACATGCAGACCAACAATTGAGACTAAAGAGTCGATGCTCCACTGACTAGGAGCAGCTGTCTAGAGCACCTCGGCACCTGGAGCAGGGTGTGGATCTGCAGCCACTGTTTGGGGACTTGGATCCCATGTGCACTAAGCACTGACTACAGGTTAGTCAACAACACACATCTCACATGATCCATTCCATTTCTATTGTATTTATATTTCTACTGTATTTAGATACTGATAAAATAAATAAAATACAAAATTAACTTAAAACCACTGCTAGGTTCATGAAAATCTTTTAGAATTGCCTATTTTCTCAACCAATGGATTTAAAGGCACAATTGTATGACATACCTACTCCTCCAATTCTGGATAACAGAACCCTGCCTTTTGCAACATGCAAGTCACTGTGGGTTACCTACCTGCCACCACCCCCTTTACTGGTAACAGAGCCTCCTGCTATTATGGCAGCGCACACACTTGAATATGGGAGGGAAGGCCAGCCCCAGATCTAAGCCATAAAGGTAATCCCATCCCCTCTTTGAGCAAGTGATCCAGGGATGGGATGGGGATGGGCATGTGCCCTGGGTCCAGCCAGGGAGAAGTCTGCAGGGGCTTTAAGGGAGGCTTTTACTTTCCCAAGACAAGAAACAAATACCTCTGGTCATCCCCTTTGTTGTTCTTCCCTCTCTCAGTGAGGAGGTGGCGTCTGAAGGTACAGGAGCCACTATGGGAGCGTGAAGCCCATAGGCGTGAGGACAGAAGACCAACGCTGTTGGTAGAAGGTGGAAGGTCCCAGGTCCCCTTAGGGTCTGGGGAGCAGCTGAGGTCACACCAGCAGCTGCCCTCTTCAAGAGGTGGGGAGGACAAGAGGTAACAGTGTTTAAATCACTATCTCTGTTACGTTTGGCCAAAAACACACCTTACATCATCGACAACTATGACTCTTACTCACGTGGGCCTGGCATAGAACAAAGATGCTTGATCAATGCTTTCTAAGCGAATGGCTCATATTCAACATACATACATTTGTGAGAAACAGCCAGCACAGGCCGGGCACAGTGGCTGACGCCTGTAATCCCAGCACTTTGGGAGGCCAAGGTGGGCAGATCACTCGAGGTCAGGAGCTTGAGACCAGCCTGGCCACAAAAAATTAGCCGGGTGTGGTAGCAGGCGCCTATAATCCCAGCCACGCGGGAGGCTGAGGCAAGAGAATTGCTTGAACCCGGGAGGTGGTTTTTGTTGAAACTCCGTCTCAAAAAAAAAAACACAAAGCAACAGCAGCATATGGCTTCTTAGTCCACACGCGTTACGTGCCACCTCCGTTTAAAGTTCCTGGGAGAACAACGGCACCCCTGAAAGACAGTCCAGGCAGCACTTCAGCAAACAGTCTCGTCTCGGAATCAAGGCCCCGACAGACGCTGGATGGGCCCGAGGTGGACGTGACTCTGGACTCAGTGAAGAGGAAACTGCGATGTTTCCAGCAGGCAGAGGCCAAACAGAAGCTCCGCCTGGCAGCCCTGGTAGGTCTCTCTTATGAGACCCACACAGTCGCATGTTCTCCTGGCTGCAGCTCTGGGCTGGATCAGCAGCCCTAGACCCCCAGGCCACTTCCGAAGAGGGCGAGAAGCTCCCCGCCAGGTACTGTCTCACCGGGAATGGGAACTAAAGACCAGGGTCTTAGAGTTATTTCCCCGAGTCGTGCTTGCCACTGCATCACTGCCAGTGTAAACTGCAAACCCTGGCAGGAAGAGGGCAGGGAGGAGGGTAGAGCTGGGCAGGACGAGGGGAGGATGGGGGTGCCGGTGGCCCGGGGTGGGAAGGCTGCTGGCTAAGGACCTCCAGCCTCCCACCCTGCCATCACTTACCCCAGCTCTCTGAGCCCCAGAAGTTTTCTCCTCTGGGGTGCTGTGATGGTCTCACTGGCCTCAGAGTGGTGATGTTGGTGGGAGGTGGAGGGATGTGGAAAGCTCCCAGGGCCTGATGACTACACAATAGACTTGTGACAAGTCTGCGGGCCTGCAGGGCACAGCAGGCACTTCCCACATCAGGGTACGGCCATGCGCCAGGGCAGAAGAGCATTTTCCAAGGGTAGGGGCAGATTTGTGGGGACCACACTCCAAAACACACACACACCCATGTACACACACACATGCACATGCACGCACACATAAAACAGTCACAACTAAGTTGACCTGGACATAATTTTCTTACAATGAACTATGCATTATAATAACAACTTTTACTCTACAGAAACAGATGGACATTTGCTGCATGCTTGCTCATTAAACTGGTCATCAATGTCTCATGCACTTTTTTTTTTAAGACTGAGTCTTGCTCTGTCCCCAGGCTGGAGTGCAGTGGCGTGATCTCAGCTCACTGCAACCTCTGCCTCCTGGATTCAAGTGATTCTCCTGCCTCAGCCTCCCGAGTAGCTGGGGTTACAGGCGCAGGCTACCACTCCTGGCTAACTTTTGTATCTTTAGTAGAGAAGGGTTTTTGCCATGTTGGCCAGGCTGGTCTCAAACTCCTGACCTCAGGTGACCCACCCACCTCGGCCTCCCAAAGTGCTGGGATTATAGGTGTGAGCCACCGCGCCCGGCCTCATGCACTTTTCATTATATTTTGTAATTTACCAAGCTTTGTAGGAGGTGAAATTCTGGTTTCTGCTGGGGATGTAGTGAGCTTGTCACTCCCACTCTCACAAGAATAAAGCCAGACAAACCGTAAGTTCTCGACTTTGCTTTATCCCATCAGAGACCTGAGGTTGCAGGACAGCCAACTGGAAGCTGGGGAGAGACGGGGCCTGCAGGCGGATGGGACTGAGCTGGGGAGAGACGGGGCCTGCAGGCGGATGGGACTGAGCTGGGGAGAGACGGGGCCTGCAGGGGGATGGGATGGAGCCTTTCTGTCCCTGAGGCAGTCACGGGACACGGTTGGTAAGAGAAGCTCGGCTGGAACCCCTGAGTCCCGGTGGAGGCTGAGTGTGTCTGGGGAGAGCGGGGAGTCCTGCGGGGACGAGGTGGAGGGCCCACCCTCCTGCTGGCTTCTCCTCGTGACAACCGTCCAGCCCCTACCAGGTGCCCACAGGGATGCCTGGGGATGAGCCCTGACAAAGCCTTGCTTCTGTGCAAACCTGAGATGATGTAGGCATTCCACAAGGTTTTAAACAAAGAGTGTATGGACCTTAAAGGTGTACTCGTTATTTACAGATTCAAATGCCACATTGGTCATTCAACAGGCACCCTGAGCCACAGATTTGAAAAAATGCATTGATTCAAGATGGAATAAACTGAGTATGTTTCAGAACAGCCACCTTGGCCTGCACAGCGGAAGAGCTGCAGAGCGTCACCTCACAGGGCCAGCGGCGACCCGAGACACGGGTGCCTGGAAGGGGGCTCTCTTTGGGTACGGGGCTCAGAAAGGCCAGACCTGTCCTGAGCCACAGAACCAGGGTTCCCTGCACCTCGGCCGTCGTCTATCATTACGGTGCCCTGTCCGGATATAAACTCAGAAAATCTCAGCGGCACAAACATTTTGAAGTAAAAGATAGTTTCTAAACCATTACTCAGACCAATAAAACGTGAAGTGAAATGAAATGTGTAATGAAGACAGTCTCCAGTGCACAGAGTTCAGCCGAATTTTCTTTAGGGTGACGGCTGTCAGGTGTGCGATGGGCTGTGGGTCTCCCCTGGAATCGTACACAGAACCCCCAAGCCCGGTAGCTGAGGTGCGACCCCAGGGACGACCCCAGCACCCCGTAGGCCAAACTGCAGGCTTTTTACTTCCTGTCACCATAGTCCCCAGACTGGAAAACAGAGCTGGCTGGACGTGCACACACGCAAACCGCCACCCGCAGGGCCACCCACGCTGCCCCACCTTATCACAGGTGCTGTTAAAACTTGCGCTAGCCCAGCAGATGCCTCCAAACTGTGGCTGCGGCTCTGCCTGCCCTCTGGGCTTCCGAGAAAGGGCCTGATTTGGCGTCAATCCCAGTGGTGGACCCTGAGAGACCCTTGCCTGCTGGAGCTGAGTCAGTGACTATGCCTCCAGGCGGGCTGGGGAGGGGAGCCCTTGAGGGCATGTGGACGCACCTGGACGCCTCCTGCATTCACTGTTCTAGAGGTAAGAGGTGATTCATGGAAAAGCGCTGACACTGCACATCTGAGCTTTTCCTCATTTCCTGGCATGGTGTACTGACCTCCTCCTGGGCTTCCTCTTTTCTTCTGCTTTCCCCAAATCCCCAGAAAGCTTAGATGAAACCCAAGTTTTGTTCTGGAATTTGTCACTAATAATCTCACTGCACAGAGGCCGAGCGCAGCCGTCCCCCTGCCTGCCTCCTGGCACATCCGTCTCCTGTCTGAGGAACAAGCCTGGTTTTCTGTGCTTTTCTGGGGAACAAGCCTCCATCTTTCTCGCCTGTCAATCAGTGCCACTAGGAGGAGGGATGGCCTTGCCGGCTGCCCGGATCTGCCCACGCCTACTCCCGCGGCCTCCTCTCCAGGAAAGAGGGCCCTGGAGTCCACAGGCAGCGCCCGGGGACAGCAAGGCCAGTGCCCGCAGGCAGGAATGTACAGGCCACGCTGTTACCTTCCTTCTCTCTCTCTGCTCCAGATTCCAGGCAACCGGGGCCCAGGGGGAGGGACGTGTGGCCCCTGCCCAGCCGCAATGCAGGGCCAGCCCGGGAACCACTCTGCAGCCTCCTGGAGCCTGAAACAGCCATCGCTCCAGAGCGGCAAGGGCCGGGGCCTCCACTCAGCCTGCATTTCCGAGGCGGGAGGCTGTGACATTCGGAGCAGATTCTGCCACGTGGGTGAAATGCTGGGGCCCTGGCACACGTGATGCTGCGGCTCGTTTTCATACTTGACCCGAGAGGGAGGTGTGGCTCCTTAGAGAGGCAGCGCCTGAAGTGGATGCTGCTGTCCTCAGGGCGCCCAGGAGAACGCCCGGCTCCGCCAGGACCCCTGCTTCCTGAGGCAGCCTCACAGAACCCTCCTGAAGCTGCCACCACTGGGCCCAGGCACTCGCCCCTCCACTCCAGGTGAAAGACGCACGTGGCGGGAAAGTGGTGCAGGCAGTGGAACGCTCCCTCCCTGTCTCCCTCTCACCCTGATCTTAAACACGGCGCAGGCTTCTGGCCTTGCTGTAAACGCGCCGGCCTCTCCTGATGTGGCAATAAGCTGCCTCTACTGCTATCGCCCATCCTGCACCAACAGCACGAGGCCTGCCCCACCCCGACTCCAACCTCCTGGGGTGCAGCTGCAGCCCCCTTCCTCTAGGATGCAGGTGGTGGCAGCTGAGGCCTGGCAGGACGGGCGCAGGGAACCAAGGCGCCCCAGCAGACTCTCAGCGTGGCCTGGAGGCAGGAATGGCTGAAAGCCGAAGCCGAACGTGAAACTTGCTGACACCTGAGGACTGGCTTTCTCTTGAGGGTTCTGGGAAATTGGGCCCCAGGAGGGTGGGGACTGCCTGCTCACCACTGTGTGTGCAGGGCTTAGCCAGTGCCTGGTATACAGTAGGCGATCAATAAAATCCTATGGGAGGGCAGGAGGGAGGAAGGAGGTTTCTGGTTTACAAGTAGAAAATGATGTCCCGGCCGGGTGCAGTGGCTCACGCCTGTAATCCCAGCACTTCAGGAGGCTGAGGTGGGCGAATCACGAGGTCAGGAGATCGAGACTATCCTGGCCAACACAGTGAAACCCTGTTTCTATTAAAAATAATGTTGTCTATTAAAAATACAAAAAATTAGCCGGGTGTGGTGGTGGGTGCCTGTAGTCCCAGCTACTCAGGAGGCTGAGGCAGGAGAATGGCCTGAACCCAGGAGGCAGAGCTTGCAGTGAGCTGAGATCGTGCCACTGCACTCCAGCCTGGGCGACAGAGCGAGACTCCATCCCAAAAAGAAAGAAAAAAAGAAAATGATGTCCCAGGGTGACCACGCACCCTGGCCACCTGGCCCTGGGGAGCGGGCCTCCCTCCCTCCACTGTGGAAATGCCAGATGAACGGGGCCCCGCGGCCTGTCTTCCTCCATCTCCAACAGGCAAGGGGCTCTGAGGGCTGCCAGGACGGCTGTTTCTCTTTATAAAACGCAGGTGATGGGAGACAGAACAGAGGTCCTGCCAGGTCTCCCTGAGCCCAGATGAGGCAATGGCACCATCCCGCCACCCTTCTCCTGCCAAGTGAGCTGCCGAAGGGGGCTACAGAGAAGACCCCACCTGACCCCAGCAGCCCAGGGTGACTGCTGCACCCTGGGGCGACCGTTGGCAGCCGTGGCTATAGGGCCGGGCACCCAGCCACCGCCTGTGGGGTTTTCTCAGCATTCAGAGCCCCTGCTGCCCATTAAGAGTAGGTCTCAGAGGATGAACGAGAAGCCATTCTTCTCACTGTGCACCGAGCACAGAGGTTCCTGGTCCAGAACCCCATGCTCAGAGAGTCACACACTGGACACCAATGGCCACCGCGGGGGCAGGCGTCTCCAGGAAGAGCTGGCATCACGGGCTCCCTGCTGTCCGTCGCCTGGTGCCTGGGCATGTGTGGCGAATGTAGGGTGGGCAGCCAGACTCCCAGGCTCCTGGCCAGTGGAGACCACGTGGTGGCCAGCCCTCCTTCCTGCTCTGGGAGGGCCTGGCGAGGCCTCCCCGGACCCGTGGTGCCACCTATGCAGAATCGCCCCTATTATAGGCCCAGCACCCACCGCAAGGTGCAACATCTCTATCCCCACAAAAAAGCCAAGCCACCTCTGTGGCCCTCCAGGTCAAACGGGATCAACAGGGACCTCACAAGCCCACAGATTCCGGAAGCTCCCAGGTCGCACTGCAAGTGCAACTAAATGGCACCTGTGGGTACGCTGCCACGGCACAGGCCACCACGCCTCGAATTCCACAGGTGACTTACCGAAGACCTGACGGCAAATGAGAAATGCGCATCCTTGGAAACGCCGTGGGCGAGGAGGTGGCCCAGCCAGTCCCCTGCCACCTGGTCAGCAGGCTGAAGCTGAGAGGCTTGGCATAAGCCAATTACTAGCAGCTGCTCAGGCGCAAGGCCACACTTTTCCCAGACAGAGGCGCTCTTTTCCCCAGCACATAACAGGTCTTCCATCATTTTGAGCATTTGCAAAACTGCACAGCTCAGACATGAATCCCAAGAAAGGACTTGATACCATGCCTCTGCCCGGGTGCCGGGAACAGCCCGTGGAAGCCGTCAGAGTCACCCGCTCACCGGGGCCAGCCTGCCCTGTGTACGTGGCCCCCGTCACACTCGCAGTGGCCCCAGGTTGAGGATGAGTGAGTGGTTGCTCCTGGGGCTTGGGAACCCTCACCAATGACCGCCCCCTCGCTCAGACCCTCAGAGGCCCCAGTTCCCGGGCTAATCCGTCTCCTAAATTCCACCCTTAGGTTCTGTTTGTTTTTTAGAGATGGGGTCTCGCTCTGTTGCCCAGGCTGGAGTGCGGTGGTGCAATCACAGCTCATTGTGGCCTCGACCTCCTGAGCTCAAGGGATCCTCCTGCTTCAGCCTTAGGATTTTGTCTTTTGGCTCTGGGTAAACCTCTTTGTAAATAGTATCAATCGTTTTCACATAAACTGAGTAGTGGGGAAGACTGGGCAGCCTCCTGCCTGCGCCACCTGCAGTGACCCTCCCCGCCGTCAGCAATGGAAGTGCATTAATCGGATCTATAGAAGAGAAAGCTTCCAGATCAGAGAGAAGCAGCTCCTGGCCAAGTGTGCACCAAGAAAAACAAAAGCAGTCTAGAGTGGAACCTCCAGGGGAGCTGTGGTCTCTTCCTAGGAAATCACCCCTGTTCTCCGGCTCTGGAAAATAAAGTCGGCACCCAGACTCGGGGTTTTGGGTCCCTCCAGCTGCCCCCTGCACCACATGGTACCATCATCACACATCCCACGGACAGAGACTGACATGCATCCTGTGCCCTTTGACCCTCTGCAGAAACAGGGCAGGTGGCATCAGTGTCCCGTTTTACCAATGAGCACTGGAGGCCCGGAGCACAAACACCCCATCTAATCCCAGCCTGGAGACACAGCGGGGCTGGGACCGAGGCTCTGAAACCCTAGGCCAGCGTGATCTGTGATCTGTGACGCCTGCTGATTCTTAGCTTCTGCAGTTAGAGCCGGGAGGGACTCTGGTCAAGGGCAGCCAGGAAATCGCCCGCGATCACCATAAACCAGCCCATCAGGCGATGGGTGTGACACAGCAGTGCCACTTTGATAGGAACGACGCATTTTCTGCTCAGGGTGCAGATCACCATGTAAATCAGCCACCGCTACAGCACCTGCCTCGGGAGGCAACGGGAGTCAGTGCCCATGCATCAGGCACTCGTCCTTCCCAGGCATCTACGAACACCGCCCAGACGGTATGAAACCTCTGAGCTCCTTCAGGAATGTTCCAAACAAAAAACCCTTTGCAGAAGGATGGGAGAGCCGCCCAAGGACCCCAGGCGGGATCAGAATGAGCTCCTGCCATCCCCTGCTTCCCTACCTCCCAGGAGTTCCCCTGCAAAGGGCTAGGCAGGGTTTGTTGACACGTGGAGAATGGTCCAGAGCTGGAAGAGGAGGGGAGCACACAGTAAAAGCCCCCAGGACGGTCCAGGCCCCCAGGCCCCAGCCTCGCTCACCAGTAGAAGTAATAGGCCAAAGCCACCGCCAGCAGGGCCACACAGATCCCTGAGAAGAGGCAGGCCGGGTAGCTGCTCAGCATCTTCAGCCCTTGGTCCTGTGCTGCCTGAGGCTGGCGAGAAGGGCCTGTGGGGAGCAGGTGTCAGCCTGGCCAAAGGGTGAGGAGCCGAGTTCAAGCGGAGGGATTAGGAGCTGGCCTGAGCTGCCCAGGCTTGGCAGGGGCCGTGGCCACCCAAAGCATCTGCTCAGCAGGAAGTGGGTGCCGGGCACTCCCGGGTGCCCCCTGCGTGGTGAGCACTGTCCTTCCAGCCACAGGGACCAACTCAAGGGACCCCAGGAGCACGCGGAAGCGGGACATACACACGGGTCCCTCCTCCTGTGCACGGCCGCGGGCTCTGCCGTTGGGGCACCGGCTAATCCAATAAGCAGCTTTCAGCCCGGAGCTGCTCGCTGTAAACAGGCAGAGTCAGGGGCCAGCCAGGATGCAGGTCAGCGAGCCCCGCCCAGCACGGAGCCCTGGGACCGGGGACCTGAGAACGCCCACATCTTCCTCCCCACAACACCAGTGTGCTCAAGAGCCAGGTTGGGGGCGAGTCGGTGAGGCTGACCCTGTGCTCAGCCGTGGGCTAGAAAGATCCCGAAAAGGTCTCCAAGACAGAGGCAAACGCCCTGCATGTGGGGCTTAACAGGGAACAGCCACCCAGCCTGCCGCACAGGCCAGGCGCCCGCGAAACTCGCTCCAAACTGCAGCATGGTTTGCTACACGGTGGTGCTCCGGGTCCCACCCATGGCGGTGCTCTGGGTGTTCGGGGCCCCCATGCTGGAAGAGCTGTGGGGCGGGCCGGTCTCACCCTCCAGGAAGTCAGGCACGTCCCTCCACATCTCTCCAGCCTGAAACCCACCCATCTGAAATGAAGGAGTTCAAAGGCGAAACTAGGCAGATGAGATCAAAGGACCCAGGGACAAGAGCGTCGCCCTAGGAAACCTCCGGGGGGCAGGAGGCCCCGACAACACACGTCACCCTGGGAAACCTCCGGGGGGCAGGAGACCCCGACAGCACACGTCGCCCTGGGAAACCTCCGGGGGGCAGGAGACCCTGACAGCACACGTCACCCTAGGAAACCTCCAGGGGGCAGGAGGCCCCCGACAGCACACGGGGACAGGGATGGGGTGTTACTAAGAGAGAGCCCCTGGGGACCCTCGACAGCACACAGGAACTGGGGTGGGGTGTTACTAAGGGGGGGCCCCTGGAGACCCTCGACAACACACGGGGACAGGGATGGGGTGTTACTAAGGGAGAGCCCCTGGGGACACTCGACAGCACACGGGGACTGGGGTGGGGTGTTACTAAGGGGGGGCCCCTGGGGACCCTCGACAGCACACGGGGACAGGGATGGGGTGTTACTAAGGGGGGGCCCCTGGAGACCCTCGACAGCACATGGGGATGGCGGTGGGGTGTTACTAAGCGGGGGCCCCTGGAGACCCTCGACAGCACATGGGGATGGGGATGGGGTGTTACTAAGGGAGAGCCCCAGGAGTCCTGACCAATGCACTCTCGCTCAGGGTCACGAGGCCTCAGTGGGATAAACTGAAAGTCACTGCTCATGCGTCTCCCATGGTACCAGATGCAAAGAACCTGTCACCAGCAGAGTTTGCCCAGGATGCTCCCCCAGCCTGGTCGCAGCCCTGTCCCAGACCTGGTGCGGCCCCTTCGTGCTCTGTGGGAAGCTGTGGACTGAGAGGCGGGAATCATTCGCCCAGCTCAGTCCTGACATGCTCAGCCTTTACTTCTGTGAACCTGGTGGAGGAGAGAGCGCAATGGGGCAGCCACACCCTTCCCAGGCCTGGGGGAGCCCCTCCTTCCCCCTCACAAGGCTTCAGGTGACTGCACCCCCGGCCAACACATTGACCCCATGTGACTCCATGTGACACCCAGAATCGCCCGTTAAGCCAATCCTAGATTCCTGACCCTCAGCAGCTGTGTGACATAATAGATGTCTGTTGTTTTCACTGCTAAGTTTGTGGGTAACTCATTACACAGCAACGTAACAAACACGGTAAGGCAACCAGGCAGATCAATATGAGATGCACCATTTACTGGAAATATTGGAAATATTGGATGACTATTTATAGGACTGGAGTTAGTGTCTAAACAAAATAGAAGATTTGCAGGCTGGGTGCGGGGGCTCATGCCTGCAGTCCCAGCAGTTTGGGAGGCTGAGGCGGGTGGATCACCTGAGGTCAGGTGTTAGAGACCAGCCTGGCCAACATGGTGAAACTCCGTCTCTATTAAACATACAAAAAAATTAGCATGCCTGTAATCTCAGCTACTCAGGAGGCTGAGGCAGGAGAATCGCTTGAACCGGGGAGACCGAGGTTACAGTGAGCACTCCAGCCTGGGCAACAAGAGCAAGACTCTGTCTCAAAAAAAAAAAAAAGATTTGCAGATTCAAGAATTCTGACTTCTAACCCTCAGTACGTTCCTCAGTACGTTCCTTCTATCCCAGTGAGCAATGTTAACCAACTTAGCTCTCTAGTGTGAATGCACACCACGGAACCAAGACATTCATTTAATCCTGTTAGCAGGCCAAGAAACCCAAGAGAACGTGTGTGTGTGTGTGTGTGTGTGTGTGTGTGTTTGAGAGAGAGAGAGAGAGAGACAGAAAGTCGGGGAGGGAGGAGAATCGCAGCCCTCCCACCAGGCAACAGCAAAAGGAGAGCTGCTTCCTCCTCCCTCTGCAGTGACGACCCACACAACTTCCTTAGTCCAGCACTGTCTGCACAGTCACCCCAAAATATGCAAAAACGATCGGCTGCCCACACAATCTCTGCCTGGCACTTTGTTGCAGGAAGTCAGGGACCCTGAACAGAGGGACCGGCTGAAGCCGCGGCAGAAGAACATAAATTGTGAAGATTTCATGGACATTTATTAGTTCCCCAAATTAATACTTTTATGATTTCTTACGCCTGTCTCGACTGCAATCTCTGAACATAAATTGTGAAGATTTCACGGACATTTATCACTTCCCCAGTCAATACTCTTGTGATTTCCTATGCCTGTCTTTACTTTAATCTCTTAATCCCGTCATCTTCATAAGCTGGGGAGGATGAATGTCGCCTCAGGACCCCGTGATGATTGCGTTAACTGCACAAATTGTTTGTAGAGCATGTGTGTTTGAACAATATGAAATCTAGGCACCTTAAGAACAGGATAACAGCGATTTTCAGGGAACAAGGGAGATAACTTTAAAGCCTGACTGTCTGTGGGCCAGGCGGAACAGAGTCATATTTCTCTTATTACCGAAAACGGGTAAGATAAATATCCCTGAATTCTTTCCCCAGTAAGGAATATTAATAATTAACAGCCCTGGGAAAAGAATGCATTCCCAGGGGAGGCCTCTGAGTGGCTGCTCGGGGAGTATCTGCCTTTATGCAGATGTAGATAGGGATGAAACTCGCCCCAGTCTCCTGCAGCGCCCCCCAGGCTTGCTAGGATTAGGAAATTCCAGCCTGGCAAATCCTAGTCAGACCGGTTCTCTGCTCTTGAACCTGTTTATCAATGACAGTGCGTGCACAGCTGGACGTGGAAGTTAACTAGCGATTCTACTTTCGCCCTGACCTTGTGATCTCCTGACCTCCCGCCTTGTGATCTTTTGTCGCCCTTGAAGCATGTGATCTCTGTGACCCACACCCTATCCGTACACTCCCTCCCTTTTGAAAATTGCTAATAAAAACTTGCTGGTTTTATGGCTCAGGGGGCATCACAGAACCTGAGGACATGTGATGTCTCCCCTGGATGCTCAGCTTTAAAATTTCTGTCTTTTGTACTCTTTCCCTTTATTTCTCAGACCAGACGACACATGGGGAAACAGAAAAGAACCGATGTTAAATATCAGGGGTGGGTTTCCCTGATAGCACTTCTTCTGACAAGACCCTGCCTGAGGCACAGAAGGCAATGGCTATGCAAAAGTCATCTGGTTTCATGGGATGCATCCTAATGACTGCCTTAGAGGTAGTTAATGAGAGACAGAGGAGTCTTTTGGAGCTTCAGAAAGGTTTCAGTCCCTGACAAAAGGCTGCAAAAAGAAATTTCCCTTTTCCTGTCCAGGCATGGTGGCTCACGCCTGTCATCTCAACACTTTCGGAGGCAGGAGGATCACTTGAACACAGGAGTTCAAGGCTGCAGTAAGCCACAATTGCACCACTGCACTTAAGCCTTCGTGACAGAGGGAGACCTTGTCTCCAGAAAAACAAAACAAAACAGCCGGGCGCGGTGGCTCACGCCTGTAATCCCAGCACTTTGGGAGGCCGAGACAGGCGGATCACGAGGTCAGGAGATCGAGACCATCCTGGCTAACATGGTGAAACCCCGTTTCTACTAAAAATACAAAAAATTAGCCGGGTGCGGTGGTGGGCGCCTGTAGTCCCAGCTACACGGGAGGCTGAGGCAGGAGAATGGCATGAACCCGGGAGGTGGAGCTTGCAGTGAGCCAAGATTGCACCACTGCACTCCAGCCTGGGTGACAGAGCAAGACTCCGTCTCAAAACAAAACAAAACAAAACAAAACAAAAAAACTCCCTTTTCCTGACATCAGACTTCACTGTATCAAGATGTGATGGCTGGTGCAGAGGCAGCCACGATGTCACCTCAAGGAGACAGGCCTACAGTGGAAAGCAACCTGGAGGGTGGCCCAGAGGAGGAACGGAGATAGCCGGGGCCTCGCGTGCCTCCGCCAAGCCAAGTAAAGGCCAGCACGGAGGAGGTGACCTCTGGGGCTTCCCGCCTAGGTCAGCTCAAGGCAGATTCTGCTCCTTTCAGCTCATCCATCAGTGCCCCATCGAGTGGGCCTTTGGGACTCACACATATCTAGGGGCCAACTTCTTATCTACATGCTTTGCATTTCCCCAAATCCGAAAGTCACCCATGGGTACCCCTGTGATAACAGCAAGCCTCAGTTTTCTCCAGGGCCACGGGAAGCCACAGGGTCAACGTTCCCCCACCCAGGAGGGCCAGCCCCACTCAGGTTTGCAGGTGGGGGTGTTCTTTTATCTTAAAGCAGACATGGCTACCATTCAGAACAGTACGTGAATGGAGAATTCCTTTTAAAAACAAAACCAAAGATTTCTATTAGAGAAAAATGCTTGGGGGAACCAGCATCCCAGGGACCCACAGCCTATTCTAAATATGTCATTTTTTTTTTTTTTTTTTAGAAAGAGGAAAAAAGCGTATTCACATCATGAACATTTTAGCTCATTTTAGGGCAAGGAAACAGGCCGTGCAGTTGCAGATACACACGGAAGCCCTTTTTGCTGAGGCACAGAGGCCTGAGAGCCACTCCAGGTGGAGCTGACGCTGGACAGCCAGGCTGGCGCCAGGCATGGCTCCACTCAGAAGCACTAGGCCTCCGCACCTCCATCCAAGAGCTGCGGTCAAGAAAAGGAAAAGATGTCTTGTTTTTGCCAAGGTATCTGAAGTCTCTGTGGGCAGCAGTCAGGTGAGCTTTTCAGCTGTGATAGAACAGAACTGTTATGGGGCAGAGCTCATTCACAAGCAGGTCTTTGAACACAGACATTACCAGGATGCCACCTGATTCTCTCACTGCGTCTTCCTCTGCTGGAGAAAATCCTTGTACACGAGGAGACAACTAAAACTTACAGCTCTGATTCCCAGGCCATTCTTCTGGAGGGAGGCACTGCGGCCGTGTGGCAGGAGGGCAGAGGCACTGGCCCCACGGAGGACAGGAGTCCACTCTCAGACAGATGAACACTGCAGGTGTGCCCACAGAAAAGTCCACAGCCCTCGGTAGACAATGCCATGCTTGCCACTGCTAGGGGAGGCTCAGGAGCCCGGCTGGGGTTGGAGGCCTGGTGCCAGGCGGCAGGACGTCAGGCACAATGGGCTGGGGCCGCACTGTCCTCCCCTCTCTCTGCTTTTGCTTCAGTCCTGGCCTCTTTGGGCTGCAGAGCTGGGGTCCCAGCAGGTCACCTGACCTCCCTGGCCTTGGCTCCCCCTCTTTGAAGTGAGCAGATTGACCCCACCGGCTGTCCCAGGGGCGCCCGAGCTGCAGGTGTGGGAGCCAGGGCCAGGGCCGCAGCATGTGAGCATTCCATGTGACCCCGCAGTGTGGCCTAGACCTGGCTTAGGAACAGCTGGGCGGGCTCTGCTACCGTTCAACACCCTGGCTTCCAACTCGAGCCGCCATCAGGGAAAAAGCCCGGCATGATCCGTGTGCTTAACGCACTTGGAGAGCCGGGGCATTGCCCCAAGACCCGAGCCCTGGCTGAGGCTTCTCCACTCCTTAATTTGCAGAGTAGCAGAGGTGCTGTGGGCCCGAGGCCGAGCTCCTCCGTGGCCGCCTGCGACGATGAAGCCAGGTTGTCGGAGCCTGAGAAGCAAGGCTGTCCTTCCTGCCCCACGCCTGGGTCACTGCCTTTCTCATGATAAAGAAAAAAAAATGCCTTCCTGGGAGAGTCATTCCCTTTCCATGTCTGAATAACAGATTCCCCAGATGTCAGGCGGACCCAGCCTGAGGCCCCAGAACGCCCCTACCGAGCGGTGAGCATCTGTGGGCCCGGCCTCAGGTCTCTCCAAGCTCCACGGAGGCACCAGTGCCCAGCACTGAGCGCAGAGGCCGCCCTGCAGGCCGCTCCGGGATGTCAATTGACCTCTAAGGCCACTTCTCACTGTAAAAACTGCAGGGTCATTGTAGGCTATGCTGGCCCTGCCCTCCTCCTAAACGGCCTCATGCCTGCCAGGGCCAGGCGCTTGGAGGCACTCCCAGCTGGGGACCCTGGCTCAGCCTCCCTGGGGCTGGAGGGAGGCGGGATCTGGGTGCTGCTACTGGGGGGCGCTGCCCCTGGGGATCCCAGCTCTTACACTTGCTTTTGTGGTGTGTCCCGAGCCTGCCTCCTGCTCCCTCGCCACTCAAGGCCACCACATGGCCCAGTGTGTGACATTAACCAGTGCCCACACAGCAAAGCGTGCTAGCATAGCACGGCACTTTCGTGACTTTGCTGAGCTCTCCAGAATTGGCAGGTGCTCCCCACTGCTTCCTCATGCTCTCAGCTGAGAAGTCCCTCTGTCCAGCCTCCACACTGGTTCTGTGCATGGCATGTGACTGGCGTGTGAGTGGCGTGGGTGGCGTGTGAGTGGCGTGGGTGGCGTGTGAGTGGCATGTGTGGCATGAGTGGCGGGGTGGTGTGGGTGGCATGTGAGTAGCGTGGGTGGCATGTGAATGGCATGTGAGTGGCATGTGAGTGGTGTGGGTGATGCGTGAGTGGCATGTGAGTGGTGTGGGTGGCGTGTGAGTGGCGTGGGTGGTGTGTGAGTGGCTTGGGTGGTGTGTGGCTGGCGTGGGTGGCATGTGAGTGGCATGGGTGGCGTGTGGGTGGCATGTGGTATGATATGGCAGCACGTGGGTGGCACGGTGTGGCTTGCTCTGTGCTGTGGCTCCTCCACCACAGGCATGTGGCCTCCTTATGCTCCCAACTACCTGAATGTCATCCTGCTCATGACCAGGGCTTGACCCCGCCCATCCGCAGGTTTCCGCTGTCCCCTCGTCCGCCCCACCATTGCCGCACACCTCCTAGTCTTACCTTCCGGTTACCCTGCAGGATCTAAAGGAAACAGTTCTTTTCTTCCAGGTCCTTTCCTCTCTCTGACACCTAAGCCATGCTGACTGTATAACCTCCTAGTGGAGGCCCAGCCTCCTGACTCTACCAATGAGGTTGCGCTGCCACGCAGGCCAGGGCCAGGCAGCCGACGGCCTGGGGACTTGCGGAGTCTCTATGGACTCTTATGAAGTCACCATCCCTGAGCATGGGCACAGCAAAGGCAGGCAAGGCCTGGAGGCCCCTCCTTCCGCCCTTGGGAGGTGGGCACAGGCACACTGCGGCGAGAGGGCTGGCATGTGGGAGCTGGTGCTTGGGGGGCTGGCACGCTTGAGGAGCTGGTTCTCAGGGGGCTGGCATATGGGAGCTGGTGCTCAGTGGGGGCGGCTGGTGCTCGGGGTAGGGGAGGAGCTGGTGCTCAGGGGAGCTGGTGCTCAGAGTTGGGGGAGCTGGTGCTCAGGGCGGCTGGTGCTCGGCAGGGGAGCTGGTGCTCAGGGCCTGGTGCTGGGGTGGGGAGCTGGTGCTCGGGGGGCTGGCATGCCGTGCGCCTATGTGTGCCTGTTCTCCAGCATCCAGGTCTCAAAACCTCATCACCCAAACCACCAAGGATGGTGGGGCAGACACCTGCTCCATTGCCTCTGCCCCGGTACAGCAGCCGGTCACGACTGAGAAAGGAAGCAGCACACCAGGCGCGGCCGGCCCACACCAGGCCAGCACATGGGGCCCCCAGGCTGTTCCAGACCAAGGGCCTCCTGCCTTGCACCCACAGACCCTGCCCGGCTACTTAGTTCTAACCCTCTGGCGTTTCAATGCCACCATCCACTCTCCACGGGAGGCTTGCGGCAGGCGTGGGAGCGCCGTCCTCTGGCTCTTGCAGCTGGTGCTTGGGCCTGTGCTTGGATGGAGGCCGCCGGGGCCTCTGGGTATCTGGCATGTGGCGTCCTTCTCTCCTGACTCTCCCCTCACCCTTCCCACGTGCTGCCCCTCCCGCACTCGCTGCTACATGCCGAGACTACTGGAGTCTAACACCAGTGCCCAACTGCTTCCAAGCTGTGCCTCAGTTTCCTCAACCATAAAGAATAACAACACACGGACGCCAGCAGGCTGTGGAGAGCCAAAGACCCCCGGGGTGCACTGAGAACAATGCTGGGCATGGAAAATGCCAAGCAGCAGCCAGGAGTGTGATGACATCATCGATACTCCCAACCCTTTCCCCATGGAAAAAACAGACGGCAGAGCTTTAAAGAAATACATGACGAAAGCAAACACAGACCGCTGGGATTGCGGCAGACTAAATAGCTTCTGCATGACAAAGGGAGCGACACAGGGTAAAGAGACGACCCTCCAGCGAGAGAAGACCCTGCAGACCACATGCCCGATGAAGGCCCAGCATCCACGGGATAAAGGGGCTCAGACTCAGTAGCAAGAAAGCAAACGACAAAGGACCCAAACGGCTGTGCCTTGGAAGGAGCCACACCGACGGCCAGCAGGTTAACGAAGAGCTGTTGGGCATCACTAACCATCAGGGAGAAGCAAATCAAAGCCACAGGGAGGGGTCGTCTCATGCCGTTCAGATGGCTATTATCAAAAAGACGAAGGTAACAGGTGTTGATGAGAACGCAGAGAAAGGGGACCTGGCACACTGTGGGGGAGGGAGAGGGTCCATCAGTGGGCCACTACACAAACTGTCTGGAGGGACCTCCAAAAGTCAAAAATGGAACTACCGGCCAGGCGTGGTGGCTCACGTCTGTAATCACAGCACTTTGGGAGGCCGAGGTGGGCGGGATCACTTGAGGTCAGGAGTTCGAGACCAGCCTGGCCAACATGGTGAAACCCCATATCTACTAAAAATACAAAATTAGCCAGACATGGTGGCGGGCAAATGTAATCCCAGCTACTCGGGAGGCTGAAGCAAGAGAATCGCTTGAACCCAAGAGGCGGAGGTTGCAGTGAGCCAAGATTGCGCCATTGCACTCCAGCCTGGGCGACAGAGCGAGACTCTGTCTCAGAAAACAAAAGGAACTAGCATAAGGTCCAGCAATTCCCCTTCTGGGTATGTATCTAAAGGAACCGAATCCAGTGTGTCGAAGAGACACCTGCAGGCCCTCGTTCACCGCAACAGCCGCACGATGGAGGCAGCCCAGGTGCCCACCAACAGACGAATGGATAGCGAGCGTGTGGTGGTAACAGTGTTATTATTCGGCCATAAGGAAGAAGGAAGTCCTGTCACTGGCAACATCACAGACAAACCTGGCAGACTTGACACTAAGTGGGTCATCAGCCAGCCACAGAGCGACAAACCCTGCATGGCCTCACTCACACGAGGAGTCGGAAACAGAGATCTCGCTGGAACTGAGAGGAGCACGGTGGTTACCAGGGGCTGGGGGCTTGTGCAAGGATGGGCAAGGGAGGTGCTGATCAAAGGGAACAGTTTCAGTTAGACCGGAGGGACGTGTTCGTGATCAGCCGTGCTGTGTGGCGACCAGTTAACAATAACGTATTGGCCGGGCGCGGTGGCTCAAGCCTGTAATCCCAGCACTTTGGGAGGCCGAGGCGGGTGGATCACGAGGTCAGGAGATCGAGACTATCCTGGCTAACATGGTGAAACCCCGTCTCTACTAAAAATACAAAAAAAACTAGCCGGGCGTGGTGGCGGGCGCCTGTAGTCTCAGCTACTTGGGAGGCTGAGGCGGGAGAAAGGCGTGAACCCGGGAGGCGGAGCTTGCAGTGAGCCGAGATCACGCCACTGCACTCCAGCCTGGGAGCACAGCGAGACTCCGTCTCAAAAAAAAAAAAAAAAAAAAAAAAAGAAAAAAAACAATAACGTATCGTATTTCAAAATCCGGAAAAGAATAGATTTTTAATATCCACACCACAAAAAACGATGTTGGTGAGCTGATTGACACGTTAATTAGCTTAATTAATCTTTCTATGATGTACACATAGATCACACAGTACTCCATAAATATACGCAATTATGTTTTGTCAGTTATAGATAGATGACAGGTAGGTAGGTAGGTAGACGGACAGACAGACAGACAGACACACACACACACACACACACACGAGATCCTCTTCAGGTAAAAAGCAGAACCTGTATGGAACACTGAGATAGTTGGAGCTTTTCACCATGCTCTTTACAGCAAACCTAGAATGTTTAGAATTACGGTTTTACTTATTTTGAAATAACGGATTTCGGTATAAGACCTTTGCCAAAATCCCCTTCCAGTGGTGTTCCTGATGAATGGGAGCTGCCCTGTCTGACTCCTGACGACCATGCCGGTGGCTGGGGACGCTCAACGTCAATCAAAGCCGAAGCACGTGGCAGTTCTCTGCCTGGGAGTCCCGCTAACGTGGCCGATGTGGTGTCCTACTTCCATGTGGCTCTTCAGTTTTTACCTCCACGTCTCTTTTTTAAGGTTAAGAAGAATAAAGCTCATTTGAACATATTACCCAAGCAAATGTTACAGGAATACAAAATCTCCAGATTATTTCCCTGGACCTGAAAACTGAATGATTTATACAAAACTATTACAAGAGAAGAACCGAGTGTCTGTTGATGCAATTTCCTGGAGGCCTCCTCAGAGCCGCAACATAAAATAGCATGTTTTTAGGATGTCAATGAAATCTTTCTTCAGATAAACCCCATGAAGATTCCTCATTCCCTTTCTCACACAAGTGACTGAACGAAACTCCAGGTGTGATTAACCTCCCCTCACCCCAGCAGTGGGAGGTCACTAGCACCAGACGCGGGGAACATGGAGGACCAGCACGCAGGTGTCACTGACACCATTTCTAAAAGGTCTCTGTTTCCCTCGCTGACACTCCGCCTCATCCAGCGTCCGCCCCGACCCCGGGTCTGGACGGAAAACCGACCTGCAGAGCAGCTGGGCTGTCCAGTCATGGGGCCGTCGAGAAAAGGCAACAGCAAATCCACCCAGGGCCCCACGCTGAGTCCCTGACGAGCCTCAGACGTGCGTTCACCCCAACTCTAGAGCCCCCACAGCCCCTGCCCCAGGATCTCACGTAGGGGGGCCATAAAAACAACCTGTAATGCGGAACAGGAACATGCAGGAAGGAGGTGGCGTCCACCCGAGGGGACAGGGCAGCAGGCCCCTTGCATTTGTCACCAGCAGCTTGAGGACGCATGCCAGCCTGCCGTGGGCCACTGCGGCCACCATGAGGAGACGCCTCCTGCCGCCCCAGGGTGGGGAAGCTGGACCCTGGAGCGGCCCCCTGGGAATGTACCAGCAAGCCCTGCTTCCCTCTGCCCCCTCAGCCCAGGTGTGCACCCCCACCTCATCCCCGCCTTCCCCTCATCCCAGCAGAAACACCCACCCACCCTCACCCCTCCAGGCCTGCCCACTGTGGACACCCACAATCGGGGGCTGCAGCCTCTGAGTTCACTGGGCAGAGCTTGGTGCCCCCAAGGTCTGAGAGAGGCCCAGAGAACAGGGACAGTAAGAAAGATGATGTTGCTGAGACACCACGGCGAGGTCCCATGGGCCACGCTGAGGTCGCACGGGCAACCCTGAGGTCACACTCAGTGGCAGGTGCTTTACACAAATGATCCCTCAGCACTCAGCACAGCTCTGTCCCGCTAGCTCCACTGCCTCTGAAAATAATCCTGCCCAGGACCACAAAGTCACTGGCAGGCCCAGGACGGGGAACCGGGCTGCACTGGTGTTGGTACCTGAGCCTCCCACCCCACTGCACGGCGGCTCTGCCCCAAGACCTCCCATGACTGCGTCCCCAGGGGCAGGGTACCCTGGAAGGGGAACCTGACTTCTCTCTGCCTCAGACTCTCTGTGGAGTGATGATTGACAACTATTCCCCACTTTCTTCAAACACACTGTGATTTGTGACTTCCTGAACCTGAAAACATGGCTGGACGACGCACACAGAACCACCAGGACAAGGCACCCTGGGTTCCAGGAGGACAGACACTCAAGTCCTCTCTCTCCGGCACGCCTGGGCTGTCGCCTGGGCTGTCGCCTGGGCTGTCAGTGCTCCAGAGAACGCGTCTGTCACCTGCAGCCCAGACAGCGTCCGTTGCATTTATGAGGTTAATGAGACGCTGGGAGCCCGCTGGGAGCGCCATCTCACCAACCCGTTTATCTGGATTTAGCTCACGCTCAGCCAGGCGGGAGCCATCTCCAGGCCAGTGACAGGGGCGGGACCTCAACACGGAGAGTCAAGGCCCAGCATTCACGGGCCCCACAGCCCCTGCTGCCCATCCTGCCCACCCTCTCACCTGAGGAATGCAGGCCGCACCTTCTCCCTCCATCCCAGGGAGGAGCAGCGTCCACAGGCCAAGCCCTTGCGAGTGTCCCCTGTCCTGCCATACACACTGGCTCTGGCAGGCCACGTCCAGTTCCGCAGGGACCAGGCCTTGCCCAGGACAGTGGCGCCCGGGGAGAGGCGGCTTTGCCGTGGCCAGCAGGCAGCACCGTCTTGTTCTGTGTGCCAACCCCACTTGCCCTTCACATCTTTCAATAAACAAATAAGGACACAAATAAAAATAGAAGTCCCACCGTGGGAAGGCTCCTGGCTTTGACTCGCTCTGGGGTCAGCGCGGGCTGTGGTGGCAGAGGCTCCAGGAGTGTGTGGTGACGGCAGGGAGTGGCTGACAGGGTGTCCTTCCAATCCACACAGGGACAGGGCGCGGGTTACTATGCAAACCAAACAAAGCACACACAGCCCGCGTGTGACCCGGAGCCAGGCCCGTCTCCTGTGCTCTGGAGCCCGTCGGAACCGTCTCATGCTGCTACTGCCGCACGGTACACGCCTGTACAGGGTGGTACACTGTACACGCCCTGCTTCCGTGAACGGTGGGCACACAAAGCCCCCCGCCCGCACGAGGCACCCGCTACAGGAGCAGCGGCCTCCTTCTGAGGGTCACAGGGGACTGGCCATCGGGGCCCTGCCACTCAGGCACCTCACACTGAAATAATGAGAACGCACGTACTTTTCAAAATGTGGTATGTCTGGCCAGGGTGGCACGCTCTGCTTCCTGAATTGTGTGGCCTCCTAAAGACAGTCACAGTCACGTGCAGACAAGGTGGGGGTGGTGGGTACACACAGCTGAGGAACCTGCCGGAGCCACCCAGGGCGGGACCAAGGCACAAGCTCTGTAGGGCAAAAAAGAGGATTGGCGTGGGGATACAGTTCCGCTCATTGTGAAACAAAATTAGACAGCGCCGTATCTGTAGTATCCGTAGGTGGCCGAACACACGCAAACACACCCTCCTCAGTCAATCTGATGACGTTTCCAGTAACGAGCGCCCCAGCTTGAAACGCATCCCAGAAGGAAAACCCCTACATGGAAAGTGATTTCTAAACAAGATGTCGTTTCAGACATGAAATCTGTTGGAACAATGATCACAATTCTTAAAATGCACATGTATCAGCTTGCTCTGAGTAAAAACACTTAAAACCTAAGTCAAACCTTAAGACAGAGCAGTGAACTGCACGGATCACTGCAGCCTACAGGTCGGGAGAAGCAGAGGCCTCTGTCCCCAGGCGGGAGGCACTGACCCCTCCAGAGTGCTGCCCGCGCTGGTTTGCAGAATCTCTTGATGAACCTTACCCTATTTCACTCCCTCCCTCGGGGTGAGGGGAGTGGGGAAACAGAACTCGGCTGCTCCCCTGAAATGACGGGGCCTGCCACCTTGCCTGTGTGTATATTCCTTAACGCTGTGTCAGCGTTTCTCAGCAGGCATTTTCAAAACAGTGACCATGTCAAACTCAGGGCAGGGGTATGCCTGGAGGCCCCGGAGAAGAGGGCCCCTGTGGCTGGAGTTGAAAGCATCATGCCCTTGGCCTGCCCCAGATCGTTCCTTCTTATTGTGCAGAGGAGCCTTCCGCATCCGGCAAGGATCACAGCTTCCGGTGGGCCCAGTGGTTATTCCATTTCTGCTGCGTCCGGGAGCCGCGTCCAGCTGGTTCAGCTTCCCAGGGCACCGGGCAGCAGGCGCCACATCAGCCCTGCCAGGACGCAACAGGCCCAGCTCCTTGGAGAGGGAGCGTGCGAGACCAACAGGAAGAGTTCCAGAATGTGGGGCAAGGCGTTCTAACTTGAGCTGGGGTGCCTGCTCCCAGGGACGTCAGTCGCCCTCACCAGGCCCCTCTGCAGGCCAGGCCCAACCTGGCAGCTCTGTGGCCCCGCACATTCACTCCTCACGTCAGCTTACAGATGAGGAGACCGAGGCACAGAGAGGTTCAGCAACTTGCCCAAAGCCACACAGCAAATCCGTAGCAGAATCAGGACTCAAACCCAGGCCATCTCACCATGAAGTCACTGCTCCTATAGATAGGAGCCAAGGATCACAACCCAACCAAAGTGCTTATCTCGCATCTTCACTGGAAAGGAGGTTTCCCATCAGCTGAGAGCACTTGAGCCTCTAGCTGGAAAGAAGCCTACAGCAATTTAAGACAGGAAAAGCAGAGAGGCGCCGGGCACGTGACACACGTGAGGCGGAGCTTCCTTTCGCTAACTTCTAAAATCAGATCTCAATGGATTGGGAAGAAACAAAAACTCAGTCCTCCAATCCACCTGGAGCCCCAGCCCCGACAGCCTCACGGCCGGGGAAGACAGACCCACCTACCCCTTCAGCTGCAGTAAAACATTTCAAGCAAAGAAACACTCCAAACTTTTGAATTCTGTGGGTTTTTTTAAAAAAGATTTTGTAAATTTAGAAATATATATACCTACTATGTACATACCACAAAAATTAAAAATACAAGATTTTGTAAATTAATGGTATTTTATAAAACAGAGTAATACACCTTGCTGTAGAAATTTTAAACCAAGACGAGGTACATGGTCAGAAGGGAACGCTCAGCCCTCACCCCATCTCCATCCCCAGGACTGACCACTGTTAAAATCTGGTATTGGCTGGTGGCTCATGCCTATAATCCCGGCACTTTGGGAGGCTGAGGCAGGCAGATCAGGAGTTTGAGATTAGCCTGGGCAACATGGCAAAACCTGTCTTTTTTTTTTTTTTTTTTTTTTTTTGAGACACAGTCTTCCTCTGTCACCTAGACTGGAGTGCAATGGTGCGATCTCAGCTCACGGCAACCTCCACCTCCTGGGTTCAAGCGATTCTCCTGCCTCAGCCTCCCACGTAGCTGGGATCACAGGTATGCGCCACCACGCCCAGCTAATTTTTTTGTATTTTTAGTAGAGACGGGGTTTTGCCAGGTTGGCCAGGCTGGTCTTCTTGAACTCCTGACCTCGTGATCCGCCCACCTCGGCCTCCCAAAGTGTTGGGATTAATGGCATGAGCCACTGTGCCTGGCCCTCATTTTTATTTAAAAAAATAAATAAATAAATAAAGCCTGCGTAGCTCACAGAAGCTACCCCAGCAGTACGACACAGAGCTCTTTTCTTAAATGCTGCAGCATCAAAACCTAGGAATGCGCAGTGGGGGCCGGGGCTCCTCTCGTGCACACGTGGTCCCTGAAGCTGCCTGTTCTCTGGGAGAATGAAACACCCGAGCCAACCCTGGGCCACCCCAGGGGATCCCAGATAAAATCACCCCCAGTCCTGCCACACAGATGCGCACACAACCTCCCTGCTGGACCGCCCTGCTGTCCTACACGTTACCTGACGTGGTCCCCAGAGAAACAGCTTGTGCAGCCAAGGACAGGGGAGTGAAGGCTCAGTACCCCCTTGCCGCCAGTGCGTTACTCAAGAATGCTCCAGACTTCACTGCTGCCGGAGGACAGGGCTGCAGGGCTGGAGTCCATGTCCCAAGCAGGCATCTGTGTCTCAGGCAAAAGGCTACAGATGACCTCTACCATGGTGCTGACCCAGCAGCGGAAGGCAAAGCCGCAGCCACTGTGCCACTGAATGTTCCAGTGGCCACAGTAAAACACAGAGAAAGGTGGAATTAACTTTAATGATGTGTTTTACCTAACCCAACATATCCAAAATATCACGGACTTCTCCATTGGACACTGAAATCCAGTACATATTTCCAGTTCTCAGGGCCTCACACGTGGGCCTTGCCACTTCTCCCGGGCAGGCAGCTACATGGAGCCAGCGGCCACCACACCAGAGAGGCCAGCTCTGGGTTTGTTACTCCCAGGACATTTGCAGCGGACAAGGCTTGGCCTGCCCTGACGGAGGAGGCGGAGAGGACTCTGGAGTCCTGCTGTGGCACGCCCTGACAGAGCTCTGTGTGGGAACGTGGGCGCTGGAGACAGGCGCAGGTCAGATGCACGAATGTCAGAGGTGCTCAAGTTGACCCAGGGTTACGGGGTGCAGGGGCAACAAGCCACAGGGCTACAAGGGTCAATGCCCCCTGAGGGGACAGAGTGGAGCTGGAGGCGCTGGGGCTGGGGCTGAGGAAGAGTCCAGCCCAGAGGGCACGGACTTGGAGACAATATGGGGTCTGAGACCAGGACCCCAAGCTCCCGTTCTCCCTCCCCCTGTTGTCTACCCACAATGACTCGGGTGCCTCAAAGTCAACCGGAGAAGACAGAGTTCTGCTCAGAGGCAGCCCCGCTGGCCTTACCTTGTTGGACCCAGGGGGCAGGTCGCTGGCTGGAGTGTGTGAACGGCACAAGGTGGCAGAAGTATGGGGCCCTGGTTTTTATCTGCCTGCCCAGGCTGGGAGGGGCAGGGCAGCGTGGGGAGGAAGGAATCTTGCTGGATCCTCTGTTGCCCAAGGAGGGGGGAGGACTCTGCCCTCCTCCCCGCATGACCCAGAGTCTCTGCAAGCCAGGACGGCGGAAGCAGCCAGCAGTGTGGCTGGGAGCAACCACAGGAGGGCCCAGGACTGTGCCTACAGCCGCCCACAGCAGCTGGACTAGCGCCAGCAAGGGGAGAGGGTCCTGCCAGGGTGGGCGCCGTGGCCGTCTTCCCATTCTCATCATCACAGAGAGACTGACCACGAGGACATGATCAGGCCCCACACCTACAAAAGAGGCCAAGTCAGAAGTCGAACGACCACTTGTCGGCTCCCTGGCTGAAGTGCGGTGAGGAAAGACTCACAAAGAAACAAGAAAATGCCTCTTCCTACGCAGCTCAGGTAAAGGGTCAAAGACACACAGGACTTGAAATCCTGACCACTCTGCCAAGTCGCAGGAGACTCTGGCTGCCATCCCAAAACGCACCCTCCCACACACCTCTCCAACATGTCAGCCCTGGACTCAGCCCACAGGGTGACAGCCCAGGCCCCCTGCAGTGGGGTGGGGCTCAGGGAGAGTCTTCAAAAGGAAAAGCCCAGGTATGCCCTTCTCGACTTTCCTGCCTGGAATGCAGATGAAACAGCCGGGGCAAGGCAGCCATCTTGAGACCGGCAAGCAGCAGCTAGGACAGAAGCCGGGGCCTGAGCACGCAGTCGGAGGAGGCCAGGGTCTCTGGGACATGGCGGGGCGGCGGCCCCCACCCTGACAGCCTGACTGTTAGCAGGAGGAAGACAGATCTGCTACTCGTGAAAGTGCTTGCAAAGGCAGTACCTGATCCTCATGGGTGCGGGCCTGGGGAGCTGTGTGAGAAGAAGCAGGTATTTGTTGGTCTTAGTCCCTGGTTCCTGACACAAAGCTTATAAATTCCTTGTCATTTCCCGAGTGGGAAGGGTGACAGGAGCATCTTTTGTTCTATTTGGTTCTTGTACAAAGTTCTTAAAACCTTACATTTCCTACGGGATGGGAGCGTCTACTGTTACTCCTAACAAGCCCTTCCAATCCCACCTGAGTGACAGGTGACTTGCAGGGCCCTCGACAGCACTCGCTGTCTCCCTGCCATCCTCCAGGAAGGACGGGGCTGGAGACCAGGCTCCCTCAAAACTCTTGTACAGTGGGCTTCAGGGTTGGTGAACTCACCCACATGCTGGGAGGCCTGTGGACCCCAGCTCCCCAGGGACAGAAGCCCTGGCACCCAGGATCCCCCAGGCCTCACTCGGCACCCGTTTCCCCTTGGCTGTCCATCGGATCCTTCGTAACACCCTCTACAAGAAACCAGCAGACACAGCCAGTGTTTCCCTGAGTTTTGCAAGCCATCCTGGTAAGTGATCAAACTCGAGGGCATCATGGGAACCCCAGCCTCCAGCCATGGGTCATCATGGGTCACAACCTGGGATTGGCATCTGACAGTGGGGCAGTCTCGTGGGACTGAGCCCTGGCCCTGGGGGATCTGACGCATCGGAACTCAGTGGAACTGGGGGCGCCCAGCCGGGTGCCCTGGAGAACTGCTTGCGGGGGGGAAACACCCACACATCTCACTGAGGAAGTGTTCTGTGTTGAGCACGAGAGTGGAGTAGGGAGAAAATCTTTTTGTCCTTTTCACAGGGGACAAACTAACGAGTATTAAACTATGGATCCTGACATCCGCGCAGGCTGCTTCCTGAGGTGTTACCCCGTCCCCGAGTGCATGGATCTGGAGGTACATGGAGTGCCCCGCCGAGAGCGGCTCCCCTACCCCCTATTTCATGCCAGTGTACCCTCCTGCAGCACAAGGAGCTCTGCACTGGTGGTGTGCTGGTGGGCACAGGTCCCCGAGGCTGCGAGCCTCAAGGTGCGCCTGGCCTGGATTCCATCCCCTCTGGGAATGAACCCAGTGCTGTCTGCGTTTGTTCCGCTTGTGCCAGCGCAGACACCTGCAGCTGGTTTTCTTTGGGAAGCACACTCTTCACAAAGTCTAAAACCCCTGTGTGAGTGTGGGGAGAAAGAAACAGGGACCCCTGACACAGAACAGACGCTCACACTCCAGAGCCTGCCCCGCTGGGGACAGGTGCCCCATGCCCAGACCCCATGCCAGCTCTGCCACCACCACTGGGCAGCCGGTCACATCACACAGGGAACATCACACGGGGCAGCCAGTCCTCATGGCAGCCCCGACGCTGACAGAGTGCCCTGCCTGGCACATGGCTCCAGAGCCGCAGCCCCTGAGCTGGGAGACCCCATTGAAGCCCAGGGCACACTGTTGTTCCCCTCAGAGCAGGTAGCTCCAGCCCAGCCTTCAGCCTTTGGTCACGGGTCACAGCCTATGCCAGGGGGGAACCTATGCCCAGCATCTCTGTGCCCCCTGCCATGCAGGTCTCTCTTCCAGGGACACTCTCCTCTATGCACTGCCTGCCTTGAGGGTGGGGTTAAGCAGGATCCCAGGCCAGCAGCCTCCTTCGAGGAACGAAGCAGGTCCCCGCCTGGCTCGGCCCAGGGTCTTGGGTGCCGCACTCCTTCGCACGCTTCCCCTCGTGCTTCCTGTTTACTGATGTGTTCACCACCCTCGCCTTGCCACCCCCACAAGAACAGGGGCCTCCTCCATCACATCCACTCATTGTCCCCAGGCTGAGAAGGGCCCTGATAAATGTATCACACATGTGCTCTGTGCGACTCCCCCACGAGCCGGGGCCTCCACACGCACCAAGGCCCTCGGGTGACTCATCCCGTCCCCAAGTGCAGGATGGGGGTCCAGCCTGTGACAGGCCCTGGATGGTGTGTGCAGCTCATTAAACCCCCCTCTGTGACCCCACCACGGCAGAGGCCAGCGCTGCCCGCCCTACGCCACTGGGCCTGGCTGCGGGAGCAGAGCAGAGGAGAGGAGGAGCCCCTTCCTGGAGGAGCCCTGAGGAGTCTCCAGCATCCAGCTCCAGAGACTCACACCACAGAGGAGCCCTGAGGAGTCTCCAGCATCCAGCTCCAGAGACTCACACCACAGAGGAGGGCAGCACCAAGTCCAGGCCCAGAGACCCGGCGGGCCGCAGGAGGCCACGGAAACCCCGGCGCAGAAACCCAGGGGGCCGCAGGAGGCCACGGAAACCCCGGCCCAGAGACCCAGCGGGCCGCAGGAGGCCACGGAAACCCCGGCCCAGAAACCCAGCGGGCCGCAGGAGGCCACGGAAACCCCGGCCCAGAGACCCAGAGACCCAGCGGGTCACAGGAGGCCACGGAAACCCCGGCCCAAAGACCCAGCGGGCCACAAGCGGCCACAGAAACCCCGGCCCAAGCACATCTGTACTCAAGAGAATTTTCTTTCTCGAAGCACAAAATGGCAGAGTTCCTTGCAAGCAACCTGACTTTTGAAAAAAGCCAAGACACTGCTATTTTGGCGTTTTCTTGCATGGACAACAGTGAGTGGCTGCCCCAGAGCAGACGCAGCCCCGCTCCTCCCACGAGCATCTCCTGTCCACACATCTGACTGGCACCAGCCTCAAACCCTCCTCCTTATACCAGCCTCATTTCTTTCCACCTCGGTGATGCGATCAAGGATTTCAACTTCCAAAAAAGGAAACCTTTTCCATTATAAAAAATCTCCCCCAAATAAGGAAGCCTGCATTCTCACAATAATCTATCGAGTATTTGCTAAACCTTCACAAAGGTTTAGCATCAAGAGACAGAGAAATCAGGAAAAGAATGTCCCAACACTCACACTGACGGTGACCCCCGGGGAGCTGTGAAACGTCCTCTCCACACTCACCCCACGCCTTGGTGGGGGAGACAGGCCCGCCCTCCCCAGACACCCAGCTTGGGGTGGAAGGCTGTCAGGAGGTTAGAATCTTGTTAACAAAGTAATTAATGCTTTATCCCCAGAAAAAAAAAAAAAAAAAAAAAAAGAGAGCTCATAGAATCAGCAACGTGGAGCTCATTACTGATTAACAAAAGAACCACCACGAACCCCGGCTTTTTATCGCAGACCGAGGGAAGTAACTGGGAAGTGACCGTCAAAGGCACTGACCGCACAACTAACAAGCGCTCCAGAGTGCTCATTACCTGGTGCAGCCCAGAGTCTCACCCGCGGGAAGCAAACTCTTCTTTCCTTCTGTCCCCACATCCAACACTCAACACAGAACGCTCTGCTCTCCTCAACAGGTAGGGATTTCAGCATCATTAAATCCCACGGTGCCGGGGCTCGCCCTCGAGACTGCCCCACTTGTGACCTGTGCTCCTGACCACCCGGCCGGAAGCTGGGGTTCCCACGGTGCCCTCCTCGAGTCTGACCATTTGCTAGGACGGCTCACAGAACTCTGGGAAACTGTCTGCTGGTTTATTATGAAGGGTGTGACGAAGGATCCGGATGGACAGCCGGGCGGAGAGGGGCACAGGGCGAGGCCTGGGGTGACCAGAGCACAGGGGCATCCAGTGCTTCTGACCGACCAGCTACAGGGTGGGTTTCCAATGACCCCTCCTCGGGTTCAATTAATTTGCCAGAGCAGCTCACAGGACTCAGGGAGACACATTTACTGGTTTATTATAAAGGATGTTACAAAGATACACACAGATGAAGAGATGCACAGGGCGAGGTATGGGGCAGGGAGCTCGGAGCAGGTGTGCCCTCCCCAGGACTCCACCCTCCAGGAACCTCCCCGTGCTCAGCAGCCTGCAAGCCCCCCACACCCTGTCCTTTAGGGAGTCTGTAGAGGCCTCATTACACAGGCACGATTGAGCAGATCACCGGCCACTGGTGATCCACTCCACCTCTGCGGGCTCCCTCCCCTCCCCAGAGGTCCACCGTGGAGTTCCAAACTCTAATCATGTGGTCGGTTGCCCTGGCAACCCGTCCCCCATGAGGCGGTCCCAGAGCCTCAGCTGCAGTCACCTCAGTAGCAAACAAAAAGACACTCAGCAGTAAAGGCTGTAGGAGCTTCGTGCCCGGAGCCAGGGCCAGAGACCAAACGCATGTTTCTGATTACATCACATTATCACACTCACCAAGCATCACATGCCCAGCGCGCTCTCTCCTCTCAGCCCTGAGTCACACACACTCACATTCAACACTCACACCCTCTCACACACACACACACACTCTCACACTGACACATTCACGCTTTACACACACCCTCACACACACACTCACAATCTGTCACACACACTCTCACGCTGACACATTCACGCTCTACACACACACACTCCCACATTCTCACACTGCCACATTCATGCTTTACACACACCCTCACACACAAACACACACAATCTCACACACACACACACACAATCTCACACACACACACTCAGGGCTGGAGACAAGATGAATGCCCCAGCATGCAGTGGGGGAAGAAATGGACTAAAAAGACGCAGCTGCGCGCTCTGGGAGGGATGCAGATGTGGTCACACCCCTGCCTGCAGCGCACTCCTGTCCCTTCTCCAAGTTTCAGGTGACAACCGGGATCCTGTCTGGAGACCCCCCGGGGACTCCGAGCATGGAGATGCAGATGCCCGCACAGCACCCACGCACCAGGAAAGCCAGTTTGAAAACACCACGGAACCAAAGTCCGGGCTCCAAGATCTTTACGCTATTTGGGAAGAAAACAGAGACGCCCATGCTTGCGTCAGCCGTACATGCACTAAAACCGGAGCGAGGCAGAGGAGATGAGTGTGGCCCCTGCAGAAGGGCGACAAGCAAATTCGTGAAGCGTTCCATATTTTTTGTTGGCATGGATGTGGGGAACAGGGAACACCTCTACAACTGTAAATTAGTACAACCACTACGGAAACAGCGTGGAGGTTCCTTAAAGAACTAAAAGTAGATCCACCATTCGATCCAGCGATCCCACTCCTGGGTATCTACCCAGAGGAAAAGAAGCCATGAGAGGAAGAAGACACAGGCATGTTTGTAGCAAGACGATTTGCAATTGCAAGGATACAGAACCAACCTGAGTGGCCATGGACTGAAGAGTGAATAAAGAACACGTGGTCCATACACACCACGGAATGCTACTCAGCCATCAAAAGGGACAAAATAATGTCTTGCAGCAACTTGGATGGAGCTGGAGGCCATTATTCTAAGTGAAGTAACTCAGGAACGGAAAACCAAAAACTCTGTTCTCACTTATAAGTGGGAGCTAAAACATAATGGGCAGGGAAATTGGGAAGGGGGTGAGGGATAAAGACTCTATATTGGGTCTAGTGTACACTGCTCGGGTGACAGGTGCACTAAAATCTCAGAATTCACCACTAAAGAACTCGTCCGCATAACCAAAATTCACCTGTACCCCATACACTATGGAAATTTTTTAAAAAAGAAAATAGAGACACCGGTGAACTTTTGTGACATCAAGCATGCATCCTAACATTTAAGGACAATGCTCCAAGAATGTAAATGATGGACAGATGTGTGACTTCTGCAATAGGAGGAACAGGAAATAAAAACAAACTTCACCCAGTCCCACAGCAGGCAGGAAAATGAAGGAAAAGAATGCTAAATAATAACGATGGTGATGGTAAAGTAGAAAGTTAACTCAAGACAAAACAAAAACCCAGAAAGGCCAAGAGCAGAAACCACACACGGGACGATGCAGGCATCTGTGATGTGTGTGCGCGAATGTGCATGTATTTTATCTGCAACTCCCTAAAATACACAAAATGACCATAGCCCTGGTCCAAACACCAATCACACCTACCGATACAAAAAGACTCCAATCACCTACTAAAAGGACAACATTCGCACTAGTTTAAAACAAACCCCAACTCTGCAGATAGAAGAGAAAGACTTAAAACAGAGAAATTCAGCAGAGTTAAAAATACATGAAATAAATATATACTGGAAAAATGAAAAAAAAAGGGTCCGATATCATGATATTAGACAATATCAGGCCAAAGAAATAAATGAGACAAATCAGGAATATAACGCTAAAACTAAAATGCTTGGAGCAGATATAGTCATTCGATATATTCATACCAAATAACCCGACACACTTCATTAAGCAGAAATTCAGGGGATGCCACAGAAACCCATCTCAGCACGTGAAGGCAGGAGACATGCATGTCCCTTCCAACTCGAGAAAGAACACGCGGGCAAGAAATGAGCACACGAGGCTATCAGACACATAAACAACAAAATTAAAGCAGCAGCGCATAAGGAGAAAGAGGCAATTCTGTACTTGATAACAGAGAACACACTTTTCTGTTTTCAATATCCCATGGAAACATTCATAAACAGCACCCATATATGAAGCAGCAAAGAAATTCTCAACCAATACCAAGTAATAATTAAAATACAAACAACATTCCCCAGAAATTAGTAACAAAATCAGAAAACAGGCTTTTCTATATTGAAATTTAAGGCCGGGCACAGTGGCTCACGCCTGTAATCCCAGCACTTTGGGAGGCCGAGGTGGGCGGATCACGAGGTCAGGAGATCGAGACCATCCTGGCTAACACGGTGAAACCTTATCTCTACTAAAAATACAAAAAAAATTAGCCGGGCGTGGTGGCGGGCACCTGTAGTCCCAGCTACTCGGGAGGCTGAGGCAGGAGAATGGCATGAACGCAGGAGGCGGAGCTTGCAGTGAGCAAGATCACACCACTGCACTCCAGCCTGGGCGACAGAGCAAGACTTCGTCTCAAAAAAAAAAAAAGAAATTTAAACATTATCTTCTTAGATGTTCCTCTTAAAGGGAAAATAGAAGTAAAAACTGAAGAATTGGCCAGGCACGGTGGCTCACGCCTGTAATGCCAGCACTCTGGGAGGCCGAGGTGGGCAGATCACGAGGTCAGGAGATCGAGACGATCCTGGCTAACACAGTGAAATCCCGTCTCTACTAAAAAGAAAATACAAAAAATTAGCCGGGTGTAGTGGCAGGCGCCTGTAGTCCCAGCTACTAGGGAGGCTGAGCCAGGAGAATGGCGTGAACCCGGGAGGTGGAGCTTGCAGTGAGCGGAGATCGCACCACTGTACTCTAGCCTGGGTGACAGAAGGAGACTCCGTCTCAAAAAGAAAAGAAAAACTGAAGAATTTTCAGAAACCATACTAATAAAACTAAAGCAGTGCTTTAGAGGAAAATTTAACCCATCAATTACTTTAAATCTTTAGAAATGAAAGCAAGACAATAAGAGAATGAAGCCTCCAACTTAAAAAGCTGAAAATTACAAAGTAACTGAAGGAATTAATAAATATAAAAGGAAAAAAATTTTTTTTAATCTTAATAGCTAAATTGAAATTTTTTTTTTTTTTTTTTTTTTGAGATGGAGTCTCACTCTGTCACCCAGGCTGGAGTGCAATGGTGCGATCTTGGCTCACTGCAAGCTCTGCCTCCTGGGTTCACACCATTCTCTTGCCTCAGCCTCCCGAGTAGCTGGGACTACAGGCACCCGCCACCACGCCCGGCTAATTGTTTTGTATTTTTAGCAGAGACGGGGTTTCACTGTGTTAGCCAGGATGGTCTTGATCTCCTGACCTTGTGATCCACCTGCTTCGGCCTCCCAAAGTGCTAGGATTATAGGCGTGAGCCACCACACCCAGCTGATCTATTTTTACAGAATTAAAATATCTGAGTACTGGGCATGGTGGCTCAGGCCTGTGATACCAGTGCTTTGGGAGGCCGAGCTGTGAGGATCACTTGAGACCAGGAGTTTGAAACCAACCTGGGCAACACAGAAAGACCCTCACCCCTACAAAAAATTTACAAATTAGCTGGGCGTGGTGGGGCACACCAGCCACTTGGGAGGCTGAGGCGAGAGGATTGCTTGAGCCCAAGAGTTCGAGGCTGCAGTGAGCTAAGATCACACCACTGTACTCCAGCCTGGGCAAGAAAGTGAGACTTCATCTCTAAAAAAACAAAACAAAACAAAACAAACAAACAAACAAAAAAAAACAAAAACAAAAAAAACCACCTCTACGTGGAATCTTGTATTTTTTAAAAATTGTAAAATAAAAATAATTAAACTATCTATTAAACAGTTTTATAAAATTTACCTCTAACAAAAATACCAAAGGCAGATGATTTCACAAGTGAATTCTACAAATCCTATAAGAATAGACTATTTTAACATTAATTAAACTTTCCCAGAATGTAAAGAAGGAAGACGTCCCAATCCCTTTAATGAAGCAACAGTGACATAAAATTCACAAGGAGAAAGGGTGCAGAGGGAAGGGAAGAAGGAAATGTGTCTGAATCACCGTCTCAAATTGTGGCGTGAGGAACCCGGGGGGGCCCAGACCTCGCAGGCAGGGGGTTTCTGAGAGCCTTCTTCACGAGCTCAGAGCCTTGTGCAGCATAATTTTCTTTATGAGCCTCAGCCACGACACAGCACAACGGGCTGCCTGCAGAGGCAGAGAGATGTCGGCTGTGGTCGCTGAGGTCAGACATCAAAGAGACATAAAAATAGAAAACAGGGCCACTGTCCTTACTAATTTTGGAAACTATGGGTTTTCCTTACAAAAGCTGGTTTATCCCAGGACACAGGAAAAAAAAAATATTTTTTGTACGCATTGGGCTTTGAAATGAATTATTAAATATTTTTAAATGTTCTTACTGTTAATTTCTTTTTTTTTTTTTTTTTTTTTTGAGACAGAGTCTTGCTCTGCCGCCCAGGCTGGAGTGCTGTGGCCGGATCTCAGCTCACTGCAAGCCCCGCCTCCCGGGTTTACTCCATTCTCCTGCCTCAGCCTCCCAAGTAGCTGGGACTACAGGCGCCCGCCACCTCGCCCGGCTAGTTTTTTATGTATTTTTAGTAGAGACGGGGTTTCACCGTGTTCGCCAGGATGGTCTCGATCTCCTGACCTTGTGATCCGCCCGTCTCGGCCTCCCAAAGTGCTGGGATTACAGGCTTGAGCCACCGCGCCCGGCCTTACTGTTAATTTCTTAACTAGCGTCTACCAACACCATATTAGAGGTCTCTTGACCTCAGTACTCCTGGCATTTTGGATGGGATAACTCTGCTGTGGGGCCAGCTGTGCCCTGCGGGATTCAGCAGTCTCCCTGGTCTTTGTGCATTTGATGCAGGAGTGACTGTCTCCCGGCAGCTGCCAACCAAAAACATCTCCTGCCATCGCCAAATGTCCGCCAGAGGACAAGGGGAGTCACCCCAGTTAAGGACCACAATAGTTGCAACTCAAAAGCAAAATCTCTTTGGGGTCCTCAATAATTTTTTTTTTTTTTGAGACAGGGTCTTGCTCTGTCACCCAGGCTGGGGTGCAGTGGGGTGATCTCAGCTCACTGCAACCTCCACCCCTGGGGCTCAGGTGATCCTCCCATCTCAGCCTCCCAAGTAGCTGGTACTAGAGGCATGTGCCACCATGCCTGGCTAATTTTTGTATTTTTTATAGAGACGGGGTTTTACCATGTTGCCCAGGCTGGTCTCAAACTTCTGAGCTCAAGTGACCCACCCACCTCGGCCTCCCAAAGTGCTGGGATTATAGGCCTGAGCCACCACACCAGGCCCTCAGTAATTTTTTAAGAGTGTAAAGAGCCCATAGGTTTGAGAATCACTGCTCTTCATACGACTACGAATGCAAAAATGTCTTTAAAACTTAGCAAACAGGGCTAACAGCGCATTAAAAAGTCAACACACACATGATGACCATGTGGATCTGTTTCATGAATGCAAGGATGGTTTGCTATGAGGAAACTGACTAACAAAGTTCATCTGATTCCTTAACAAGAAGGCTTGACAGGCAACACAAGAAAATTCAACCCTGGCTTCCCAGTGAAAACACTCAGCAAAGCAGCGGCCAGTACAAAATATTACACGAATTCAATGTCTGCCTCCCCTAGGAGAAGACACTCACTGAACTTCCAGTGAGGTGCTCATTCACAGGCCAGTCAGCATTTCACTCGCTGGGCAAACACCAAAGGCACCGCAGCCAACACCAGGGACAAGGCAGAGCGCCCTGTAGTTAAAGGCCAGCCTCATGCATGCCCAGCGATGGAATACCCACAGTAAATATATGTTTGCAAACTGACTCCAGCCAGGACTTCACCAAAATATCATGACCATATTTGGTTTATCCTAGGACACAGGAATGGTTTACTATAGAAAACCAATTAACAGGACTATTGACACTAAGTGATAAAAGGAGAAAAGCAACAGGATGATTTGCATTTAGACTCAGGAAAAGCAGATGCTAAAGTCCATGGCCACGTACCACCGACTAAGAAAGAAGCAGGCACGAGGCCCCGTTCCACAGGGCACTTCCTGCAGCCAGTGGCATAGGACAAGTAAAGCAGAGAGATAAAGATTGGAAAGAACAAAGCAAGCTTTCATCATTTGTACATGACACGATCATCTGCACGGAAAATCCACAAGTTCCCGGCCACGGCCAGAGCACCCCTGGCGTCCACGGGGGCTGCCTGCCTTCCTTGCCAGGTCTGCGCCATGGCCAGTGCCTTCCTCAGGAGAAATTCATCTTCACTTGGGAGGGAAGAGGAAGGGAGACAAGGCCACAATAAAAAGGAGATGTGACTCCCATGTGCCCCACCTTTTGCTTGTGTGCCAGGCTTGCCCTGTGGCCCCGGCATCATCCTCTGTCACTCTGGCAGGCTGGACTGAAGACACACAGTGGTCCCATCCAGTTCAGGCCCACGTGTTGCCATGGACATGCCTCCTGATTCCAATCCACATGGAAGTGACGAGAAGAACACTTACAGCAACACCCAAGTCAAGCCTGTGAGGACAACTAAGATACCTCTAGGCTCCCAGCGCCATCACGACCACGAGTCTGTAGAGTTCCACCAGGACCCCCTGACCTAAAGCCAAACCAGCACAGCAAGACATGCTGGGGCCCGGCCTGGCAGTTCCAGGGGCAGCCTTTGCTTTGAATTACATTCACCAAGAGGTAAGGGCGTGCCAGGCAGGCAGCGTCTGAGAGAAGACGCACCCACAGACACACAGCAGCCTTGTGACCAGGCATGGTCAGACGAACGTCACCGCCCCTGTGTCTGCTGCCCTGCACTTCAGATGACTGCAGGGGAGCTGCTAGCTAACGAACACAGGTGACCCGGTCAATAAAACACGCAGAAATATGCATGCATAGAGCCCTTTACCTGTGTTCCAACAGGAGGAACCCCGTGCAGGACGTTTCAGAGCACAGCGGCTCCACAGTGGAAAAGGAGTCTGCAGCCCAGGCCACGGAGCACCTAGGGCCTCCTTGCCACCTTGATGAACTTATGAACGCACCAGATAGACAGACAGAAACAGCAGGCAGGAGGCAAAGTCCGCCTTCCAGCGAGGCGGCATCTGGGCCAGGCGGGGTCACCCAGAAACCGGGGAGCTGTGAGGGCCAGTGTTGAAATCTTCCTGGACAGGCCTCACTGCGTTGGCCTGCACAGGCTGCTTCTGACCCTGCCCAGTCCCTCAATATAAGAGCGCAGTTCTAGGACACTTTCCAAATCGCACACACACAGTTCAAGTCTTTAAGGCACACTCTGGTTCTGGGAGACTGATGATCAGGTAACTGCTCCGAAACCATCACACAGACATAATGCATACGTGTGTGTGTCTATAGGTACCTCTTTAGAACATGCATAAAAAAGGAAGTGTTTCTTTAAATGAAGTAGATCTATGTGTAGTGAAAGTTTCCCAAGACAAGTTAAAATCAGGTTTTGCCGAGAGATGTCATGACACGTAGGTGCATTTTTGGAAACCCTGTGTGTGTATGTATGTTCTTACATGTACTTTGTATAAACTCTAGAATGATAAACCACAAACCACTTATAGTGGTTCCCTCCAGGAAAAAGAGTGGCATTTGGGATGGAGTGAAGAATGCAACTTTAATTATTTATTAGATTTGCCTCTGTGTTTAAGTTTCATAAACATGTATTACTTCTATAATGAAAAGGTAAATATCAAATGGAAAATTAACTTGTGTGCACATTAACCTCCAATCCTCTGTCTCTGCAGTGGTTGGAACAGTACAGCCTTGTCCTGAACACTGATTTGTTTCTTAAGAAAGAAGCTTCCCTTGCAGAATACCTGACTTCACGAGACATAGCTTGGCAGATCAAAGTCTGAGCCCTTTGCTCTCGCCTCATATATATCACACTTTTTTTTTTTTTTTTTTTTTTTTGAGACGGAGTCTCGCTCTGTCACCCAGGCTGGAGTGCAGTGGCCGGATCTCAGCTCACTGCAAGCTCCTCCTCCCGGGTTCACGCCATTCTCCTGCCTCAGCCTCCCGAGTAGCTGGGACTACAGGCGCCCACTACCATGCCCGGCTAAGTTTTTGTATTTTTAGTAGAGACGGGGTTTCACCGTGTTAGCCAGGATGGTCTCGATCTCCTGACCTCGTGATCCGCCCGTCTCGGCCTCCCAAAGTGCTGGGATTACAGGCTTGAGCCACCGTGCCCGGCCTATATCACACTTTAGAGCACAAAGATAATTCCTCCTCCAACGCACAGCAAAGGTGTAAGAACTGCACAGTGACCTGGAACACCCACCACCTCCAGTCCCCCGTGGGCATGTAGCACGCTTGCTTCCAGAGGGAAGGCCGGCCCTCCTCGGCCCTCCCCTCCACCTGTCCTTCACTCGCTGTGTTAGGACCCTAGACTGCTGCTGGCAACACGTGCGGCCACAGCCACTGGGAGACACCTGTGGCTCCACTCCCCTCCTCCAGGGCATCTGCCACCAATCTCTGCAGCCCAGCACCCTCTCATGGGCGCAGGACCAGACTGGCACAAACCTTTGGCTGCCGTCAGGGCTGAACACGAATTCCCCAGAAAGAGGCCGGAAGCACAGAGGGAGGCCGTCTCCATCCGCCTCTGTCCTCCGTGCTCCTGAGACAGGTGTGAGTCACACCCTTCAGGCTCCCCTCGCTTGAGAACTCACGAACAGGGGGATCCCAGCCACAGGTCATGCTGTGGGTTTTAACCCGGAAAGAACAAGACACCACATACCTGCCTCACTTCCCCAGGATGCGTCCTAGGTCTCCTAAACTCCCAGCCCAGGGTGCCCTGGGGGCTGCAATGTGCCACCTGGGGGCTTACTCCTCACCCCCACCCTCTCCACGATGAGGCCTGGGCCCCCCTCCCCACCAGGCTAGCGTTCAGATAGACCCTGCAGGACGGTGGACTAACGCTCAGGACGGGGGCCCGGTGCTCCCTTACAGCTTCCCCCTGCAGCAGAGAACAAAGTCCCACCCAGTGGCTTCTCAGAGATCCACGGTTGGCCTGCAGGCCTGGGAGCCAGGCTCTCCTACAACGAGGGCAGAGTGAGGAGAGATGAGACCTGAGACAAATACGATGGAACGGCACCGTCCAGATACCTTTCGTTATCCAAGAAAGACTCAAGAACACTTTAAAATCCTCTTAAAATGTGTATGAAAAACGAGTGGCCCACCGCCGGCCAGTCCACTGCCTGCTGTGACGGGGCCGTGGACCGAGGGGCCTGCAGCTTCCGAGGAAGCCACCCCAAGTGATGTCACCGGATCGGCCCAATGGGGCCCTTGCAGCACCCAGACCCACGAGGAACCTTTCTTGAAGTTGGAAGAGTGAAGTCCCTTATCAGACAATGTTTGTTGCACAAAGAAAAAAAAATAGTAAGTAAAAATTAGAATCAACGAATGAAGTCCATTGAGCTGAGGCCCGGCCGCTCTCAGGGTTTTTCCCAGTGGCCTCCCTCTCAGGGCAGGGGTGGCTGTGACGGGGGCACGTGAGGACCCGGGAGCAGAAGACGCAGGCCAACCTCGGAGCACAGACGGGCATCCGGGGGCCGTGTGAGCTGAGCCTGAGCCTGTATCCTCATCTGAAAAACGCAAACAACAGGGTTCGCTCCACAGGGATGGAAGGAAATGAAATGACGAGGGACTTTTGCAGCCTGGAGCTGGCAGGCCACCACGCTGACGCAGCACGGGCTTTGGTCCTCGCCCTCGTCAGCAAGTGTCCTCTGCAATTAGCCTTTTCTTAAAGAACCCAAAGGTTTTAGGAGCTGCTGGCATTTCAGTCCTGAACCTGGAGCTGGAGGCCATAGGTCCCTTCTCATCCTTCTAGGGCTGCCCCCACGAGCCCTGGCTCCACTCCCCCCACCCCATGCCCTCACCTGCTATCTATGCAAGAGCTGGGCTCCTGTGCCCACTTCCCAGACGGGTCACCAAGGCCCAGGAAAGCAAATGCCTTGCTGTGAATCATGCAGCAAGTCACACACTGGGCTCCACAAGCTCCCAGCCCGTGTGCTCTCCCCAATCGGGACTCTTCCTCTCTGATGGAGAAGGGCCGGGGCTCAACACACGGGTCAGGCTAGCAGGTGGCCGTGTGTGAACACGGCTGTTCCACTCATGACAGGCATTCCTTCCCCGCAGTCCTCAGCGCTGGGGGGTGACTAGCCCCAATAAGGCTACCAGCTCTGGATGTCACCAAATTCACCCCAAGCCCTGGTACTTTGTGCTTTAGGGCACAAATGAAGCTTGCCAAGTGCCTCATACATGCCTTGGAAATCTCACTCCAGCTTTGGGACACACACACATTTTTCCCACGTAATTTAGGCTCTGAAGTGCTCAGGTCTTCCCGCACATGGAATGTCAAAGTGTCCCTGGGGAGCTTGGGCCAGCGGCCTCCTCCGAAGGCTGTCATCCCTTTGCTCTGCTGTTACAGGAACGTGCTTCCATGCGGGTGGGCACTGCTCTGTCCTCCGGGGTCTCCAGCACACCGAGCCGTGCGACGGCGACGGAGAGGCCGTGCAAACACCCGGCAGGCAAATCGACAGACGTGTGGCTTTAACATGGTACCGGTCGGCTGGGTTTGAGGGTTTGGTTGTTGTTGCTTTTTGAGTCTGCTGTTTTGTAGAAGCACGTATTTTTCACAGAGGGAATCAGATGAAACTGAAAACGCAAGCTCTAACGAAGCTTATGTGGCACGGTTTTTTTTTTCGTCATTTTCTGAGATGGAGTCTCGCTCTGTCACCCAGGCTGGAGTGCAATCTTGGCTCACTGCAAGCTCCGCCTCCCGGGTTTACGCCATTCTCTTGCCTCAGCCTCCTGAGTAGCTGGGACTACAGGTGCCCGCCGCCACACCCAGCTAATTATTTGTATTTTTAGTAGAGAGGGGGTTTCACTGTGTTAGCCAGGATGGTCTTGATCTTCTGACCTCGTGATCCGCCCGCCTTGGCCTCCCAAAGTGCTGGGATTACATGCGTGAGCCGCCGCGCCCGGTATGGCACGGTTTTATAGGAAACTTTCCGTTAAAGTGTAACAGACACAGAGAAGTACATAAATCTTCAGCGTGCGGCTGGATGAAATTCCAGAGAGGATCCACTCTGACCAGCAGCACCCAGATCAAGAAACGAGTCCCAACTACTTTGGGAGGCCAAGGCAGGCAGATCGCTTGAGCCCAGGAGTTCAAGACCAGCCTGGGCAACATGGCAAAACCCGGTCTCTACAAAAAATAAAAAAGTTAGCCGGGTGTGGTGGCACATGCCCGTGGTCCCAGCTGCCGGGAGGCTGAGGCGGGAGGATCCCTTCAGCCCAGGAGAACTCAAAGCTGAAGTGAGCTGAGCTCGCACCACTGCACTCCAGCCTGGGAGGCAGAGTGAGACTCCGTCTCAAACAAACAAACAAACAAACAAACAAAAACGGGAAGTGAAGGGAAGGGAGGGGAGGGGAGGGGAGGGGAGGGGAGGGGAGGGACAGCAACAGACCCTCGCCAGCCCTTGAAGCCCCCCAGGCCTCCTTTGCCTCCTGCCAGGGCAGCTGCGCCTCCTGCTCCCCTGCTAGGTCTGTCACTGCGCTGCACGCCTTGCACATGTGCTGACCCACTGCGCTTCTTCCACCCAGCATGTGCCTGTCGGCTCGTCCAGGCGGAGCGGGGCTGTCTCCACGCACCTCATTCCATGCTGCTCCCCTGGGCATGTACACAGCAGTGTATTCACCCAGTCCACCTCCGCAGGGCACACGGGTCTGATGAACACAGAGCCGGTGATGCCCTTGGGCCTGGCTGTGGGTTCATGTCCCAGAGCAGAGCAGCTGGGTCACAAGCCATGGGTTTGCTCCACTTTGGAAGATACCGCCAAAGTTTTCCAAAAAGAGGTCAAGTCACAGCCACCATGAGGAACAAGCGTCCCATCGCACCCCATCGCGCCCCATCCCACCTCCTCACCAACTCTGGCCTTATCTGACTCGTTGGTTTTAGCCAATCCACTGACTGTGGAGTGATACAACATTTCTGGGTTTAAATGTTCATTTCTCTGATAACCAATGAAGTTGCCTTTTCAGATGTTTGTTAGATATTTGGGCACCTTTCGAGAGGTACTGGTGCAAGTCATGGGCAAATGTTTTGCTACAGATTTCGATGTTAACACTCACCAGCTTGGGCAGGGGGCTGCAGTGCGGCACCGTCTGTTTAGTTCTGCCATCTCTCCTCCCTCCCAAAAGTGATACATGCGGCGCTACCACTGACAGTCATCCAGTTTTGTGAATGTCAAGTTACTCATCCTGGAAGCTTGGTTGTAAATCTGATTCGGGTTGCTCTGCAGCCATTACTAGCCCCCAAAGACACACTGTTTCCAACCTGTCCTTCTTCCCGTTCTTTCCCCCAGATCTCGGCTGTTACAGAACCGTGATTCCCTGTCCCCAGAAAAGGGACCAAGGAGGTCAAACTGATTTCCACCTTCATCTTCTCGAAATGTCCTCTTTCTGGGAGAGGTCTGCTGATGCCTGGTGCACCTTGGCCAGTTTCTCCCCTAGAAGCAAAACCTCGTCCACAGCACAAGCCCACGTGCGCCACGTCCTGCACCTGACAGATTAGAAGCCCCCTGGCCCCCCAGCCCTTGCTGGTGGCCTTCCCACAGCCCTGTGGCCACGGCGGAAGCCCCATGCCCTCCTCTCAGCCCTGAGTACAGTCCCACAATAGCCAAAGCACACACAGAAGAGTGGGAACGCCGGGAATGCCGTGAGAGCCGAACTGGGGGGTGCAAGACAGTGCAAGTTTATTTTGCACAGAATAGCAATTTGCAACAATTTAACAGTTTAAACCACAGGCAAAGTATTAAATCAACAATGAGCAAACCCAGCAAGTAAACGTTTGTGAATTCAGAATGTTAGAGGAGAGCTCGGAGTGCCACAGCTGGGAGCTGCCACTGTGTCTTTACAGTATCGTTAGTAACTTTATAGTATCTGCTATCAAATAAGCGATCTTAATAAAACAATCCTGAAGAGACACTAGGCTGGGCACGGTGACTCAAGCCTGTAATCCCAGCACTTTGGGAGGCCAAGGCGGGCGGATCACGAGGTCAAGCAATAGAGACCATCCCGGCCGACATGGTGAAACCCTGTCTCTACTAAAAATACAAAAATTAGCTGGGCGTGGTGGCGGGCGCCTGTAGACCCAGCTACTCGGGGGGCTGAGGCAGGAGAATCATTTGAACCCAGGAAGCGGAGGTTGCAGTGAGCCGAGATCGTTCCACTGCACTCCAGCCTGGGCGACAGAGTCAGACTGTCTCAAAATAAATAAATAATAAAAAATAAAAAGAGACACTAAATGCAGTCATTTTAATTTAAAAACTAAGGAGGCATTCAGCACCCGGCTCAGACGGTCAGCAGCGCTGTTCGAGGTCAGCCATGACTGCCTCTCTGAAAGCTCGAGCTTGGCACTGGCCACGTCAATCCTGCTCATGTTTGTTTTCATCAAATGGCAGCTGTCAACACACCCTGGGTTGTGACTGGGAGGCAGGAGGCTAAATCACCTGCCTACCCAGAACTGAGCCTGTGAGTTACACCTGGAAGCCTCAGAACATCAGGGATGAGATTTGATCTCTGCCGACAGTATTTGGAGGAGAGACGCCTCCCAGGTCGAAAGCAGCCACGGCGGGAGAAGGACACGGGGTCCAGGCCCACCTGGAAGGGACCTGCAGCCTCATCAGCCGCAGCAGCGGGCCTGGGAATGGGGGCGGAACACACGGGAGCAGTGGGCAGGGGCCCTATGAGGACGGGCCGCAGGAGCACAGGAGGAGCTGCCCATCCCCGGGCCCACCCAGTGACTCAACGGCCAGGCAATCCCCTGCTCTCGGCCAAACCCAGGGCTTCCTGAGGAGAGCAGCCCCCAGGAGCAGGGCACCGACCCCCAGGAGCAGGGCACCCTCCAGCAATAGCCAGCTGGGCTCCCCACGGGGATCGTGTAGCTGTCCCCAGGCCACAGGTCTGCCCCATCCCACAGATGGCTCCCAGTCGGTCTCCAGGAGAGAGATGGACTTCCTGGGCTGCTAACAGAGCCAGGGCAGCCCTATGAAGTGACCCCCATGTCAGCTGTGCCCGGGCAGGCGCCTCAGCCCAGCGGCATTTGTAGCTCAGCCCCTTTGAGCTCAGCTCACCCCTCGCAGGAAGAGAACAAAGTTACCTGAACTTTACCATCTGGGTTTTGGACAAATTAGAAGAGACCATAATAAATATTCTGTTGGTCACAAGCAAAGGTTAAAATATATACCCTTTAAGAAAAATTAATCAACAAGGTATCAAGGTCCAACACTGACCCCAACACTGGACACACACACACACACACACACACACACACACACACACGGCGCCTTGTGTCAGGCGGCCTCACTGCCCACTTACCAAGGCACAAGGTTAGCAGAGCCAGTGGGAACAGCTGTCCTCAGGGCTTCCGGCTGGACAAGCCTGAAAGTGAAAGGCACACATGTCAACGTGCTTGCGTAGGACTGGAGAGACGCCGTGTGACCAAATACGTGTGGCCACTTCAAAACCCGAAAGGCTGCATGCCAGGGAGACTGACAAGCACGCATTAACATCCTCTCCTGATCCAACACTCCGTAACTTAAACATCAGGGTCAAGGCCATTCAGGGCGTTGCTGTCGCACTGCTTGCCACTGCCTGGCCAGGAGGCCCAACAGATGGCTCATAAATGAACAGTCCCGGAGCCACCAGAGGTCACGCCCCAGGACGGACACGGGGAAGCCACCTGCAGGCTCCTGGAAAGGTGGGGCCACCGCGGATGCCACGGCTCCTGCGACAGGTACACCAGCCTTACATGCACTCCCGCTGCTCCCCAAAGCCCTGCCAGCCGCAGCCCTGGGCCGCTCCAAAGTCCAGCCCAGCCGCCCCAGCAGACCATTAGCCTGCCTGCCCGCAATCGGGAAAAAGCCCGTGTTTGCTCATTTGTGTTACATTGTGGTAAAATATACATCACATAAAATTCACCATTTTTAGGTGCGTGGTTCAGGGGCTTTACGTCCATTCCCACTGCTGTGCAACCATCACCCCTGTCCATTTCCAGAACTTTCCCATCTTCCCAAGCAGAAACACTGTCCCCATTAAACACCGACCTCATTAAACACCATCCCCCCAGCCCCTGGCACCCACCATCCCACTTTCTGTCTCTGAGTTAACCACTCTAGGGACCTCATATAAGTGGAATCACACACATTTGTCCTTATGTGACTGGTTTATTTCACTTAACATAATGTCCTCAAGGCTCACCCACTTGGTGGCAGGTGTCAGAATGTCATTCACATTTAAGGCTGGATAATATTCCACTACAGACACTATGGACTGAATGTTTGTATCCCCCAGCCACAAATTCATATGTTTTTTTGAGACAGGATCTCGCTCTGTCACTCAGGCTGGAGTCACCGTGGCACAATCACGACTCACAGCAGCCTCAGTCTTCTGGGCTCAAGTGATTCTCCCACCTCAGCCTCCCAAGTAGCTGGGACTACAGGTGTGTGCCACTATGCCCAGATAATTTTTTTTTAATTTTTTGTAGAGACAGCATTTCACTATGTTGCCTAGGCTGGTCCTGAACTCTTGAACTCAAGTGATCCGGCCGCCTTGCCCTCCCAAAGTGCTGGAATTACAGGTATGAGTCACCATGCCTGGTCCAAATTCATACATTGAAATCCTCCCTGCTAATGTGATGAAAATTTGGAGACAGGGCCATTGGCAGGGGATTAGGCCAAGAGGGAGGAGCCTCAAAAATGGGATTGGTGCCATTATGCCAAAAGACACAAGCCAGCTGCTTCCTGTCTCTCTGCCATATGAGGGCACAACCAAGGAGAGGCCCTCACCAGGCACCAAACCTATAGGCACCTTGACCTCGGACTTCCAGCCCCTAGAACTGTGAGAAATAAATGTCGGTTACTTAAGCCAGCCAGTCGGTGTTAATTTTTTTTATAGCAGCCCAAACTGACAAAGACAGTGTATATATCACATATTTTCTTGTATTAATCTTACAGTTCTAGCTTTCACGTTTAGGTCTATGATCCATTTTGAGATAATTTTTAAATATAGCATAAAGTAGGGTAAAGGGCCATTGTTTTTGCAGATAGGTGTCCAATATTGTCTTTGGGTGTTTGAAAGGCATTCCTCCACTGTCTTCAAATCGTATAGTTTCTGATCAGAAGCCAGTTCTCACTTTTGTCTTTGTTCCTCTGTACGTGACAGCGTTTGCCTCTGTCTACTTTTAGGATTCTCGGCAATTGGATGATGGTGTGTGTGTACTGGGGTGAACGTCTTCATGTTTCTTCTGTCTGAGATTTGTTGAGCTTCTTCGGAATGAGTGTTCATCAGATCCAGCCATTATTGTCCTCAAGTATTTTCTACCACGTGAGCCTCTTTTCTGGAAACCAGCTGTGTACGTCACTCTGCTCGATATGGTCCCACTGATGCTCTGTTCATTTTTTGGTCTTTCTTTGTGTTTCATTTTACAAAGTGTTGTGTCTTCAAGTACACTGATCTTTTCTTCTGCAATGTCTAATCCACCATTAATCCCATTCAGCATATTTTTCATTTTTAGAAGATTTATTTGGGTCTTTTTTCTTTGGATCTTTTTTCTTTTTGAGACAGTCCCACGCTGTCACCCAGGCTGGAGTGCAATGGTATGATCATGGCTCACTGCAGCCTCAACCTTGCTGGGCTCAAGCCATCCCCCTACCTCAGCTTCCTAAGAGCTGAGACCACAGGTGTGCACCACCACGCCCAGTTAATTTTTGTACTTTTCTGTACAGATGGGGTTGTCTAGGGTGGTCTTGATCTCCTGAGCTTAAACAATCCTCACACCTCAGCCTCCCAAAGTGCTGGGATTACAGGCGTGAGCCATGACGTCTGGCCCTGGGTCGTTTTTTCATATCTTCCATTTTTTCTTTATTTTTATCATATATTCCCTGACATTGAACACATGGAACATATGCCATCTTAACATCCTTGTCTGCTAGCTCCATCCTCTGGATAGATATAGTTCCCTTCCCTTCGCTTTTCTCTTCTTTTTTTTAACAGAGTTTCACTCTGTTGCCTAGGCTAGAGGGCAGTGGCATAATCATAGCTCACTGCAGCCTCAAACTCCAGGCTCAAGGGATCCTCCTGCCTCTGCCTTTGAGTAGCTGGAACTACAAGTGCACACCACTATACTCAGCTAATTATTTTTTTAAACAAACAAAAGAACACATATCTTTTTAGAGACAGGGTCTTGCTATGTGGCCCAGGCTGGTCTTGAACTCCTGGGCTCAAGTGATCCTCCTGCCTCAGCCTCCCAAAGTGCTGGGATTGCAGGTGGGAGCTACAGTGTCTAGCCTGGATGTTTCTAACCGTTGATTTTCCTCTTCTGGGTTTTCCGTATGGCAGTCACTTTTGCTTGGCTGCTGGGCACTGTGAGCTTGGTGCCTATGAACTTGGCGCCGGACGCTGGGTTTGCTACTGTCCTGCATCTCTGGGCTTTGTTCCAGGAGCAGTCAACCTAGAACCAGTCTGATCCTTTCGAATCTCGCTCGTAAGCTCTGTTTGGTGAGTCCCGAGCAGACCTTTGTAGGACAAACGTGGGTGGTGAGTCTCTCCCTCTGACCACTGAGCACACAGACCCCACCCTGTGAACTCGGGGACTGTGCCACCCCTGCTCTCCCATGCCCCTTTCCCTCACCCAGGCAGCATCCACACGCCACCTGTGGTCAGCTCTCAAAGACTGGAAGGCCCCTCCTCAGCTCTCCAAAGCTGTTTCTTTATGCAACTCCCTCTTCTCCCATATTTTTCTTTGTACATTCCAGCCTTCCTGGAGCCCCTTAACTCCACACTGTCTCCACCAGGTCCTGGTTCCCCTCCCTGCCCTGTGGCTGGAGACTCCGCAGGTGACAAGCTGGGCTATCAAGGCCTCACTCCCCTTATGCCCCTCTCCGGTCACCGTCCACACAGCCTGCCACCAGTGTCTGAGGCCTGTGGCTTCATGCACTTTTGTTTGATCTTCTGGTTGATTAAGGTAGGCTGTGAAATTTGCCCTGTATCTTCCATCATGGCTAGAAGTACAAGCTGGAATCTTGCGTTTTTAAATCCAAGTTCTTGCTCATCCAGAATGGGCTTCTCCAATGGACTTGGCAGGTGTTCCCTCTCCAAGACACACTGACCTAGGTCTAAAGTGGAACCTCAGCTGCAGAGCGCCTGACTTGCAGAGCCAGCCTGACAGCCAACTCTTGAAGAGAACAAAAGCATTTGCCTTTTCTTTCTATCTCCAGATCATTTACTCTCAATGAAGGCAGCTCATTCAAAGTATATTTTCTGTGTCAGAATGCAATAGCAGGACTATCTGCCTGCTCACATTAAACTAGAAGGCAAGCCTGCAGTTAATCAGCAGAAAGAAGGCAGTGCTCCAAAGGCAGACCGTGTGCTGACAGCACCTGAGACACTCCTCCTCTGTTCATGGCCTCTTCCCAGTTTCTTCTTGACCTAGGTAGGTCAACAGCATCACCAGCAGCGGGTTGCCAATCTCCACCACTCCCAGCCACGGGTTCTCCCAGGCTCCTCTCAATACCCGAGAGAACTGGGGCCAAGGCAGCCACTGTGCACACAAGGAAGCCTTCCCGGGGGACCAGTAATTCTCAGTCACAGGGAGCAGATGGGGAGGGGTGCTCTGCACAGGGCAGGAAGGCAAGAGCCAGAACCACAGCGTTGCTGCTGCTCACTGCGGCCAGCCCAAGCAGCAGGGCTCCCTTCTCCCCGTCTGCCAGCCCTTCCCAATGCACTCAGTAAGGGCAAGGGTTCCCGAGGGTTCGGTCACGAGTCACTCAGGCTTCTAAGAGACCTTTAGAGGCTCTGGATGCACGTCCCCAGCCAGATCTGTGATTTACAAACATCTTCCTCCTTCCTGCGGTCGTCCTTTCACTTTCTTGATGGTGTCCTTTGAAGCACAAAAGTTTTAAATTTTGATCGTAGAAGCAACCTGAGAAAAAAGGGAGATTACCTTCAAAGGAGAGACGTGCTGACAAGGATTTCTTCACACAAAAAGATGCTGAGGCCAAGCAGAGGCTGACATCAAAGTTCTGAAAGAACACCACTGCCAACCGAGAGTTCTGCAACCAGCAAGCACGTCCCCCAAGGAGCAGGGAAAACCAGCATTTCCGGACAAACACAAAAGGGGTGGGTTCACCACCAGCACACTCTGACTAGAGGAATTTCTCACATACGTGCACTTCAAGGAGAAAAAGTGATCCCAGACGGGAAGTCTGAGATGCCAAACATAAAAGCAAAGAAAGCGGCAAGTGTGTGCAAATCTAACACAAAATGTAATCAGGCCGGGCACAGTGGCTCACGCCTGTAATCCGAGCACTTTGGGACGCCAAGGCACAAGGATCACTTGAGTTCAGGAGTTCGAGACCAGCATAGACAACATGGCAAAACCCTGTTATCCACAGAAAAAGAAAAAAAAAAGTAATAATCCAGCAATGTTTTGTGATATTCAAAAGTAAAAAAGAATTTGAATACACAGGCCGGGCGTGGTGGCTCACGCCTGTAATCCCAGCACTTTGGGATGCCAAGGTGGGCTATCACCTGAGGTCAGGAGTTCAAGACCAGCCTGGCCAACACAGAGAAGACCCATCTCTACTAAAAATACAAAAATTAGCTGGGCATAATGGCGGGTGCCTGTAATCCCAGCTACTCGGGAGACTGAGGCAAGAGAACTGCTTGAACCCAGGAGGCAGAGGCTGTAGTGAGCCAAGATTGCACCACTGCACTCCAGCCTGGGCGATAGAGCAAGACTCCGTCTTGGGGGGAAAAAAAGAGAATTTAAATATACAGCCTACTAGTTGTAAAGGGCATTAATGAAAGTAAGGATGCTCGCAGGTCCTTGGATATTCCCAAGTGTAAAAGGTACAGGTTAATTGCAGATTTGTTTAGTAAGAATGTTGTGCTTGTGGGGAAACCAATAAAAGAACAGAGTTGGCCGGGTGTGGTGGCTCACGCCTGTAATCCCAGCACTTTGGGAGGCCGAGGTGGGCAGATCACGAGGTCAGGAGATTGAGACCATCCTGGCTAACACGGCGAAACCCCGTCTCTACTAAAAATACAAAAAACTAGCCAGACATGGTGGCGGGCACCTGTAGTCCCAGCTACTCAGGAGGCTGAGGCAGGAGAATGGCATGAACCCGGGAGGCCGAGCTTGCAGTGAGCCAAGATTGATCGCACTACTGCACTGCAGCATGGGCAACACAACAAGACTCCATCTCAAAAAAAAAAGAATAGAGTCTATAACATCCAGACTGGTGGAGGGCAGAAAATGAAAGAATCAATAGTTGACTCAAAAAAGAGCAAGAAAGGAGAAGGAAAGGAAAAAAATCAGCACAGACCAAGAAATCAGCAAAATATAAGATGGTATATTTAAACGCAAATATCTGTAGCTACCTTTAAGGTAAACCCAATAAATGATCCAGTTACATTTTTTTAGTTATCAGACTTAAAAAAAGGACTGTCAAACTTCAATTAAAAAAAAATCCTCCAATCCATACACTGTCTACAAGAGACACTTTTAAGACTTAAGGCTGGGCGCGGTGGCTCAAGCCTGTAATCCCAGCACTTTGGGAGGCCAAGACGGGCGGATCGAGGTCAGGAGATCGAGACCATCCTGGCTAACACAGTGAAACCCCGTCTCTACTAAAAAATACAAAAAACTAGCCGGGCGAGGTGGCGGGCGCCTGTAGTCCCAGCTACTTGGGAGGCTGAGGCAGGAGAATGGCGTAAACTCGGGAGGCGGAGCTTACAGTGAGCTGAGATCCGGCCACTGCACTCCAGCCTGGGCAACAGAGCGAGACTCCGTCTCGGGGAGAAAAAAAAAAAAAAAAGACTTAAAGACACAGAAAAATTAAAAATAAAAAAATAAGAGACATGCAAAGCAAACAGTAAACAAAAGGCAGCTGGTGCCGCTATATTAATTCCAGACCAAGTCTGAAAGGCAGAAAGCATTAAAAAGTTAAGAAGATCATTTCACAGTCAATAGTCACTTCATTCATAAGGAAGATATAAAATTTTAAGTCTTTATCACCTAATAACATAGCTCTCAAGTATATAAAGCAAAACTTGATAGAATTGCAAGAAAAAATAGGCAAATCCACAATGCAAAAACAGCTGTAGACAAGACATAAACAAATGGGTATGACTGTGATCCAATAAAACTTTATAAAAGCAGGTAGCTAGCCAGGCTAAGCCTATGGGCTAAGGTTTGCTGACCCTTGGTATAGAAGATTTGAACAACACGATGAATAAACTTGATTCAATGAAACTACACACAACGCTGCCCCTACCACTGCAGAACTAGAATCTGTTCAAAGACACAGAACATTTTAAAATCTGACCATGTGCTGAGCCATAAGGCAAGCCGTAACAAGTTTCAGAAGACAGAGATCAAGCAGAGCAGATTCCTTCACCCCAAAGACACTTAAACTAGGGAAAAAAAGTAACAAAAAGTTATCTGCAAAAATCCTAGTCTGTTCAGAAGTTAAAAACAGTTATCATGGCCGGGCGTGGTGGCTCACGCCTGTAATCCCAACACTTTGGGAAGCCAAGGTGGTGGATCACTTGAACTCAGGAGTTCGAGACCAGCCTGGCCAGCATGGTGAAAGCCCATCTCTACTAAAAATACAAAAATTAGGCCAGGCGCAGTGGCTCATGCCTATAGTCTCAGCACTTCGGGAGGCTAACGCGGGTGGATCACCTGAGGTCAGGAGTTCGAGACCAGCCTGACCAATATAGTGAAACTCTGTCTCTACTAAAAATACAAAAAATTAGCTAGGCATGGTAGCAGGTGCCTGTAATCCCAGCTACTTGGGAGGCTGAGGCAGAAGAACCACTCAAACCAGGGAGGTGGAAGTTGCAGTGAGCCAAGATTGTGCCACTGCACTCCAGCCTAGGCAACAAAGCGAGACTCTGTGTCAAAAAAAAAAAAAAAAAAAATTAACCAGGCGTGATGGCGGGCGCTTGTAATCCCAGCTACTTGGGAAGCTGAGGCAGGAGAATCACTTGAACCTGAGAGGTTTATGTTGCAATGAGCCAAGATCACACCACTGCACTCCAGCCTGGCTGACAGAGACTCTGACTCAAAAAAAAATTTTTTTTAAAGTGATCAACTGTCAAAAAATTCAAAACAGGAATTCAAAAATATGTTGAACAAAACAGTAAAAAAAAAGAAATTCATGTCACAACATATAAGCTGCATGATGCAGCCTAAATAGTTCCTAAGGGGAACAGCAACCTTAAGTGTGGACTGCATTAGAACATTTTAAAATGCTAATAACAGGCCGGGTGCAGTGGCTCACACTTGTAATCCTAGCACTTTGGGAGGCCAAGGCGGGCGGATTGCCTGAGTCCAGGAGTTGGAGACCAGCCTGGGCCACATGGGGAAACTCTGTCTCTACTAAAAAAATACAAAAAATTAGCTGGGCTTGGTGGCATGCACTTGTAGTCCCAGCTACATCAGAGGCTGAGGCAGGAGAATCGCTTGAATCCTGGAGGTGGAGGTTGCAGTAAGCCGAGACTGCACCACTGCACTCCAGACTGGGGGACAGAGCAAGACTCTGTCTCAAAAAATAAATAAATAAATAAATAAATAAATAAATAAATAAATAAATAAAATGCTGAAAACAAATGACACAAGATGTATCTCAAAAAATTAGGAAAACAAATTTAGAAGAAGGAACAAAACAATCTAAAACTCAGAAATTAATAAGATAGAAAACATACAAAAAGCCACAAAGTTGGTTCTCTGAAAAGATCAATAAAATCAAGAGTTTTATCAAGAGAGTTGATGATAAAAAGAGAGGAGGCGCGAATCAGGTCAGGAAAGAAAGGGGAACAGGGTCCAGTGCTTCAGGTCTTTTAAAATCAGAGGCTACTGATGCCTCTTTGTAGCAATGAACTTAAAAATGTAAACTTAAATGGACAAATTCCTAAGAACGATAACAGACAAAAATATCCTCAAGAATAAATCAGAGGCGGAGAGGAAGAGAGGCTGATTAGCGGGTACAGATAAACACTGGATAAAAGAAGCAAGACTTAGAAATAAGACCCAGTGTTTACAGATCAGTACGGTGACTACAGTTTACAATAATCTATTGCATATTTCAAAATAGATAATGGAGAAGAACTTGAATGTTTTAAGCTTAAAGATAAGACAAATACTTAAGGTGACAGATGTGCCAATTTATACCAAATTGACCTTTACAAATTATGTGAATATATTAAACTATCACACTTATCCCCTCAAAATGGGTGAGTCATATAGTGGGTGAACTATATCTCCACAAAGCTGTTACCAAAAAAAGAAAAAAGAAAACCCAAAGAATACCATAATCGTTACAAAACTGAAACAGAAGTCGAACATCTACCACCAAAAAAATGATCACGCTAAGTTCAGAACGGTTTCACCAGTGAGATCCTACACTCTTGGTGTAGGGATTCCAATCGTCCATAAACTCTTTTAGAGAAGTAAAAAAAAAAAAAAACAAAAAAAAAAAAAAAGAAAGAAATACCTGGCCATGCTCAGTGCATCTTGAAGCTAATATAATCTTTTTGCCAAAACCTGACAAAAACAGGACGCGAAGGATAATTACAGAGCAGTCTCTCTCACGAGCATGAATGCCAGAAGCCGGAAGGAAGCTTGTTCACTGTGCCTGGCTTCAGTGCACTTCCAGACACTGAGTTTCTGCAGCGTGAAGGTTCGTGGCAGCCCTGAATCCAGCAAGTCTATCGGCCGCGTCTTTCTAACAGCCAGGGCTCACTTCCGGCGTCTGTGGCACATTTTGATAACTTTTGCAATCGTTCAAACTTTTTCAGGATTATTATACCTGTCATGGTGACCTGTGGTCAGTGATCTTTGATGTTCCTACCATAATTTTTTCAGTGCTGTGAACCGGGCCGCTATCAGAGGAGGAACTGAGTGGATAAAGGTCGTGCATGCTCTGAACTGCTCCGCCGACCGCCTATTCCCATCTCTCCCTCTGCCCCAGCTTCCCTATTCCCTGTTACACAGCAGTGTTGAAATGAGGCCACTTAATAACCCTCTGATGGCCTGTAAGTGTCCAAGTAAAAGGATGAGTCGCACGGTTCTCACTTTACATCAAAAGCTGGAAGTGACTAAGCCTGCTGAGGAAGGTGTGTTGAAAGCCGAGACAGGCCAAAAACTGGGCCTCTTGTGCCAAACAGTTGGCCAAGTGATGAAGGCAAAGAAAAAGTTCTTGGAGGAAATTAAAAGTGCTACTCAAGTAAACACACGAATGATAAGAAAATGAGGCCAGGTGCGGTGGCTCACGCCTGTAATCCCAGCACTTTGGGAGGCCGAGACGGGCGGATCACGAGGTCAGGAGATCGAGACCATCCTGGCTAACACGGTGAAACCCCGTCTCTACTAAAATACAAAAACAATTAGCCAGGCGAGGTGGCGGGCGCCTGTAGTCCCAGCTACTCAGGAGGCTGAGGCAGGAGAATGGCGTGAACCCGGGAGGCGGAGCTTGCATTGAGCCGGTATCACGCCACCGCACTCCAGCCTGGGTGACTGATCGAGACTCTGTCTCAAAGAAAAAAAAGAAAGAAAATGTGGTTCTCATACACAATGGAGTACTATTCCGTCATAAAAAAGAATGAAATTCTGTCATTTGCAACAACATGGATGGAACTGCAGCTCACTATATTAAGTGAAATAAGCCAGGCACAGAAAGATAAGTATAACATGTTCCCACTTATTTGTGGGATCTAAAAATCAAAACAACTGAACTCATGAAGATAGAGAAGAGAAGGCTGGGAAGGATATGGGGGTAGAGGGAGGTTAATGGGTACAAAAATTAGTTAGAAAGAATGAATAAAACCTAGTATTTGGCCAGGTGTGATGGCTCATGCCTGTAATCCTAGTACTTTTGGAGGCCGAGGCGGGTGGATCACTTGAGGTCAGGAATTTGAGACCAGTCTGGCCAACATGGTGAAACTCCATCTCTACTAATAATACAAAAACATAGCCAGGTGTGATAGCATACAGCTGGAATCCCAGCTATTCGGGAGACTGATGCATGAGAATCACTTGAACCTGGGAGGCAGAGGCTGCAGTGAGCCGAGATCGTGCCACTGCACTCCAGTCTGGGCAACAGAGCAAGACTCCATCTTAAAAAAAAATTTTTTTAATAAAAAAAGACCTGGTATAAAGACCAAATATTTGACAGCACAGCAGGGGGACTGCCAGGAGGTGATACTGGCTCCTCCCTCCCTAACCATCAGCTCCAAGCCCTGCCAGTCTCCTCACCAGGCACCTCCATGCTTAGCCACCAGTCTCTGGCCACAGGTGCTGCATCCACCCAGCTGTGCCCTTTGCAGGCTTTGGCTTCCTATGGCATCGCGATTGCCATGTCACTGCCCCGGCTTTGCAAAAACCCCTACCTGTATTTGGAGCCCCTGACCTGGCAACCTTCCCTCCTGTCAGCTGCTGCCAAGGAACCCCCTTGCCAGCACTGGCCTGCTCCTCAGTGCTCCTGAAAATACTGCTCACACGTCCCTGAGCCATGGTGCCCTCGCCCACAGGAGCCCTGCGCACCTGCACACCTTCACCTGTGGCTCTCCTCGCCTGTGCAACAAACTCCAGCTGTACACTCCAGGCTGGGCCTGGGGCCACAGAGTCATCAAACAACAGGCCCTTTTCTTCCTCCAAATGAGCTTATATAAGAAACTGGCGCTGGGCGCGGTGGCTCACGCCTATAATCTCTGCGCTTTAGGAGGCCAAGGCGGGTGGATCACTTGAGGTCAGGAGTTCAAGACCAGCCTGACCAACATGGTGAAACCCCATCTCTACTAAAAATACAAAAATTAGCTGGGCGTGGTGGCACATCCCAGCTACTTGGGAAGCTGAGACAGGAGAACTGCTTGAACCCGGGAGGTGGGGGTTGCAATGAGCTGAGACCGCGCCACTGCACTCTAACATGAGCAACACAGTGCAACTCTGTCTCAAAAAAACAAAAAACAAACAAACAAACAAAAATCTGGCAATCATAAATAGAGAAAAAAATTGCAATTGAAAGTTATTTGTTCAAGAACTGGAGACCAACTAGGAACACAGGAAGCAGAGAAGTGAGTCTCTGCGTCTGTATCAATGACACAAAAGCAGCTGTGCAGGGAACCCATCCGGCCCAGGCCCAGGCCTCCTGCACCCAGCCTCTGCGAGTTCCACACTACCAGAGGGGTCACAGTTGGCTGAGGGAGGTGGGGACACCATTTGAGGTCTAGCTGCAGGGTCACGGGAGCACGGCCGGCCAGCATAGACAGGTCAGGCGCCAGTTCCCTGCCTTGCTCAGCACCGCGCGTCACTGTACTGAAGCACATCTTCAGTAAAACCAGTGCTTCCCTTAAAGAGAATGCCACAGGGCATGAGTATGATGCTTTTGACAAAAAACAAAGGCATCACTGTTAACTCCGAGCTATCCCAGGTGAGGGGAGAAGGGAGACAGCAGAGACAAGGGGACAATTACACAAGCAGGAGACAATTACACAAGCAGCAGCCCAACGTGTGCTTTGAAAAGCTGACCCGGCTCGCCCCACACCCAAGGTCAGACCCACAGATAGCCCTGCCTCTGCATCCACCACCAGAGGACCCAGCACCCAGCACCAGGCCACCCAGCACCCAGTACCAGGCCACCCAGCATCCAGCACCAGGCCACCCAGCACCCAGCACCAGGCCACCCCAGCACCCAGCACCAGGCCACCCAGCACTCAACACCAGGCCACCCAGCACCCAGCACCAGGCCACCCCAGCACCCAGCACCAGGCCACCCCAGCACCCAGCACCAGGCCACCCCAGCATCCAGTGCCTAGGCACACAGCATCCAGCACCAGCGCACCCAGCACTGGGCCACCCAGCATCCAGTACCAGGACACCCCGGCTCCGCCTGCCCCAGGCCTCTGAAGGAGCAGGAGGCTGGGCCCCACATCCCGCAACAGCACAGCCAGCTGGGCGAGACCAGAGGCAGCACAGGAAGGGACTGTGTGGCTCCTTCGGATTAGGAAAGGGCCGAGCTCCGCACAGCAGAAAACAGGGACAAGGCTGAAGAGGCAGCACAGAAAGCCCAGAGTCACTCCCCACAGGCCATCGGAAACCAGTAAGCTCATTAGAAACCACTTATCTATGAGGCCAAATGCCCTCGGCAAGAGAGGAGGAGGAGGTGGAAGGAGGAGGGAGGAGGAGGGGGAAGGAGGAGGGAGGAGGAGGAGGGAGGAGGAGGAGGGGGAAGGAGCAGGGGAAGGAGGGGAAGGGGAGAGGAGAATGACGTCAAAGGGAGTGGCGGGGCTACACCTGTGACAGGCCCCCAGCCCTGGGGACTATCTGGGGAAGTCCAGGAAGCCCTGCGAGCTGAGACAGGGTGACTCATCTCTGGTGACAGAGGTAACCACCTGGCCAGATGCACCTCTTTAAAGAGAGAAATTCTTACACCCATCACAAACAGACCAAAACACTGGCTGGGCATGGTGGCTCACGCCTGTAATCCCAGCACTTTGGGAGGCCGAGGCAAGCGGATTACCTGAGCTCAGGAGTTCAAGACCAGCCTGACCAACATGGAGAAACCCGGTCTCTCTACTAAAAATACAAAATTAGCCGGGCACAGTGGCTTACACCTGTAATCCCAGCACTTTGGGAGGCCGAGGCAGGTGGACTCTCTGAGGTCAGAAGTTCGAGACCAGCCTGGCCAACATGGCAAAACTCTGTCTCTATTAAAAATACAAAAATTAGCCAGGTGTGGCAGTGTGCACCTGCAATCCCAGCTACTCGGGAGGCTGAGGCAGGAGAATCGCTTGAACCCAGGAGGCAAAGGCTGCAGTGAGCCGAGATCGTGCCACTGCACTCCAGCTTGGGCAATAGAGTGAAACTGCATGTCTCAAAAAAACAAACAAACAAACAAACAACCAGAATACTGACCAGAAGAAAATACCCGGGCTCACTATTCCTTATTGAGGACACTCGGGAAAAACTCAAGGACTGGCTGGGCTGAGTGACAAGGAACAGAAACGGCTCCCAGGGGCCCAGGGCCCAAGCTATGTCATCTGCAGGGGTTTTCCCCCAACTCATTTATGCAAGGAGTTCCTGCTTGTAAACAGGAGAGAAAATGTTATCCAAGAGGCTCAGAACCGCCCTCGGAGGCTCAGCGAGGACAGGCCCTCACCCTGGGGTCCCAGAGTGGGCAGGAGGCCGCACCACCATGGACTCCGGGCTCCTCCGGCTGATCACGGAGGTCCAGGCCATGAGGCCCTTGAGGCTCAAGGAGGAGGGTGTCTGAGGCAGGTCAGCCTCACGGTGGCCGTGAAGCACACGCAGCGGAGTGACCCGGGCAGGAGGCGCCGCAGGCCAGCGTCCCAGCCAGGAAGGGAAGAGCAACTCTGTATCACAGCTTCACAGTCTCCAGCAATTTAGTATCTGCCCTCTTAAGTTTCTAGGTGCTGATAATTCACAACTAAAGGAGGAGAAAGGTTGCTCTCTCCTGCCTTCCAGGCCTGTGTGGAGGTGTGGACCTGGTGTTGGGGCTAACTAGGAATCCTGCATCTCACGGGTGGCCCCACAGGACAAGCGAGGGGCTGTGACACTGGACACTACTCGGTGGCCAGCAGTTGCCCCCAGGCCCTTGAGGATGGAGGCAACAGGCAGAGCTGGGCAGCTACCTCCTTAAGCCCACCCAGGGGTACCACCCTAAGAGGCCAGCACCACCCCCCAAGACCAGGGCACCCGTGGCTGGAGGAGACCCAAGGGCTCTCTGACACATCCGGTGAGACTCGTGGAGGGGTGTTTGCTGTCGCAGTGATGGAAGGCATTGCTGGTTCTAAGAGAGGGGGCTGAAATGCACCCTTCACGGGTCTTACCAGACACCTGACCCCCAGGCTGAGAGCTGACTCCAACTCTGATGCAAATGCATGTACCTTGGTTTCACAGACACTGGATTTTCCAGGAATGAAACCTCCCATAACACACACCTCAGGGAGGAAGAGGAAGCCTGCCTTGGCCAACCCCAGCGAGGGACTGAGTCTACCCCCACCACCCTCTCACTGCAGCTTGAGCCAACAGGGACCACTTTATCTCCCAGTGCAGACGCGTGCAAGAGTTTCCAGATGGAAATACATGTCAATCTGAAATCCTGGGTGCAATCTATGAAATCTATTTCCATACTGAAAAAGAGACATCACAATGCTTTATTAATAACATGAAGCATTAATAACACATTCGCCAGACCCTGCTCTAAGCATTTTCCTGCATTACCTCCATTATGCAAAGGAGACTTGGGGCCCAGCAGGGCAGAGAATGACAGGCTGAGACTGACCACTCCCTCAGCCTGGGGCACAGGGCCCCCACGTGAGGGACTCACCCAAGGCACGAGGCTCTGCCCCTGCAGTGGCTTAGACCCTGGACCATGCCAGCATGGCAAACACACGTGAGCTGCAAATGCTAGCCTGTGTGCAACTTCACATGGCTAGAGGCCACATTCAAAAGTAAAAAGAAATTGGCAAAAAAATATTTTTAATAGGCCCGGCATGGTGGCTCACGCCTATAATCCCAGCACTTTGGGAGGCCGAGGCAGGTAGATCACCTGAGGTTAGGAGTTCGAGACCAGCCTGACCAATATGATGAAACCCTGTCTCTATTAAAAATACAAAAAATTAGCTGGGTGTGGTGGCGGGTGCCTGTAATCCCAGGTACTCAGGAGGCTGAGACAGGAGAATCACTTGAACCCAGGAGGCAGATGTTGCAGTGGGCCGAGATCGTGCCATTGCACTCCAGCCTGGGTGACACAGCAAAACTCCGTCTAAAAAAAAAACTAATAATACATTTTATTTAACTCAGTATATCCAAAATATTATCATTTCTACATGTAACAATATAGAAAAATATGAATGAGATCACTTACATTCTCTTTCATATTAAGCCTCTGAGATTGGCGTGCATTTCACGCCAGGAGCATATCTCAGTTCCCACCAGCCATGTTTCCAGCATGCCTCTGTGGGCTGCGTGGCTCATGCTGTCTGCCCCAGACAGCACAGGCTGAGATACGACAGGTTCTCTGAGGGCGACATCCTTCCCACATCCCTTTTCTGTTTGCATGTTAAGAATTTTAGAAGTTTTTAGCTTCACCAACCCTTTGCCTTCTAAAGTATTTATAGTGGTTAATTTCTCCACTTGAGGCAGGTGCAGGGGCTCAATACTTTATGTATGTGTTTTCATATAAAGTATTTCTTAATTTAAGAAAAAGTTGACCCACTCCCCAAAAGACAATGTAATCACAAGGCACAAAATAGAAATTATGACAAAGTTATTAAATACTTCCAGTTTTCTTCCTCTTGCACAAAATTTGGAAGGAGAAAAAACTGATCCTTTGCTGGAAATAAATACATAAGTGACAAAGTAAAAACTATTAGCAATTACTATCACTTCCTTCTCAATTTTCTTTTCTTCCAAAAAAAGTTCTTACATTTATTCTCATTCATTCTCTCTCTCTCATTTTCTCTCTCTTCCCCCTCCCCGGCATTAAGAATGACCAACTTGTAATCAAACCACCAGCCTCAAACCAAATCTTCCTTGCTACGAACAGTTAACATACTGCCACCTGTCATGTGTTCAATTCATCACCATGTCAAACACACTTGACTGGAAACATCCAGGGACCAACACCCAGCAATAAGCCACCTGCCCACTTAATGCCAGTGAGCAGGAGACGTCCAGCACCTGTCTCTAGGCGTGTCCTTGTTTCCACTTTGGGGAGATATATGTGAGTGGAAATAACAAGGGTAATTGGCAAAATCATTGTGAAATGAATCTGTCCTACCATCAATGTGATCGCAAATTCTGAAGCTGATCTGCAAAAGGCCACAGACATAGCTGTGACCCATCCCCACACTCAGTGGCAATACCACGGGGAAACGGGCAGCTACCGTCTCTGAGTCGTCAGAATCCCGGCCAGGGAAGCTGGACGGCCCCCGGCACTCAAGATCAAAGCTGAGCTCCTGGCAGTAGAGACCTGCAGAGGCCCTTTCCCATCTTCCTGCCAGTGACTCACAAAGGCAGCCCTCGCATACCTGAGAAAGTGGCACGAGAACAAGACAAGAACAGGCTGACCAGGAGCCCCACCCCGCCCCTGCAGATGCCTCTCCGGTGTGCTCCGCAGGAACGGCAGCCGCCCCTGCCACTCCCAGATCTCGGGCTCTAGGGGATAACAGATGCTGCCCTCAGCTGTGCTGAGCCATGAAGTGATTCAGCAGCAGGGGAATCGGATGCTGGTCCAGGAACGCAGCGCCAGCCTGGGAGGCCACAGACACACACCAGTCTCGTGGGTGCAGAGGGCCGGTGCCAACTGATGTCAAAGCTCAAGTCCACAGCCTGAGTTTCCACAGCGCTCCCGAGATGCCCGGGGAAACAAGAGATGCAGGGCTGTGTCCTCAGCCCTGGGGTCGTGCTACCCTGTTCTTCAAGAATAAACAGTGAGAGAGATGGGCAGAACCCACGTCTTCTCAGCTCCACCCCAGGAGCGTAGGGAGAAGCCCACACGCCAGGATGCGGGGACATGGGAGCTCACGGGAACCAAGAGCACCAGGTGCCCGGAGGTCCTCAGGCCAGCTCAGGACAAAGGCGCAGAGCTCAGGCTGTTGCTTCTAGATTGCTCTGCTTTTCAACGGGGGGCTCACTGATTGCAGTCACTCTTCCCTAAGTGCCATCCTCCCCGGGCAGCCCAGCCAGGACTCAGAATGCACGCAGCCACACACAACACGGCTGCCCCGACACACACATGGCACAGCAGTTCCACGTGCCACTGTGCCATCGACAATGCATTTTCACACGTGCAGCCTCACAAACTGCTGAGGAAGAACAGACAAGGAGACAAATGGGAAGGCGAGCAGTGCAACGGGAACTGAGGCGGGCAGGCCACAGAGACAGAGCCGCAGCGTGACTCCGTTGTGTGTTAAGAGTGTGTGTATCTAACTCACACTCGGGATAGGAGCAGGCCACCTCGGCAAAGTGACATCCAGGTCGAAGTCACCAGGCAAAAGGAGAAAGAGTGTTCCAGGCAGGCTAAGGTCCCAGGCAGAGTGTGGCCAGTGGGGCAGCTTGAAGACGGGGTGTGGGGGTGCATCAGTAGGCGTCGTCACGGGGGGCTGAGCAGGCAGTGGCGGGGAACGTGCGGGGCTACCGAAACACTGCCTCTTGTGCTGCAGGGAACGAGTGTGATGGGAGCTGAACTGAAGCGACCCTCATGCAAGGTCACGGGCAGACCTGGTCGAAGGTGAGGCTGGCAGTGGGGCAGGGAGTGGGCAGGAGGAATCATGAGGGTCAAGGAGCCATAGATGGGGAAGGGGGTGAAGGAGATGGAGGAAGGGGGTCATTTATAGGGCCCAGGTTTCTCTCCTGGACACCAAGGGAGACAGAAGACAGAGCAGACAAGATGGTGGTACCAGAAGAACGGATGGGAGTGGGCCTGCTGGGAAGATATCCTCAGCCAGATCTCAAGAATAGCACCCTTTTCAGCCAGGCGCGGTGGCTCAGGCCTGTAATCCCAGCACTTTCGGAGGCCAAGGCAGGCGGATCACCTGAGGTCGGGAGTTCAAGGCCAGCCTGACCAACATGGAGAAATTCTGTCTCTATTAAAAATACAAAAAATTAGCAGGGCATGGTGGCACATGCCTGTAATCTCGGCTACTCAGGAGGCTGAGGCAGAAGAATCGCTTGAACCTGGGAGGCAGAGGTTGTGGTGAGCTGAGATGGTGCCATTGCACTCCAGACTGCGCAACAAGAGCGAATCTCAAAAAAAAAAAAAAAAAAAAAGAATAGCACCATTTCAGGTGCTTCCTAGTCTTTTTCTTCACATTTATTTTCTACTTTTGAAACCTGACATGCCCTTTAACTATTACTGGCATATGCCATGTATATGTACAGCGGTTCTTCAGTTACCAAATAAAAGTCATCTGAAGAAAGCCAATTGAAAGGGCAACCTAGGCCAGGCGCAGTGGTTCACACCTGTAATCCCAGCACGGTGGGAGGCCGACGTAGGCGGATCACGAGGTAAGGAGATTGAGACCATCCTGGCTAACACAGTGAAACCCTGTCTCTACTAAAAATACAAAAAAAAATTAGCCAGGAGTGATGGCAGGTGCCTGTAGTCCCAGTTACTTGGGAGGCTGAGGCAGGAGAATGACATGAACTCGGGAGGCAGAGCTTGCAGTTAGCCGAGATCGGGCCATTGCACTCCAGCCTGGGCAACAGAGCCAGACTCTGTCTCAAAAAAAAAAAAAAAAAAAGAAAAAGAAAGAAAAAAGAAATGGCAACCTAGTCTGCCTATCTTAAAGTAGCAGAAAGCATCTCAGGTGGGATGGGTGACAGGGAAGTTGACAAAAAGTTAAGTTTATAAGGACAAAATCTGAGTCACATTTTGCAATTGTTAAAACTGGTGGGCTGGGCATGGTGGCTCATGCCTGTAATCCCAGCTACTCAGGAGACTGAGGCATAAGAATCACTTGAGCCCTGGAGGCAGAGTTTGCAGTGAGCTGAGATCCTGCCACTGCACTCCAGCTTGGGCTACAGAATGAGACTTTGTCTCAAAACACAACACCACTACCAACACCACCACCAAAACTGGTGAAAAGCATTTGATAATGATGTACTCAGCGGGGAGGCTTCCCAACCTTAAACACCCTGGAAATTACACGTTGTCCTCCACCAGGCAGTTTTAGAGTTAGATAAAATTTCCCCCCAGACAGTCGGGTCATTTTGGTATATCTAATCTGTGACATTCTTTCTACTGTCATTACGGTTTCATTCATCAGGATTGATGTAGTTCCACCTACACCATCAGCAAGTTCTTCAATCTCAGATTTCTGCTATATGATCACTTTCCATCTAAGTCAATTACATCTTTAGACATCCCTTTTGTGAGCCCAGGAAATGAGCCTAAAGTAATTCGAGATCAGTCCCATTCCTGGACTCCTGGCAGGAGCAGGGTTTCTCCAGGGAGGTTTTGCTCCCTTCAAGTCTTGCAGGAATCTACAGACAAAGCCCACGTGAAATGAGCCCACAATCCAAAATCACAAAGCGTGTGACAGGCAAACATCAGTGAGCAAGAGGCAGCAGAACAAGTAGCAGAGTCCAACCCTCAAAAAATTCAAATTTTAGTATTTGTTAATATTATTATCCTTTGGTATTATCAGTTACAGTATAGAAAATAAGTATGTTTAGACATAAAGAGAAAATAAAAATAAGTGTCAGGAAAAGAATACCAAACAAGAGGAGAGGCAAACTTGGAAAGAAACAAAGAGAACTTTCAGGAATGAAAAACATAACCATTAAAAAAATGAAAATTAAAAGAACAGGTTAGGCTGGGCATGGTGCCTGTAATCCCAGCACTTGGCAGGCTGAGGTGAGAGGATCATTTGACCCTGGGAGTTCAAGACCAGCCCTAGCAACATAGCAAGACCCCATCTCTATCAAAAAAAAAGAAAAGAAAAAGAAGAAGAAGAAGAACGGGTTAAATATTAATAGTACAGAGGCCAGATCTCAAGAATAGCACCATTTCAGCCAGGCGCAGTGGCTCACGCCTGTAATCCCAGCACTTTGCAAGGCCAAGCCGGGTGGATCACCTGAGGTCAGGAGTTTGAGACCAGCCTGGTCAAATGGGTGAAACCCATCTCTACTAAAAATACAAAAATTAGCCAGGCATGGTGGTGGGCACCTATAATCCCAGCTATTCATGAAGCTGAGGCAGGAGAATCACTTGAATCCAGGAGGCAGGGGTTATAGTGAGCCGAGATCGCACCACTGCACTCCAGCCTGGGTGACAAAGCAAGACTCTATCTCAAAAATAATAATTTTATATATATATAAAATTATTTAATATATTAAAAATAGATATATATGGCACAGTAGATGGAGATGAAGATAGAGTTGTTAAACTGGAAAACAGAGCTGAAGAAATAACCTGGAATGAAGCATAAAAAGACTGAAAGGCAAAAACATGAACGAGAGTTTAAGTGGCTGGGAGGATGGTACAAGAAAGCCAAGCATAAGGCAGATGCTATATGGTTGACCCTTCATATCTAGGGGTTCCATATTTGCGGATTTGACCACAGATCAAAGATATCTGGGGGGAAAAATTCCAAAAAGCAAAACTCAAATTTTCTACTCTCTACTATGTTAAATCCACATTAATGAAGTTATACATAGGCATTGTATTAGATATTATAAGTAATTTAAAGATGATTTAAAAATACATGGGAGGGAGGCCGAGGTGGGCAGATCACAAAGTCAGAGTTCAAGACCAGCCTGGCCAACATGGTGAAACCCCGTCTCTACTAAAAACACAAAAATTAGCCGGGCGTGGTGGTAGGTGCCTGTAATTCCAGCTACTTGGGAGGCTGAGGCTTGAGAATTGCTTGAACCTGGGAGGCGGAGGTTACAGTGAGCTAAGATTGTGCCACTGCACTCCAGCTTGGACAACTGAGCGAGGCTCCATCTCAAAAAAAAAAAAAAAAAAAGAAAAAATATATATATATGAGAGGATGTGCACAGGTTATATACAAATACACCATTTTACATCAGGAAATTAAGCATCCACTGATTTTGGTAACCGTGTTGGGTTATGGAACCAATCCCTAGTGGACACTGCAGAATAACTATATTCAACAAAATAATGGCTGAAATTTTTCCAGAATTGCTGAAAGACATGATACTTTATCTTCAGGAAGTACAATGAATCCAAAACAGGATAAATAAAAAGAAATCCATGCTAGAAAGACCACAGTGAAGTTGAAAAACACCAGAAATAAAGAGACTATAAAAGCAGCCAGACAAACAGCTTACTACTGACACAGGAAGGACAATCGAAATGACAGCTGACTTCCTAACAGCAACTTTATAAGCCAGAAGATACACAATAGAATTCAATCCTTAAAGAAATGCCAGAGACTCAGTGCTATACAGACTATATCCTCTGCCCGTGAGCCTTTTCAGCTGATACCATAATAAAAACATAACCTGAAATCCTCAATGGCTTTGGACATAAAAGCATTCATGGGTCATGGAAGAATAATAAAATTGTAAAATGCTGAACAATGAAAATATTACATATCAAAATAAACAAGACGACAGTACAGCAGAACTAAGTAGGAAAGCTATAAAGCCTTAAATGCTTATGACAGGGCCGGGCGCGGTGGCTCATGCCTGTAATCCCAGCACTTTGGGAGGCTAAGGCGGAGTTCAAGACCAGCCTGGCCAACATGGTGAAACCCCGCCTGAGGTCAGTAGTTCAAGACCAGCCTGGCCAACATGGTGAAACCCTGTCTCTACTAAAAATACAAAAGTTAGCCAGGCATGGTGGCACATGCCTGTAATCCCAGCTACTCAGGAGGCTGAGGCAGGAGAACCACCTGAATCTGAAAGGCGGAGGTTGCAGTGAGCCGAGATCACGCCACTGTACTCCAGCCTGGGTGACAGAGGGAGACTCTGTCTCAAAAAAAAATAGCGAAATACTTATGACAGAAAGTTGAAAATTAAGAACCTAAGCTTAGAGAAAATAAAAAATTTAATGTTTCAATTCAGTAACCTAGAAAGAGAATGCCAGAATAAACCCAAAGAGTGTAGAAGGAAATCCTGACAATGAAAGCAGAAATTAGTGATGCAGAAACAAAGACACAGTAGAGAAAATCAGCAAGACTAATAGCTGGTTCTTTGTGAACACGAGTAAAACAGATGAGCCTCTGTGAGATGAATCTAGAAAAGAAAGGTAAAACCATTTTAGGAATGAAAAGGGTGATTTACTGTCAGATATAGTAGAGATCTAAAAATCAAGAAAATATTCTGACCTTTGTTTAAGAAACTGACAACTGGCCGGGCGCGGTGGCTCAAGCTTGTAATCCCAGCACTTTGGGAGGCCGAGACGGGCGGATCACGAGGTCGGGAGATCGAGACCATCCTGGCTAACACGGTGAAACCCCGTCTCTACTAAAAAATACAAAAAACTAGCCGGGCGAGGTGGCGGGCTCCTGTAGTCCCAGCTACTCCGGAGGCTGAGGCAGGAGAATGGCGTAAACCCGGGAGGCGGAGCTTGCAGTGAGCTGAGATCCGGCCACAGCACTCCAGCCTGGGCGACAGAGCCAGACTCGGTCTCAAAAAAAAAAAAAAAAAAAAGAAACTGACAACTTGGGCCGGACACAGTGGCTCATGCCTGTAATTCCAGCATTTTAGGAGGCCGAGGTGGGAGGATCACCTGAGGTCAGGAGTTTGAGACCAGCCTGGCCAACATGGTAAAACCCCGTCTCTATTGAAAATGCAAAAATTAGGCCGGGCGCGGTGGCTCAAGCCTGTAATCCCAGCACTTTGGGAGGCCGAGACGGGCGGATCACGAGGTCAGGAGATCGAGCCCATCCTGGCTAACCCGGTGAAACCCCGTCTCTACTAAAAAATACAAAAATCTAGCCGGGCGAGGTGGCGGGCGCCTGTAGTCCCAGCTACTCGGGAGGCTGAGGCAGGAGAATGGCATGAACCTGGGAGGTGGAGCTTGCAGTGAGCCGAGACTGCACCACTGCACTCCAGCCTGGGCGACAGAGCGAGACTCCGTCTCAAAAAAAAAAAAAAAAAGGAAAAAAGAAAATGCAAAAATTAGCCAGGTGTGGTGGTGCGCGCCTGTAATCCCAGCTACTCGGGAGGCTGAAGGAGGATCGCGTGAACACGGGAGGCGGAAGATGCAGAAGCACCCTGTGTTCTCCTTCCAAGCACTAGAGCCTGAGTCCTCATGGCACGTGGGTTTTGCTGGTGCACGTGCTTTATCTTGATGGAGTCTAGTGCTGTGCACACTTCTGCGGCTCACTCCTTCCTCCCAGCATTATCCTCCAGAGGCGCACACATGTTGCTGCCTGGAGGACCTACTTCCTTCCCCTTTCCATGGTGAATGTAGCACAAGATATTTTTCATTTTATTTGGAGACAGGCATTGAGAGAGCTCCCAGAGTCTGACTCTAACACATATGCCGCTATGAACATCTTAGCACGTCCCCTGGGAAGCAGATGGCAGGTGCACCCCACACTCGATGCCATCTCCCTGCAGCTCCTGCCATTCTCTAGAGCAGCCACACTGGCACCAGTGCTCCATCTGCCCCTACATCTTCTCCATCACTTGTCCCCACGGTCTTTTAAGTTTCGCCATCCCAGCAAGGGGAGGCCACGGCTCTCTGTGGTTTTGTTTCTGTGTCTCCCTGGTGACCCATGACAGTGGACCTTCCATCTCTCCAGCTCCTTGCTTTTGGGTCACTTCGTTTGTATTTCTCACACCAGGCCTCCTCTGCTTCGAGGAGGCAGAGTGGGACGATTCAGAACTAAGTGGCCACTGTTTGTACCCACACCAGAAGGCAACATGGCAGAAGCGTTTCCCTAAAATCAGGAACGGGACAAGGAGGGCCTGTCACGCTTCCATCCAGCCCTGCTCAGGGCCTGGCCCAGGCAGCAAAACAGGAAGGAAAAACATGAAAGATATAAGGAAGAAACAATATTCACCATTCCCACATGACATGAATGTCTACTGAGAAAATCCCCAAAATCTACAAATTTTAAGCAATGGCAAGGTGATCAGCTATTGAATCAATACCCAAAAGCCAACTGCTTTTCTGCAGAACAGCAGCAAAGAATTAGAAATCAATAAAAATAAAAAACATTGGCCGGGCGCGGTGGCTCAAGCCTGTAATCCCAGCACTTTGGGAGGCCGAGACGGGTGGATCACGAGGTCAGGAGATCGAGACCATCCTGGTGAACATGGTGAAACCCCGTCTCTACTAAAAAAAAATACAAAAAAAAAACTAGCCGGGTGAGGTGGCGGCGCCTGTAGTCCCAGCTACTCGGGAGGCTGAGGCAGGAGAATGGCGTGAACCCGGGAGGCGGAGCTTGCAGTGAGCTGAGATCCGGCCACTGCAACTCCAGCCCGGGAGACAGAGCGAGACTCCGTCTCAAAAAAAAAAAAAAAAAAAAAAAAAAAAAAAAAAAAAAAAAAAAAAACATCACTTACAGCCGGGCATGGTGGCTCATGCCTGTAATTCCAGCACTTTGGGAGGCCGAGGTGGGCAGATCACTGGAGGTCAGGAGTTGGAGACCAGCCTGGCCAACATGGTGAAACCCTGTCTCTACTAAAAATACAAAAATTAGCCAGGCATGGTGGCACATGCCTGTAATCCCAGCTACTCGGGAGGCTGAAGCAGGAAAATCACTTGAACCCAGGAGGCAGAGTTGCAGTGAATTGAGATTCTGCCACTGCACTCCAGCCTGGGCAACAGAGCAAGATTCTGTCTCAAAAACAAACAAACAAACACCATTTACAAAAGCGAGAACAATAAAAAGAGCACCTGGGAATAAACGTGAGCACAGAGTGTCCGGCGGAATGTGGAATACCGCAGTGCTTTATCAAGACACCGAGGAAGACCTGCACAGCCAACTCCAGAGGGATAAAGGGCTTAAGCAGAGAAAGCAAACTTTACAACTTTTACAAAAAAATACAGAATACAGGCCAGGCATGGTGGCTTACGCCTGTAATCCCAGCACTTTGGGAGGCCGAGGTGGGCGGATCAGGAGGTCAGGAGATCGAGACCATCCTGGCTAACATGGTGAAACCCCATCTCTACTAAAAAATACAAAAAATTAGCCGGGCGTAGTGGTGGGTGCCTGTAGTCCCAGCTACTGGGGAGGCTGAGGCAGGAGCATGGCGTGAACCTGGGAGGCGGAGCTTGCAGTGAGCCGAGATCGTGCCACTGCATTCCAGCCTGGGCAACAGAGCAAGACTCCATCTCAAAATACTACTACTACTACTATTACTACTACTACTACTAATAGTAATACAGAATACATTTGTGACCCAAGAATTGGGAAGAACTTAAAGTAACATGCAAAAGGCACTACCTAGAAAAGAAGGATGGATAAAATTATACATTACATTAAACTATCTTTTCACCAAAACAAAAAAAGTGCAAAGATAAAACTCAACTGGGAAAAGTATATAATGCACACATTACAACCAAAGATGAACATCCAGAATCTATAAGGAAATATATAATATGGAAACTATATACAAGGAATAGGTGAGAAAAAGATATAACCCAAAAGAAAAATGGATGAAGCACATGAACAGGTATTTCACAGGGAAGGACACCCATGACCCACAAATACTCAATTCATCCAGCAGGGAGGCATAAAGCAAGACCACAATTGCACAACAGTTTGCATGGACTATCTTTGCAAAAATCAACAGCAATGCCGAGTGCTAACGAGTATGTGGATCAACCTCACACATTGCTGGTGGCTGTGTGACTTGATGTCATTCTGGGACACAGCCCACTCAGAGGTAAGCATGCAGGACATTAGAGGGCTACACACGTGTGCCCAGAGACACGGACACAGAACATTCCATATAAACAGGTCAAGATTAGAAGTGCTTCTGGTAAATGTATGGATGAATTCTGAAAACATTAGTTTTTTGCAGGCTTCATCTTTGCATAGATCTTATGGGAGGGTCTCCTGTAGGCACTTAAAGACACGTGGAGTTACTTTGTTTTCCAATTGATGTTTATTCTCTTAGTACCCACTTCTCCTTTCCTCTAAGCATCATCAGAGAATGCTGTTTCCAGCAGCCATCCCTGAGACAGCGGCAATGATTCTTTTGGTTTCATCTGCACATAAATTCTTGGGATTTTTCCCCTCTCTTCCTGCGTTTTGGAAGTGCCCGTTTTGTCCTCATTTAATTAGTTCAGTTACTTTGTTTCAAGAAATAAACAAATACTGTAGCCCAGAGGCTGTAAAAATAGTAGCCCCGGCTGAATTCAGGTGGCAACATTTGTAATTTGGCATGTGCAGTTTGTTAAAAATAAATACATTGCATATAAAACTCCAGATACCTGGCTTCTCTCGGAAAACTAAAGATGGAGTCACTCTGGTCCTATACCCACCTAGCCCTGCTCAGCTGGGGGTCAGTGGCGGGTGGCCAGGTGAACCAGACCCCATGGAAGAGGCCTCAGTTTCTCACTCATATTCACCACCGCCACCCCCCCCTTCCTAGGCCTCATGTCTGCATTCTCACTTACCTTTCTGGTTGGACCCTGTCAGAATCTGTGTTTACGATTTTCCTGTATAGCTTTATTTATATATTTATTCATTTATTGAGATGAAGTCTGGCTCTGTCGCCCAGGCTAGAGTGCAGTGGCACGATCTCAGCTCACTGCAAAGTCCGCCTCCCAGGTTCAAGGGATTCTCCTTCCTCAGCGTCCTGAGTAGCTGGGACCTATGCATGCACCACCACACCCGGCTAATTTTTTTTTTTTTTTTTTTTTTTTTTTTGAGTAGAGACAGGGTTTCATCATGTTGGCCAGGCTGGTCTCGAACCCCTGACCTCAAGTGATCCACCCGCCTCGGCCTCCCAAAGTGCTGGCATTACAGGTGTGAACCACCACACAGGGCCCCAATAATTCACTAACATTTAAAGAAAAGAAATAAAAGTTGGCCGGGCGCGGTGGCTCAAGCCTGTAATCCCAGCACTTTGGGAGGCCGAGACGGGTGGATCACGAGGTCAGGAGATCGAGACCATCCTGGTGAACACGGTGAAACCCCGTCTCTACTAAAAAATACAAAAAACTAGCCAGGCGAGGTGGTGGGCGCCTGTAGTCCCAGCTACTCGGGAGGCTGAGGCAGGAGAATGGCGTAAGCCCGGGAGGCGGAGCTTGCAGTGAGCCGAGATCGCGCCACTGCACTCCAGCCTGGGCGACAGAGCGAGACTCCGTCTCAAAAAAAAAAAAAAAAAAAGAAATAAAAGTTACAAAGGCTTTGGGGCTCCAGGAAAATGCAATGCTAGCCTGGAGCTGGAACTGAACTGCACGACAAACATATTTTCTAACCAATGTTCTAGAACTTTAGTCGTAGTAATAAGCTCCTGATTTAGAAAACTGAAAATAACCTGTGTGCACTGAAACACGTGTGTTCTGATCGCTGGAGCGCATTTGAAAATTCCCAGAACACCAGCACTTCGCCTCCCTGCGCCAGCTCACTGCCAGCCACGGCAGGGAGTCCAAGGAGGACGGCGGTGGTTCGCTTTCTAAAACTAATCCAAAAGCCCGCCCGCCCATGCGGCATAGTGAGTCACAGTTGGGACTGTCTTTACTGTTCCTTTTGTTTTTGTGGATTATCAAAAGTCACTAAACTTAGTCAGGCGTGGTGGCAGCACCTATAGTCCCAGACACTTGGGAGGCCAAGGTGGGAGGATCGCTTGAGCCCAGGAGTTTGAGTTCACCCTGGGCAACACAGCAAGGCCCCATCTCTAAAATAAATGCATAAAATTTTAAGTCCCTAAACTTTGTCTCTGAGGCTGCCATGGAGCTCTGCCAGAGAGAGTAGCTTCAAGGTGACAGGTGAGGAGGCAGGTGAGCCACAGCCTCCTTGCTGAGACACCTTTGGGACTCCTTCAGGGGTAATGACCAAAGGGGGTACTCATGCAGGGCCACCCTGGGGGTCCACTTGGCACTGGGCTGGCTGTGCCTAACTCAGGGCTGAGTCTGAGGCTCCTCCTCTCCAGCCCTGCTCCCTCCCGCCTCCTCTCACGGGGGTCAGATCTGCCTGGAGTTCTGCGTGCTCCCCCACCATCCTCTGCAGGGTTTCTCCCTGCACTCCACATCTCATCTTGGCACCTGCTTCCCAAACTGATAACCGCGCAACCCAAACTGACGTGGTCTTCCTCTAACAATCTGACTTGTCTATTTGGGCAAAAATCAATGCTATTACACCATATTTTACAAAGTCTAACAACTGATTAATTTCTCAACGCAAAGATTATGTGTAGCTCCCTAATAAAATGCACATTTGTTCACTCAATCAATCACTCCAATTAGACTAGGACAAGGGCCTAAATCAGAAATCAATCAATGAAAAGCTTAACCCAATCATCAGCACATTCTTCACACGAGGAGTCAATAAACAGCTCTTCATTCTACTCCCACCAAGTGTACCATAAAAAGCTCAGCGTAGATGAATTTACGTCAATTGAATTAATTTTCTTCTTGATTCCATACCATATCTAGCATGTATCTGTGTCTATCAATTCAGATGGAGATTTCAGAGCCCCCAGTCCAGCAAGTATGGCCCTTCTACAAGTGAAAAGTGTTTAAATGTATAATATGTACATGTGAAGCCAATGACTTAGTCTCTGTTTCAGAAATGTAGATTTTCATCTATTGGATCTTACGAGCATCAAGGTGGTTTGGTGGAAAGAATCACAGCTTTGGATTCTATCAGACCTTTGTTTAAATCTAGATTTGCACAAGCTGAGATGCTGGCCAGGCTTCCCCATTCAGTTTCCCCTGTCAGTGTCTCTGTCAGTTTCTGTGTGATGGGGTAATACCACTCTCTTTACAGGGATATAGAGGAGCTTATAAAATAATAAGGTAAGCATGTCATAAAGCAGGTGACAGATTTAATGTCAGGTCAGCAACTAGGATAGGAAGAAGAGAATAAGAACCACCACGGCTGCAGCACTGGTACTCAGCTCCCGGCACCTGGCTGAGAACCAGGAGGGCAGACAGTCAGGGGTGAATAATCGATCTCAGGACAGGTATTTCCTTGTACAGCTTGTTACTACGGCTCATTTTACAATTCATCATTATTGTTATTTATTATGCATTTCATTCCCTACCCGCTTTCGGAAAGGAATCGAGACCATCTCCGTCAATGATGCATGGCCTTCCCAGTCACAGGGGACAGGCCTCTGGGCTGCAGGCACAATGTCCCACCAAGAGCACCCAGCTCCACTTTGAGTCCTAAGTGACAGGGCACGCCAGCCAGGAGGGAGATTTCTGCCTGTCACGCACTGAAGGGTACTTGTGTTGCTTTCGATTCACCACCAGTAACATTTAAAACATATCCCATCTGCAATCCTTCTACTTAGGCTTGGGAAAAGATGTGGCCAATTTAACCCCAGCATCCATGTAGCCTAATGGCCAGGTAGACTTTGGCCCTGCAGAGAGAACTAATGCCAACTTTCACCATTGACTTGGCCTTCCCGCCTCCAAAACTAAACACAGACACTGTCCCAAGGTTATTAGAGTGACATCTCCTGCACTTTGCTTGACAAAGATAATCAAAACATGGCCACTTCGAAATGACTAAATGAAAGCCTGTCAGAAGGTGAACCACTAATGCATTTGCCTGAAATGCAGCACTTTGAAACTGGTAGCTTAGAACTCATCTTGAAATTATTATGAAGTGGTTTTAGGAAGGACAGACGGCTCATTGTCATGTTACTTTACCACTTGAAACGACCCTTTTAAAACCCCAAACACTCTTCGGTTAACCAAAAGTAAATTCCCATGGAATTTCTGAGCAACCGTCTTTAGAAAACTCAGTCCAACTTTACTGTAACAAAAATCTTGCAATGAGATGGAGTAGCTAAAGATCTCACATTAAACAAGTCATTAAAAAGGAAGCAGTCAAATGTAGCCAATCACGTCCCATGCTGTGCTCTAGAACCACCAGTCTACCAGCAATAGCTTGTAACAGGGAAATCACAAGAGTTTTTGACAAGGCCAGAGAGGGAGGGAAAATGTGGAAGCAGAAGCCATTTACCAGAGGTGGGTTTTGATGGTGACAAGGGGCCTGCACTGGCTCTTCAGTGCCAAGCAGTAGGGGCTTCAGCGTGGGGCCCACACTGTGAGAGACTAAGCGGGGCGAAAGGTCGATGAAGAGGGTAAATGTGACTGGGCGAGTTAAGGACACCCCTCTGCCAAAGGAATCCAGGAAATCAGGCTCTTCTCAAACACACATTCTGATCTTCCCCTTCCCTGTTTAGGAGAATTTCAACATTTCCCACCTACCTCTGATTTGACCAGGGATAGCATCCACCGACTTTCAGCACCGGGACGGGTCAGTGGAGGTGGGAGTTCCAAGGATGTAAGCCTCAAGTCGGCCCTGCCGTTTCGTGACATAACCTCCGGCAAGTAACTCAAGCCCTGTTTTGTCAGACCATTTGTTTAGGAGGTCAAAGTGCGGAGGGGATGGGAGGCATGTGTATCAGTCACGTGTCTACCGCCCGGAACAGATTACTTTGATGAATGTTCTTTTCTAATTTCCAAAACAAAACCATTACTTTCAGTTTGCTTCCCCAGCCCTGGCACACAGAAGCGCGTGCAGGCGCAGGGTGTAGCTCCCCGGCGCGGAGTCTGCACTGGGGCCCGGCCTGGGGTGGGGCAGCACCCTCCCTCCAGGAAGGCCTTTTGTAGAATCCACACCCCTGGGGACTTTCCCACCCGGCCACACTGCCTTTAACCCAGCAGTCTTCAGGCTGCTGCAGCGCGTTCCCCTGGCAGATCCGCCAGGACAGGGCCACACACAGGTAGGGTGACCACAGAGGGCGGCCAATCCATGAAGTCAGCTTCAGAACATTTAAGGCCCCTAACCTTCCAAGGCCAAGGGGCCCTGTTCGGTCTGAATGTCAATGGCATGTAGCTGCTTTTTAGACAATGTCCTCAAGAAGATACCTAAGAGTAACCAGAAATGGATACAAGAAGAGAGTTGTAACAGGGACAGGCTAACTCCGAACTCTGTGGAGGAGGGGGGACTAGTTGGAAAGGGGGAGGGGGAGCAGCAAAGAAGCAACCAAATTAAGAGAGTGCCCAGCACCCCCGGGAGACCCCTCTGAAGCTTTTACACTGAGAAGGCGAAGATCAGCAATTCCTAAGCGAGTCGGAGCAGCCGCGCCTGCAATTTAAAAGCTGCAGGATCCTGGGTCCCTCTAGCAGCCTGGGCCCGCCCCACCTCCCAGCCCCCAGCAGGAGCCGTGCACTCTGTTCTCGGCGTTGGCTTTCATTTTTAATGGGAGCCGCACGCTCATCACCCTCTGTCTGGAGGCCAACAGCCCACATCTTTCCTTCTAAGATCATGTTTCCCAAGAAAAAGAACCCAACTGCTCAAGTATTCTCTTAGACAAGGTTTTTAAAATTGTGCTTAAAAAAAAAAAAAAAAAAAAAAGGTCTGGGAAACCATTTATAAAAGCATTTTCCCCATGTCACTAAACTTCTCTCAAAGTTAAAAAAAAAAAAAAAAAAAACTGCACCATTTTCAACTAGCTTCAAATACTAATAACCCTCCTTTGATAAGTACTTGGGACCCACTGTTCCAGGAGTCCTGCGGTGGCGGGGTGGGTTTTCGCCCCCAGGGCTCTGGTTCCCGGACTGACCCCATCCTGTGACCCGCCCGGTGCAAACGCGCCGCCGGTCTCCGGGCCGAACGCACAGTCAACCCTGGGCCCCGCAGCCCTCCCCGCGCGGAGCGGCAAAAAGTGAAACTGCCCCCACGGTCTGGGCGCGCAAGGAGGAGGCCCCTGGGGGGGTCCCGGGTCCGCCGCGCCCCGAAACCAGGCGGCGGGCGCGTCCTGTCCACGGGGGAGCCGGGCGGGGCCTGGAGCAGAGTCCAGGACGGAGGGAGGGGACGTCCCCGCGGGAACCCACTCGCCCTCCCTCAGCCCCAGCCCGGGCCCCTCCCGGGCGCCCCGAACCCCCGGGCCTCCCGCCGGGCCCAGCGCCACCGAGGCTGCTGCGGGAAGTGGCCGGGGCCTCGCGCGGGACCAGGCCGCCGGGAAGGCCCGGGTTGCGGGGGATGCACAGGACCCGGGCCCAGACCCCTCCCGGCCCCGCGCCTTCCCAGGCCCCGCGCCCCGCGGAGCGCGGCCGGCCCATTGCGGCGCGGGGCCCCGGGCGGCCCGAGGTCGGGCGGCGGGGACAGGGGCGACCTCCGGCGGCGGGGGGGCGACCTCGGGCGGCGGCGGGCGGTGGGGGATGTGGGGGGCGGCCCGACCTCGGGCGGGGGCCTCGGCACTCACCTGCAGCCGCCGCCACCTGCTCGTCGCGCGGGCGTCCCCGGCGTCACCTCCGCGGCCCCGTTCCGGCCGCTGCGCTCCTCGGCCCTGGGCCCGGCCCGGCCCTGCGTCGGGGCCTCAGCGAGTGCGGCGCCCGCCGCCCCCGGCCCCCATCCCGCCGCCCTCCGCCCTCGGCCGCGCCGCCGCCGCCACTTCCTGTGCGCGGCGATCCCACAGTTCCGCCGGCGCGCGCGGGGCGGCCGAGGGACACGCGGGGGGGACGCGCGGGGGGACACGGGGGGAGGAAGCGGGGGGGGGGGGCGGGGGGGGGGGGCGGGGGGGGGCGACGCGGGGGGGGGGAAGCGGGGGGGACACGGGGGGACACGCGCGCGGAGAGAGGCGTGGGCCGGGTGCGGAGCGGGTGGGATCCGCTAACGGACGGGGCTGGGGACCGGGTTGGGGGAGGGGTGCGGACGGGCCGGGGCCGCGGGAGGCGCGGGGATCAGGGAGGTCGGGACTGAACGGGGGGAGCTGGCGAAGGACCAGGCTGGGGTCCCGCGAGGGCTCCCACGGACGGGGTCGGGGGCAGAGGAGGCAGAGGGGGCCGGGGCGCGGGGTGGGGCCGGGAGGGGCCTCCGAGCTCGGCCTGGGCCCGGGCATCTCCCCGGCCAGGGTCTCCTGCGGGCGCCGGGAAGTTTCGGGCGCGAGCTCCTCCCCCCGTCGGCCGGGGCTTAGGGTCGCCGTCAGGGGTCGCCGCGCGGCGGGCTCGGTGAGGACGGCCCTGCGAGCAGCGGCTCCGCGGAAGGATCGCGTTTCGGCCCACGTGCTGCGCCCTTGGACTTATTCGTAGTTGGCACCCGGCTGGCAACATCGTATCGACACTTGACCCTGGCGGGGGTGGGGGTCGCCCTGGAGCTGCCTTGAGAACCCACGCGGGTGCTGACGCCGTCCCCTCCGGACCGCGGAGCCGCTCAGCCCCAGGACAGCGGCTCCGGTGCCCCCCTCCCCTGCACCTGGTCAGCGGCAGGTCCCAGAACCCGCCCGGGGAGGCCGCGCAGGTGCCGCTGTCAGGGCAGGGGGCGCGGCGGACTCCGTCTCCTGCACCCGGTACCTCGTGTGACCTGGCGCCTGCTCAGGTCCTCAGGCCCAGGCTGGACTTGCTGAGCTTGGGTGGGCTTCATTTGAAAACCATTTTAAATACCAAGTACTGGTACTGTCTACTGTGCCCCTTTTTTTCCTTTTATTTTTATTATTGAGACAGGGTCTTGCTCTGTCGCCCAGCCTGGAGTGCAGTGGTACAATCATAGCTCACTGAAGCCTTGAACTCCAGGGCTCAAGCGATCCTCCCACCTCAGCCTGCCAAGTAGCTGGGACCACAGGCACACACCACCATGTCTGCCTACTTTAAAAAAATTTTTTTTTGTAGAAATGGGGTCTCACGGTGTTGCCCAGGCTGATCTCGAACTCCTGAGCTCAAGTGATTCTCCCAGCTCCTCCTCCCAAAGTGCTGAGATTACAAGCATGAGGCCCCCGCACGCAGCCTGCACCTCCCTTTAAGCCTCCTCAAATTATTTCGGAAAATACTTAGATACTTAGACTAAAATAAAATGAAAGTACCGTGCACCTGTCCTACTCACAGTTCCCTTATTCTTGAAAAAGGAGTTAAGCTTTGCAAAGCTGGTGGAATTCACCATTTGTAAAACCTCTTACCCCTCATGTCACTTTGGGTAATCTGTGCCGCAGATAAATTCCCACAGGCACCTGCGGGATGTGTGGATACAGGGATGTGCTGACTTACATCTCCACCTATAATCACAGGAAGCCTGAAAACAACCAGACACTTGGTTAAATAAACTCTAGAACATTCATTTGGCATTTTTAATTTAAAACATTTTTCTAAAGTTTTAATGTGATAATATGTGCATGCTGATAGGATATAGTCTCCAAGATCTGTTAAATTAAAAAATAAAAATAGTGCAGAGCAATGAATATACAATGATGTGCTTTATTTAAAACAAAGAAAAAAATGACCGGGCGCAGTGGCTCACACCTCTCTGTAATCCCAGCACTTTGGGTGGCCGAGGCGGGTGGATCATGAGGTCAGGAGTTCAAGACTAGACTGGCCAAGATGGTGAAACCCCGTATCTACTAAAAATACAAAAAAAAAATTAGCCTGGCGTGATGACAGGCGCCTGTAATCCCAACTACTCGGGAGGCTGAGGCAGAGAATTGCTTGAACCCAGGAGGCAGAGGTTGCAGTGAGCCAGGATTTTGCCACTGCACTCCAACCTGGGCGACAGAGTGAGACTCCATCTCAAAAAAACAAAAAAGGCCGGATGCTGTGGCTCACACCTGTAATCCCAGCACTTTGGGAGGCCAAGGTGAGCGGATCACTTGAGGTCAGGGGTTCCAGACCAGCCTGACCAGCATGGTGAAACTCTACCTCTGCTAAAACAAGATACAAAAATTAGCTGGGCGTGGTGGTGCTCTCTTGTAATCCTAGTTACTCAGGAGGCTGAGACAGAAGAATTGTTTGAACCTGAGAGGCAGAGGCTGCAGTGAGCTGAGATCTAGCCATTGCACTCTGGCCTGGGCGATAGAGCGAGACTCTGCTCAAAAAAAACAAACAAAAAAAACAGAAAACAATATGGTCAGATACAAGTCCAGAAAGCTCTTTGAAGATATGATACTGAATGGGCAGGGGTAAATAAATTTTATTACAATAAAATTTCTATGTATGTTAGGTAGTAATGTTTGGATTTATCATGAGCACACATTTTATAATTCATAAATTTTTAAATTTATGATGATTATTATTATTAGAAAAAGGGGGTCCCCCTGTTAGCCAGGCTAGGAGTGCAGTGTTATGATCATAGCCCACGGCAGGATCCCTCAAGGGATCCTCCCACCTCAGCCTCTCAAATAGCTAGGGCTATAAGCATGCACCGCCACACCCAGCTAGCTAGTTATTTATTTATTTATTTATTTATTTATTTATTTATTTAATTATTTATTTAGTAGATATGGCGTCTCACTCTGTTACCCAGGCTGTTCTCAGACTCCTGGCTTCGACGATCCTCCCACCTTGGCCTCCCAAAATGCCGGGATTACAGGCATGAGTCGCCCAGCTCTGTATACTTATTAAAAATGAATTATGATGTACCTCTTCACTGAAACCTTGGACGGTTCCTTCAGCCTCACTTTGAGCTTTTAGATCAGCCCCAAATATTATGTTTGTCTCAATGGTGTAAAACTTGACTGACAGACCAGCCTGGGCAACCAAATTAAAATTAAAATTACTGGGTGTGGTAGAGCACACCTGTAGTCTCAGCTACTCAGGAGGCCTAGGTGGGAGTCGAGGGTGCAGTGAGCCATGCAGCCCTGCACTCCAGCCTGGATGACAGAGGCAGACCCTTTCTTCATTAGAATCTGTGATCACTGAGATCCGAGCTGAGCCCCTGGAGAACTGCAGGTGCGCAGACACTCAGAGAAACATTTAAAGGGAGCTGGAAGTCGGCCACCCACCCTTAACTGTTTACAGGGTTCCAGCGAGCAGGTGCTCAGATTGGCAGCAAGCGTCATCACTAACCTTTATTGAGCCCTTGTTACGTGCGTAGATTAGTTCATTAACCAAAACCAGGCCACAAGGTAGAGATAATGATTGACACCCCATTTTACCTTTAAGGAAACCGAGGCATAACAAACCTCCCTACCTTATCCACCAGCACGCGGGGCAGCAGAGGCAGGCAGCCCAGCTCTAGGCCCTGATGCAGCCACAGCACAGCAGCTTCTCCTTACCCGATAATGGGGTTCGTTATTAAGAAAGAGACTCGTGGTGAGCCAAGATCATGCCATTGTACTCCTGTGTGGGCAACAGAGTGAAACTGATCTCAAAAGAAAAAAAAAGAGAGAGAGACTCAGATCCTCAGCCTTCTCAGTGAAAAACTGGGGGCAAAGGAAGATTCTGACCTTGAGAAGTATTTGTCCAGAGAGGAGATTTTTGCAAGGAATCAAAAGAGGAAAAGTAGTTTTTTTATTTGTTTGTTTGAGACAGAGACTTGCTCTGTTGCCCAGGTTGGAGTGCAATGGCACGATCTTGGCTCACTGCACATCCTGGGTTCCAGTGATTCTCCTGCCTCATTCAGACTCCCGAGTAGCTGGGATTACAGGTGCACGCCACCACCCCTGGCTAATCTTTGTATTTTCAGTAGTGATGGGGTTTCACCATGTTGGCCAGGCTGGTCTCAAACTCCTGACCTCAAGTGATCTACCCACCTCGACCTCCCAGAGTGCTGAGACTACAGGTGTGAGCCACCGTGCCCAGCCTTTTGGCATTTGTTGTCCACGGTGCGTATGAGCCAGGCCCTGGGAAAGGGGTTCCCTCTTCATTATTCGCTTTAATTCTCAGCCTGAACTTGCCAACATCTGGCCTCACAGATAAGCAAACTGAGCCACAGAGGTGATCCCAGGGCCAAATGGCAGATTGACGCCCACCTCTACACCCAGAAGGAGGCTTTCCAGTTCTGAGGGGGCCTCATTGGACAACTTTCCCACCCAGCCCTGCCCAAGGCCCAGGGGGCCCAGTCTGGCTCAAGGCAGGTCAGGGGAGAGGACAGGCAGTGGCTGGCAGCAAGGAGGGCCCTGGGGCAGCTGGGGTTGGGCGCTGAGTCACGCGACTGCCAGGGGAGCTGAGAGCCAAGGCTCGGCGCCAGCCTGTGACCTTAAAGGAGGACGTTACCCATTTGGTCTTAGTTTCTTTTTTTGTAAAGTGAGGAGGTTCCCACCCAGACTTCCCTGATCTCCAAGAGGATGCCGGGAGAGCCAGGGGCCCTCAGGAATTCTTAAAAGCCCAAAGACAACTCTATGTTTGTCTCAGATGTAAAAGTTTACCAAAACGAAAGATAATAACTTTGTGTAAATACATGAACTCCAGCGTGTGGATGCTAAACTCTGCTGGATGGACGTTAACTATTTTTGGCTATATGTAATACGAAAACACTGCAAACAAAGGCATTTTTTTTCCTAGGAGACACATTATTTTTTAAACATAGACTTCTACAGAGGCAAAAATTATAAACAAGATATTTCACAGCAAAGAGATTGGAAACCCTGGGTGCACTAAGACCTCGCCCCTGGAAATGATTCTTGAGAAACAGTTCAGTCTGGAGGCGCTGAGTCAGATGACATAGTTGCCGTCTGTCAGAGGCATTTGAACCAGAGCAACTCCATCTTGAACAGGGGCTGAGTAAAAGGCTGAGACCTACTGGGCTGCATTCCCAGACAGGTAAGGCATTCTAAGTCACAGGATGAGATAGGAGGTCGGCACAAATACAGGTCATAAAGAACTTGCTGATAAAACAGGTTGCAGTAAAGAAGCTGGATAAAACCCACCAAAACCAAGATGGAAACAAGAGTGACCTCTGACCGTCCTCATTGCTACACTCCCACCAGCGCCATGACAGTTTACAAACGCCAGGGCAACATCAGGAAGTTACCCTATTGGTCTAAAAAAGGGAGGCATGAATAATCCGCCCCTTGTTTAGCATATCAAGAAATAATCACGGCCGGGCGCGGTGGCTCAAGCCTGTAATCCCAGCACTTTGGGAGGCCGAGACGGGCGGATCACGAGGTCAGGAGATCGAGACCATCCTGGCTAACACGGTGAAACCCCGTCTCTACAAAAAAAAATACAAAAAACTAGCCGGGCGATGTGGCGGGCGCCTGTAGTCCCAGCTACTCGGGAGGCTGAGGCAGGAGAATGGCGTGAACCCGGGAGGCGGAGCTTGCAGTGAGCTGAGATCCGGCCACTGCACTCCAGCCTGGGCGACAGAGCGAGACTCCGTCTCAAAAAAAAAAAAAAAAAAAAAAAAGAAATAATCACAAAAATGAGCGACCAGCAGTCCTGGGGCTGCTCTGTCTATGGAGTAGCCATTCTTAATTCCTTTATTTTCCTAATAAACTTGCTTTCACTTTACGGACTTGCCCTGAATTATTTCTTGTGCAAGCTCCAAGAACCCCCTCTTGGTGTCTGGATCTGGACCCATTTCCTGTAACACATCCATCCCCCATCCCAGGGGTCAGCAGAGAGTAGAGAGCGACTGCCAGAGGAGCCTGGCTTCATCAGCCTGGAGGTCAAAGTCAAGGTCACAAGAGCAGGCCAGCGCCAGCCAGTGGGGAAGTGTCTGCACAGAGTAGCAGCCCTGGGTGTGAGTCCAGATCTTATCTCTCCTGCAAAGTGGGGCAACAGTAACTGCACTGTGCAGTGGCTGCGTGGTGGAGATTGTGGACCTGCAAAGCCCAGTGCGGGGCCTGGGCAGGTGAGAGCTGCGAGCTGTGGTCCACGCTTCGCACCCTCTCAGCAAGTGTCAGAGTCTGAGGAGCTCCAAGGTCCTGGCTGAGGAAGGAGCAGAGACAGAGAGAGACCAAGCGGAGGCTGTTGGGATGCAAGCCGAGGCTGCCCTCTTCAGGCACCCCAGCCAGTCCAAGCAGGCAGGGTACGCGGCCCCATGCTCCTGGCCACCAGCCTTTGCTTGGGGCCTGGGTCTGAGGCTCGCCTGCCAGTCCCATTCCCCTCTGGTGTCTTTCACAGGAGTTACAACGCCCCGCATGCCCCGTGCACCCAAACCCCACTGAGTGTCCACCGCCCGGAGGCCTACGTGACACAGGGGACTGCAAAGGAGACCTCAGCCTCCCCCTTGCTTAGAAATGCGGCTTTGACCAGAGCACCTCCTGGGACCCACACCCTACTCTGCAGGCCTGTTTCCGAACTGAAGACCACCGGCCCCTTAAATTCACAAAAGCCTCCTCATGAAGGCAGGAACCACTGCCCTGAGCAGGCCCCTGACACAGGGAAGGGGACAGACCCACTTCAACTCCCCAGTGATGCGTTTCCCCCTTAGAAACCACGGGGTAATGTCATCTCTCAAAGGAAGGCCTCCTTTCCTCCCAGACGCCTACACCCCAGGACACAGGCCATGCGCACACGAGCAAGCAAAAACTTTAGTGTCTCTCTTTTACACAAACATTTTTTCAAATTGCACTCTGGGGAAAACAAAACAAAACAAAAAAAACCATACATACAATTTCTAAAAATTCACAGCCAGGTGCGGTGGCTCACACCTGTAATCCCAGCACTTTGGGAGGCCGAGACGGGCAGATCACGAGGTCGGGAGATAGAGACCATCCTGACTAACATGGTGAAACCCCATGTCTACTAAAAATACAAAAAATTAGCCGGCTGTGGCGGCAGGTGCCTGTAGTCCCAGCTACTCAGGAGGCTGAGGCAGAAGCATGGCGTGAACCCGGGAGGCGGAGCTTGCAGGAGCTGAGATCACGCGACTGCACTCCAGCCTGGGCGACAGAGCGAGATGCGAATCAAAAAAAAAAAAAAAAAAATTCACCTGTTCAAATTTTGAGTTTATTTGTTTTGAGACAGGATCTTACTCTATCACTCACCCTAGAGTGCAGTGGTGTGATCACTGCACTCTGCAGTGCTGCTCACTGTAGCCTCGACCTCCTGGGCTCAAGTGATCCTCCTGCCTCATCCTCCCCAGTAGCTGAGACTACAGTTGTGAGCTACCATGCTCAGCTAAATTGTCTTTTTTTCGGTAGAGACAGGGTCTCACTATATTGCTAGGCTGCTCTTGAACTCCTGGGCTCAAGTGATCCTCCCACTTTAGCTTCCCAACAGATTTGGGGTTTTTTGTTGTTTTTTGTTTTTGTTGTTTTGTTGTTGTTGTTGTTGTTTAAAACAGAGTTTTGCTCTTGTCTCCCAGGCTGGAGTGCAATGGCACAATGTCAGCTCGCTACAACCTCTGCCTCCCAGATTCAAGCGATTCTCCTGCCTCAGCCTCCTGAGTAGCTAGGATTACAGGAGTGTGTCCTCACTCCTAGCTAATATTGTGTTTTTAGTAGAGATGAGGTTTCACCAAGTTGGCCAGGCTGGTTTCGAACTCCTGACCTCAGGTGATCTGCCCACCTCGACCTCCCAAAGTCCTGGGATTATAGGCAGGGGCCACCAAGCCTGACAGATTTGTTTCCTTCCTTCCTTCCTTCCTTCTTTCTTTCTTCCTTTCTTCCTTTCTCTTTGAGACAGAGTTTTGTTCTTGTCACCCACGCTGCAGTGCAGTGGCAGGATCTCGGCTCACTGCAATCTCCACCCCCCGGGTTCAAGCGATTCTCCTGCCTGAGCCTCCCAAGTAGCTGGGATTACAGGTGCCCACCATCATGCCTGGCTAATTTTTGTATTTTTAGTAAAGATGGGGTCTCACCATGTTGGCCAGGCTGGTCCCGAACTCCTGACCTCAGGTGATCCACCCGCCTCAGCCTCCCACAGTGCTGGGATGACGGGTGTGAGCCACCGTGCCCCGCGATTTGGTATTTTAAAGGCGTGCAGGAGAATCCAACAGCTCACAGGTCCAATTTACCACCTAATTCCTGAGAAACAGGGAAAGGAGCAGCTCAAGTACTGATGCTGGTGGGGCCAAGGAAGTCTTCCAGAAAAAAGCCCAGCGAGTTAGCATGAAGCGAAGTTTTCTCGGAAGGCTATTCAGTGCTTTAGGCAGGGCGATTTAGGCGTAGACGTAGATCGTGATTATGAAATATTTCACTGAGCTATTACTGCAGGGAAAGGTCCCACAAAGCTGAGCAGTCAAGACATGCGACTTCACCGAGGACCAGCGCAGAGTTCAAGGCTGCCTTCGGCTGTTTGACTGAACAGGTGATGGCAAGGTCCTTCCAGCCCCTGTGGGGACGTGACGAGGGCCCTGGGCCAGAACCCCACCAACGCCGAGGCGCTCGAGGTCCTGGGGAACCCCAAGAGTATGAGGTGAATGTGAAGGTGCTGGACTTTGAGCACTTCCTGCCCATGCTGCGGACGGTGGCCAGGAACAAGGACCAGGGCACCTACGAGGATTATGTGGAAAGACTTCAGGTATTTGACGAGGAAGGAAATGGCACCGTCATGGGTGCGGAAATCCGGCACGTTCTTGTCTCACTGGGTGAGAAGACGACAGAAGAAGGAGGAGAGATGCTGGTGGCAGGGCATGAGGACAGCAGTGGTTGCCTCGACTCTGAAGTGCTCATCTGCAGGGTGCTGAATGGCTGAGGGTCTTCCCAGCCTCCCAGAGCCCGGGCCTTTCCCTGGGTGACATTACACATCTAGCCTGAGGCTCCCTCGGGTCTCTGGTGGTAGCACCTTTCCCATCTTGTCTCTCTTGGATGATGTTTGCCATCAGCATTCACCAAATAAACTTCCTCTCTGTGTACCCCCCACCCAAACAAATTTCAAGGCTGGGCACAGTGACTCACGCCTGTAATCCTAGCTGAGGTGGGCAGATCATTTGAGGTCAGGAATTCAAGACCAGCCTGGCTAACATGGTAAAACCCCATCTCTATAAAAATACAAAACTTCGCTGGGCTTGGTGGCGGGTGCTTGAAATCCCAGCTACTCAGGAGGCTGAAGTGGGAGAATCGCTTGAATCCAGGAGGTGGAGGTTGCAACGAGATGAGATAAGATCATGCCACTGCCCTCCAGCCTGGGTGACAGAAAGAGGTGCTGTCTTTAAAAAAAAAAAAAAAAAAAAAAAAAAAAAAAAAAAAATTCAGAACTGGGAGTAACAGAAGAGTTATTTCTGGGAGAAAAGAGAGCGTTAGATAAGGGCACTCAGACCACACCCCTCCCGCCTGGGGCCACCGCGGAGGAAGGCACCACAGAGACTGCTAAACACAAGCTGAGCTTCACTTCTTGGAAACACTGGAGGAGGAACTTCAGGGCCTTTCCCTCAGTTTCAGTTCTTATCTGGTTAATTTCCTAACATCCCTGGTCCTGTCATTACCCTAAAAAATAAGCCCTCCTTCAGTGTCAGGACAGGCCACAGACTGAACCCGGTCTTGTAAAATTAGTGTGGTTTTGTTCCTCTTTTTCGCCAGGGCTGGAAGGGCTCAGTCCCTGGTGCCTCCTGAGCGCGGTGCAGTGAGGGGCAGGAGGCATGGGTTCTCTGCCACCACAGGCACCCCTGCCTTTGGACATGGCCTTGTTGGGAGGGGTGGCCATGCTGGAGGAGTCTGTGTGCGTGCCGTCGCTGTGGGGCTTCTGCTGGGGGCAGATCGTCTTGTTCAGAGCCTCTGCTTCCTGCATGGTCAAAAGTGGTGGTGGGCGCTGCCCAGCTGGTCTCCCAGGTCTCTGCATGGATCAGGTGAATCTGGGGAAAGCCACCGACGGGTTTCTCTGAAATTCTGTCTCTGAGTGTCTCCTCTACAAATCCACTTCCTTGGAGGCCTTTCCCCGACAGGGCTGTACCTGGCAACCCCACCTGGGCCCTGATACAGGAGCCCTGCCCTGCCTTGGCCCTGCTGTGCACCCAGCCTGAGCAGCGCCCGTCTCCTGGAAGGCTCCACAATGGAGGTGTTGTCTGCAAGGACAGACATGGAGCAAATTCCTGACAGCAGGGAGTCTGCAGTCCCTTGCTTGTGTGGTGGCGTCTGGCAGTAGGAGCCACAAAGACAAGCGTGTTCTCAGCCTTGCTGATGTGCTGGATTTGCCTCCTGGGCTGCTGTGCACAGAACACAGGGTGCAGGGCCGCAGCCACAGACACGGATCCTCTCACATCCTGGGGGCTGGATACCCAAGATCAAGGCATCGGCAGGGCTGGTTCCTCTGAGGCCTCTCCTTGGCATGTAGACGCCATCTCCTCTCTGTATCCCCACAGGGCCGTCCCTCTGTGCGTGTGTGTGTGTCCTCATCTGCTCTTCTTACAAGGACACCAGTCCAATCAGGGCCCACCCTAGTGACCTCGTTTTACTCTAATCACCTCTGTTTGGACCTCATCTCCAACACAGTCCCCTTCTGCAGTGCTGGAGGTTAGGGCTTCGACACGTGAATCCGGGGTAGGCAAACCCACCCGAACGCTCAGCGTTCTCTTTTCCTCTCTCTCTTTCTGCAATACACGAGTGACTTATGTAACACTGAAAGTCACTCTACAGTAATATTCGCCTTACAGATGCAAAGCTGCCAGGCTGCCAGGAGGAAGTGCCGCATCGGGAGCCGCCTGGCCTGCATGGAGAGACGGAGGTGCTGACTGGCCGGATCGATGAAGGACACGGCTTGCTCACTTCTCTGTTGGTGGCAGCTGGGACTCACAGGTTCATGCCACCTCTTGAGAAGGGAATTTGGAATCTGGTAGGAAAGAGAAGACAAGAGCACGAGGGGGAACATTGTGAGGTGCAGGAGTGTTTCTCTGAGGCGGTTCATTGAATCATGTTCAGGAGGAAGCGCCCCAGCCCTTCACCGACCCAGCCAATCAGAATCAGGGCAAAGCACCATCATCACCATCGTCGTCGTCATGACTATAGCCCCCGTTCATTGCATGCTATACCTGTGCAGCGGAAGCACCTTCGAGACAAACTTGCCTGAGGTCACACAGCTGCAGGGAGTAAAAGCTCAGTCTCTTTAGCTGGAGAGCATCTTTGCACAACCCCTCATAAATAATTGGAACAAAATAGGAGGGGCAGGCCAGATGTGGTGGCTCACACCTGTAATCCCAGCACTTTGGGAGGCAGAGGTGGCAGGATTGCGTGAGTCCAGGAATTCGAGACCACCCAGGGTAACATGGCGAGATCCTCTTTCTACAAAAAATAGAAACATTATCCAGGCATGGTAGCACGAACCTATAGTCCCAGCTACCCGGGAAGCTGAGGTAGGAGAACCACTTGAGCCTGGGGCGGCTGAGGCTGCAGCCCCGATGGTGCCACCACACTCCAACCTGGGTGACAGAGTGAGATCCTGTCTCACAAAAAAAATTAAAATAGGCCAGGTGCGGTGGGTTATGCCTGTAATCCTAGCACTTTGGGAGGCTGAGGGGGGCAGATCACCAGAGGTCGGGACGGCCAACTTTGAGAAATCCCCGTCTCTACTAAAAATACAAAAGTAGCTGGGCATGGTGACACATGCCTGTAATCCCATCTACTTGGGAGGCTGAGGCAGGAGAATTGCTTGAACCCGGGAGTCAAAGGTTGCAGTGAGACGAGATCGCACCACTGCACTCCAGCCTGGGCAACAAGAGCAAAATTCTGTCTCAAAAAAAAAAAAAATTAAAATTAAATAGGAGGGGCAGCTCATCCTTCCCCCGACCCCAGTTAAGCTGTCAGGGACCCTTGCTCACACAGACTTTGAGCAGAGAGCTGCTTGGGAGGGAACAGGAGTGGAAGACCCCGGCAGGTAGGAGGTCCCCCTGGATGATCTCGAAGCTCCTCCCTACCTCACGGTTCCAGATGTGCTGCTTCCTGGTCTGCAAACTGGATGCTTTCCCATCTCTTTGGAAGCCTCTGGCTCCGTCCACAGCCCCCTCCCTGCAATGGTCAGGTCCCTGCCAGGTCACTCAGCTTCCCAGCCTTGTTTGACCTCTGGGGAGACTTGGAATCAGAATTGACAGCAGAGTTGTCTTGAGGCTAAAATGAGAAACAAATGTGAAGCACCTATCACTGTGACTGCTGAGGGACTTGGGCAAACTCCAGCTCCCCCCGCCAGGGTTGTGTGCGTGGAAATGGTCGTGCCGTCCACGAAGGAAGCTTTCTCCTTGGGGATCCAGTAGATAGACCCCCAGTTGTGGACAATTGTCACAGCACACACCAGCCCAGCTGGGACACGCACAGACGCCAGACGGTCTGTAATTGAACTCTGATTAATACACACAGCAAGCAGTCTGCTGAGAAGAAAGCCATTTCACAGCAAACCTGGCAACAGTTTATTTTATAACCTGTATAATGAAGAGGTCGTGGTTTAAGTGAAATTTAAAAACATCTGTCCTGAGGAGGGTTCAGTTCAGATGTTCACGATTCCCCTGTGGCCTGGCTGCCAATACCAACTGCCTGCACCTCCAACAGCCCCCCTGGACCAGTGAATACAGAGTCTGCTCATGAGGTGGGGCCTCACCCCCTTCTGATGCTTTTGGGGCCCCAGCTGGCTTTGCTCATGTGTGGCCTGTCCCCATCTCTTTCCATGTACCCATGCTCATGACTAGGCATTTGCCCTGGTCTTTGATATGAACCCCGAATATCTGAGACAAGTCTCAGTCAATTTAGGAAGTTTATTTTTTCCAAAGTTAAGGGCACACATCTGTGACACAGCCTCAGGAGGACCTGGCGACCTGTGCCCAAGGTGCTCAGCATACAGCTTAGTTTTATACATTTTAGGGAGGCACGAGATGTTAATCAATATATGTAAGACATTGATATGGTTAGGCTTTGTGTCCCCACCCAAATCTCATCTTGAATGGTTTGGCTTTGTGTCCCCACCCAAATCTCATCTTGAATGGTTTGGCTTTGTGTCCCCACCCAAATCTCATCTTGAATGGCAATTCCCATATCCCCACATGTTTAGGTCAAGACCTGGTGGGAGGTGACTGGGTGCCAGGGTTCCACCTTGCTGTCCTTGTGATAGTGAGGAGGTTCTCATGAGATCTGATAGTTTTATCAAGGGCTCTTCCCCCTTCGCTCACCAGTCTCTCGCCTGCCACTATGTAAGACATGCCACTTCCCTTTCCACCATGATTTGTAAGTTTCCTGAGGTCTCCCCAGCCCTACAGAACCATGAGTCAATGAAACCTCTTTTATTTCTAAATGACCCAGTCTTGGGCATGTTGTCTTTATAGCAGTGTGAAAATGGACTAATGCAGAGGACATTGGTTTGGTATGGAAAGAGGACAACTTGAAGTGGGGAGGGGCCTTCCAGGTCACAGGTAGATAAGAGACAAATGGTTGCATTCTGGTTTTTGTTGTTGTTGTTGTTGTTGTTTTGTTTTGAGACAGCCTGTTACCCAGGCTGGAGTGCAGTGGTATGGTCTCAGCTCACTGCAACCTCTGCCTCCTGGGTTCAAGTGATTCTCCTGCCTCAGGCTCCCAAGTAGCTGGGATTACGGGCGCTTGTTGCCCACCTCCATGCCCGGCTAATTTTTGTATTTTTAGTAGAGATGGGGTTTCACCATGTTGGCCAGGCTGGTCCTGAACTCCTGACCTCAAGTGATCTGCCTGCCTCCGCCTCCCAAAGTGCTGGGATTATAGGTGTAAGCCACCACGCTGGGCCAATGGTTGCATTCTTTTGAGTTTCTGATTAGCCTTTTCAAAGGAAGCAATCAGATATGCTTATCTCAGTAAGCAGAGGGATGACTTTGAATAGAGTGGGAGGCAGGTTGGCCCTAAGCAGTTCCCTGCTTGACTTTTTCCTTCAGTATAAATAACTTAGTAATTTTGGGGTCCCAAGGTTTATTTTCCTTTCACATTGACTATCATTAGTCAATAAAACAGGGGCTAGTGTTTATTGAGTGCCTCTAAAGTGTCTGCTCCGGAACAGGTGGGCGTGCCCTCCCAAACACTGGTGCTCTAGGCGGCACCTCCACCCCTGCCACACCCTTCCTTCCTTGCTACGTCTGTTCCAGGATGCTGGACAGAGCCCACAGGTCCAGCCCCTCCCGGAGTTCCTGTTTCCTCTCTGGCTGAAGCTCCTGCAGCCCTGTTCCTGCCATCCTCGTGTGGCCCTGTCCCCATCAGATGTGCTAGTGGGGGCACCTATAACACCTTTCCTCAAAAGCGGCCTTCCAGATAACTGCCCCGCTCCCCGGCCTTCCAGATAACTGCCCCGCTCCTCGGCCTTCCAGATAACTGCCCCGCTCCTCGGCCTTCCAGATAACTGCCCCGCTCCCCCCTGCACTCAGGTTCAGCTCCACAGCCCTCAGGCCCTGCCATTTCCTAAGTATGGGCAGTTGCCCTAACAGCCCCGATAATCTTCAGCTCCTCCTACTGTCAGAGGCATTTGAACCAGAGCAACTCCTTCTTGAATCGGGGCTGGGTAAAACGAGGCTGAGACCTGCTGGGCTGCTGCATTCCCTGGAGGCCAGGCATTCTTAGCCACAGGATGAGGTAGGAGGTCAGCAGGACTGGTATCACAAGACACAGGTCACAAAGACCCTGCTGATAAAGCAATAAAGACACCCGCCAAAACCCACCGAAACCAAGACGGCGACCAAAGTCACCTCTGGCCTTCCTCATTGCTCATTATACACTAATTATAATATATTAGACACTAACGTATTATAATAAAAGCCACTCCCACCAGTACCACATGAAGAAACGGTCAACACCAGTAAGCTTAAGGCAACGCAAATCAAAACTATGATGAATCATTACTTCACACCCACTCAGATGCTTAGAGTAAAACAGGCAGGTCACAGAGAGCACTGAAGGGGACGCTCATGGGAATGCAGCATGGTGCAAACACTTCTGGTAGCAGGGCAGCAGCCTCTCCAAAAGTTCAACATAGAGTTACTGTGTGACCCACAGTTCCACTGCTAGGTAAAGCTCCCAAATAAATGAAAACGTGTTCCCACAGAAACTCATACACGACTGTCCTTAGCATTAATATTATTATTATTATTATTATTATTATTATTATTAGAGATGGAGTCTCACTCTGTCACCCAGGCTGGAGTGCAGTGGTGTGACCTCAGCTCACTGCAACCTCCGCCTCCCGTGTTCAAGTGATTCTCCAGCCTCAGCCTCCCGAGTAGCCAGTATTACAGACACCCACCACCACACCTAACTAATTTTCGTATTTTTAGTAGAGATGGGGTTTCATCCTGTTGGCCAGGCTGGTCTCAAACTCCTGACCTCAGGTCATCCACCCGGCCTCCCACAACGCTGGGATTACTGGCGTGAGCCACTGCACCCAGCCTACTTGTGTTGTACATTCTGTGGGTTTTCACACATGGATATGGCATGGATCCATCAGTACAGTATCATGCAGAGTATTCTATGGCCCTAAAAGTCCTCTGTGCTCTCCTTATTCATGCCTCCCTCCTCCTACCCCAGCGAACGCTGATCTTTTTACTGTCTTCATAGTTTTGTCTTTTCCAGAGATCATATAGTCGGAATTGAAGGGAATATGCCAGCCAAAAACCTGCCACTATGGTATAAGAATTATTTTAGCTAAAGGCACTAAAAATAAAAGTAGCTGCAAGAAGTACGCTTAGACCCCCCGCTTTTCTTCCTGAAAGTAGATTAAATTCCCATGTAAGAGCCCAGTTCCCTACACCAGGAGGAAAGAAACATTTTTATCACCAGAGATGGGGATTCGAGGCAGAGAGAAATCTGTACAAACAGATCTTGTTAAAATAATTCTTGTCTTCCTTTAGTCGCCTCATATATTTTAGTGACTTTTCCACAATTTCCTCTCTTTGCTCAACCTAATCTATAGACATTTAGGCCTGGCTTTGGGTCTTCATCTTCTTGTGGGGACTTCCATGTACCTGTAAAACAAAATCTGCTTTTCTCCTGTGTTGTTTTTTTGTTTGTTTGTTTGTTTTTGAGATGGAGTCTCATTCTGTTGCCAGGCTGGAGTGCAGGGGCACAATCTCGGCTCACTGCAACCTCTGCCTCCCAGGTTCAAGTGATTCTCCTGCCTCAGCCTCCCAAGTAGCTGGGACTACAGGCGCTTGCCACCGTACCTGGCTAATTTTTGTATTTTTAGTAGAGACGGAGTTTCACCATATTGGCCAGGCTGGTCTCAAACTCCTGACTTCAAGTGATCCGCCCACCTCGGCCTCCCAAAGTGCTGGGATTACAGATGTGAGCCACCGTGCCCAGCCCTGCTTTTCTCCTATTTTATTTTATTTTATTTTTTTTTTTGAGACGGAGTCTGGCTCTGTCGCCCGGGCTGGAGTGCAGTGGCCGGATCTCAGCTCACTGCAAGCTCCGCCTCCCGGGTTTACGCCATTCTCCTGCCTCAGCCTCCCGAGTAGCTGGGACTACAGGCGCCCGCCACCTTGCCCGGCTAGTTTTTTGTATTTTTTAGTAGAGACGGGGTTTCACCGTGTTAGCCAGGATGGTCTCGATCTTCTGACCTCGTGATCCGCCCGTCTCGGCCTCCCAAAGTGCTGGGATTACAGGCTTGAGCCACCGCGCCCGGCCTGCTTTTCTCCTATTAATCTGACTTAGGTCAGTTTGATTCTCAGACCCAGCTGAAGACCCCAAGAGGGTAGAGGTACGGCTTTTCCTCCCATACAGAATCACCTAGTAGGTAGGATTTTCAGACTGCTTCTGTCACCTGGCAATACACATCTAAAGTTCCTCCACATCTTTTCACAGTTGACAGCTCATTTCTTCTCAGTGCTGAATAATAGTCTGGATGCTGTCTGGATGCATCGCCGTTTATTTATCCATTCACATACTGAAGGACATCTTGGTTGCTTCCAAGTCTTAGAAGTTATGAATAAAGCTGCTATAAATATCCAGGTGTAGGTTTTTGTTTGGTTGGTTTTTTGGTTTTGTTTTGTTTTTTGAGACAGGGTCTTTCTCTGTCGCCCAGGCTGGAATGCAGTGGTGTGATCATAGCTCACTGTAGCGTTGAACTCCTGGCCTCAAGCCATCCTCCCACCTCAACCTCCTGAGTAGCTGGGACCACAGGTGTGTGTCACCACACTTGGGTAATTTTTAAAAATTTTTGTAGAAATGGGATCTCATTTTATTGCACAGGCTAGTCTTGAACTCCTGGGCTCAAGCGATCCTCCCACCTTGGCCTCCCAATGTGCTGAGATTACAGGTGTGAGCTACTACATCCAGTCCTATGTGCAGGTTTTTGTGTGGATGTAAGTTTTCAGCTCATTTGGGTAAATACTGAAGAGTGTGGTTGCCGGGTCCTGTGGAAGGGGCGTGTTGACTTTTGTAAGATGGGGCCAAACTGCCTTCCAAAGTGGCTGCACCATTCTGCATTCCCACCAGCAATGAATGGGCGTTCCTGTGGCTCCACGTCCTCATGAGCATTTGGTGTTGTCAGTGCTTTGGATTTTCACCATTCTAGTGGACATGTAGTGGTATCTCATTGTTTTTCCTTCTTCTTTACTAATGCAGGTGTTTACAGCTATAAATTTTCCTCCAGCCACTTCATTTCTACATTCCATAAATCTTGATATGTTCTGGTTTTCTTTTCTTTTTTTTTTTTTTTTTTTTTGAGATGGAGTCTTGCTCTGTCGTCCAGGCTGGAGCGCAGTGGCCGGATCTCAGCTCACTGCAAGCTCCGCCTCCCGGGTTTACGCCATTCTCCTGCCTCAGCCTCCCGAGTAGCTGGGACTACAGGCGCCCGCCACCTTGCCCGGCTAGTTTTTTGTATTTTTTAGTAGAGATGGGGTTTCACCGGGTTAGCCAGGATGGTCTCAATCTTCTGACCTCGTGATCCGCCCGTCTCGGCCTCCCAAAGTGCTGGGATTACAGGCTTGAGCCACCGCGCCCAGCCTCTGGTTTTATTTTCATTCATCTCAAAGTATTTTCTAATTTATTTTGTGATTTCCTCTTTAATTCATTGGTGATTTAGGAGTATGTTACTTAACTGGCACATGTTTGTGAATTTCCCAAATTTTCTTCTATTAGTGATTTCTAATTGCTAGATTCCCGGGAACAGGTCAGCCTTTCAAACCCCCTGTGGACATCCCATTCCCCAGCTTTTCCTTTTAAGGTTTTGATCTTCTTGTTTGCCGCTCCTGGTAACACCAGCTAGGCAGCTGTGATGCTAAGCAGTTTCCACAGACGGTTCTCAACAATCATCCCAGGGAAAGAGCTGTTCCGAATGAATAAGGTCTGAGTCAGGTCAATAAAACCAAGCCCTTCAAGGGGTGGTGGTGTTGGGGGCGGGGTGCTTCTAGGAAGCTGCCAGATGGGTCAAATAGTGACAATTATCAGGGGGTGGGGCTTCTGGGAGCTCCAAACCCACCCTAAGTCTGCCAGTGGGTGCCAGAAGGCTGGTTTTCAAGGCCGCTGCAGGGGTGGGTGGGGGGAATAGAAACAGTGACAGCTAAAATGCTCCAACACTCATTGTTCCAATGAGATTCAGCTGTTTTTTGTTTTTGTTTTTTTGTTTGTTTGTTTTTTGAGACGGAGTCTCGCTCTGCTGCCCAGGCTGGAGTGCAGTGGCACAATCTCGGCTCAAGCTCTGCCTCCCGGGTTCACGCCATTCTCCTGCCTCAGCCTCCCGAGTAGCTGGGACTACAGGTGCTGCCACCACGCCTGGCTAATTTGTTGTATTTTTTAGTAGAGATGCTCCTCAGAGGGTTGCAACCCTTTGGTGAATTTCCAAAGCTCTGAAAAAGTTCACTGTTACAATTTTTGCCAGTATTCTCATTGCTTTCATGGAGAAACAGATTTGGAGAGGGTCTTACTCTGACACTGCAAAATCGGCTATCCCTGATGCTTGATTTTTGAACATTGAATAGTATGAAATTCCAAGACATCTTCTTTCTCCTCCCCACTGCCTCTTTCTCTCTCTTCCCATCTCCCTCTCGTTTTGATGTCTGGTGACCCTCCCTGTCAGGGTTTGGCCCTGGTGGGGTCCTAGCTCCTCAGTTCTATGTGGCCAGTGATGGTCATCCTGTGGGGCTGGGGTGAGGGACCAGGGTGAGGAGATGGCCGGGACTGCTGTGTCTGGAGGGCTGGAGTCCCTGTGCCTCATGACCCTGCCCTCTTCTTGGGGGTGGCCTGTAGCCATGGTGTCTGGGCCATAGTGGTCCCATGAAGGTCTGTCTGTACGGGCCCCCTTCTGACTCCCTTAATAAAATCAAACTCTGGCGCTCAGGCTGGCCTGGGAAAGGATGTGTCCCCAGGAGGTCTATCCCTTGTCCCCCAATGTCCCTTGCCCTTCAGGGAGGGGCAGGGCCTGGAACTTGGCCCACAAGGAAAGGCAGTGCTTGTTTCCTTCCTGAAGATGCTGAGGAAGACCCCGTCCCCACCTTGGCGCTCAGAGCATGAAGCCAGCAGATCCTCGAGGGGCTCCCTGTGGCCCGCAGCTTGCTCCGAACAAGCCAGGGCGCTGGAGCCAAGCAGCGGCACTTCCAGGGCCGCCTTTTCACATGCAGTGTGAGAAGGACCTGCCATTCACTTTTATCGTCACATCAGTCAGAGAACAGTTTTGCACCGGGTGTGCTTTCCCCACAGGGGTCAGGCCTGCAGCCCGGCTGCCCCCTCCTGCGTTCAGGGAGATGAAGAAGACACAGCCAGGCACTCCCTTCCTCTCCTCCCACTGCAAACATCCGGCTCTGGAGTCGTTCTTGAAACAAGCTCCAGGGGGCCCCAGTGTTCTCGTCTGCAGTAGACAGGTGGCACCACCGCCCATCCTGGAGTCAGGGGGCCCCAGTGTTCGTTCTCGTCTGCAGAAGACAGGTGGCATCACGGCCCACCCCGGAGTCAGAGCCAGGCCCAGCCCTGGTCAGGGGCACAATGGAGCAGGTCTCCACGCCCCACTACGGCTCCCCCAAGGGCTCCCCGACCACCACGCCCAGTGGTCTGGGTGTGGAGAGCAAGCTTCCTCTTGTCTTTCCTTATAGGAAACCTGCTTTTCCCGCAGTTCCTCTACCACAGCCCCGCTGTGGTTTGGGGTCCGATCCGACAGCCTCTGCAGAGGTTTGTGAGGGTCAGGAAACACTAGAGTCACCAGGATGTTCGTTTTGCAACATTTTCAACATTTGCAATCCAGTGAAATATCAATAAAAACCCCACAGGGTTCTGGCAATAGGAAGAGTACGCTTTCCTCCGGAGACCGATCCTTTCTACTCAGACCATTTCCAGACCTGTGAGCTCACCTCTGAGACAGGCCAGGGCCCTCTGCCCAGGCGGGTCACACTGTGCCCCTGCCCGGTAACCACTCCACCTTCACACCTGCAGCCTTCATAGCCCCTGCACAGCCAGCTCCCTCCTGGTGAACAGCTCACAGCAAGGCCTGCGGCCCCAGCAAGCAGTTCCCTCTCATGGATGCGCTCGCTTTAAATAATTCAGCTGTCTTTTCAGAGATGATTCACCAAAGCTGCTCATTGAAGGGAAAGATCGTGAGCGCGGCGGCTGCGCCAGTCCCCCCTCTGAATGAGACTTGGGGACTCAGCCTGGCCACATGGAAGCCGCAACAGGAAGGACTGACTGCCATGGGCGCCTTGAGAGACACGGCCCTGGCAGGCACAAGCTCTGAGCTCTGAGACCCTCCTGCTGCGCCCCGAGAACCCAATGCCACGGTAGACGATGGCACCAGACAGCACCCGGGCAGGCTAGGAGGCGAAGGGTGCTCCTGGGTGTGCGCAGGCTCCTCAGCGTGGCGGGGAGGGCAGGCTCCTCGGCACGGCGGGGAGGCGACGGGCGCTCCTGGACGTAGGCAGGCTCGTCTGGAGGGCGGGGAGGTGCTGGTCCTCTTAAGACTCCTCAGCCCATCGCCAGATGGAATGTGGAGGGCGGCCATGAAAACCACAGAAACAGTGTGTGGACCCCCAGCCTTGCAGAAGGGAGGAAGTGAGATGGGGTTGCACCCAGTAGAGACACCCCCTCACCCCCAGACCCACTGGGCCCTCTGCAGGCTCCTCTCCTTTAAACCAGCCAGTGTCCACAGTAGGGGCAAGCTTGCTGAACTCGAATGGCTTTCTCTCCTCTCCCTGTCCCCCTGGGAGCTCCCTGTCTACCAAGTGATACAATGCACACCTTCAACTTAGCATATTCCACCCTGAAACAACATCACTGCGCTTCATGTGTGTCTAAGGGCCTACCACAGCAATTCCATCGCACCTTCCTGTTCTTGGCACTGCTTTTTTGTTTGTTTGTTTTGAGACAGAGCCTTGCTATATCGCCCAGGCTGGAGTGCAGTGCTAGACACCCATTGACAAAAGGTGCCGCCCGCACAGGAGCCAAAATATGTTCAGTAGACCGGGTGCCACTCTGAGTGTGCCCATTCATTTGTCAGGGAACCCCAGATTGATTCCACCTTTTAGCATTGTGAGCACCGCTCGGAGCCTCCCGAGGCAAGCATCTCTTTGAGTCCCTGATTTCAGTATTCTGGGTCTGTCCTAGGAGCAGAATTGCTATGTCACATGACAACTCTATGTTTCATATGTTTAAGCTTTTGAGGAACTGTCACACGTCTTTTTAAAAAAACAGCCTGGCATCTGATATTTATAAACCATCACTGAAACAGTCATCATGGAAAACTAAGGTCTGAGTCGAGTGGGAAGGTGGCCAGTGGTTGCTGACATTTCCTGCCAGTCACAGGGAGGCCCTGGGAAAGGGTCATCTCCACTGCCCCCGACCCTGTGCGGGGAAGGGCTGTCTGGGGCTATCAGTCAGATCTGGTCCAGAGAGTGGAAGCCACTCCGGGTGTTCCGAGGAGAAGGGTTCAGACGTAGGTGCTCAAAGGCTCTCGCAGCTGCTGGACGGGACCCTAAGGAAGGCCAGGAGCAAGGTGACAGCTCTCAAGCAATCTCAGGAACCTCAGGAGTCCCTGCTGTGGCACTCCCTGGGAGCTGCTGCCAGCCTCACATGTCACCTGCCCGGGAGGCCAGCTGCCTCATTGGTGACGAGGGACTCAGAAACGTTGCCTTCTCTGCAAAGCTGCAGGGCTGCAGGGAGCCATGTGCACTGGGGATGTGGGCACAGGGAGTGTGCAGGCCTGGGTGAGGGCAGCCTGGAGGGCAGGTCAGATGCTGGAAACATCGTCCAGGTGGGGCCAGCATGACTTACTAATGGACTTGTGGGGGCACAGGGTGAGGGGAGGAGAAGGGCCTGGTGTTTTGTCATCGACACGTGTTGGAAACCCTTGGCGGGGCCTCGGATGCCCGAGGAGGCCACATCATGCAGCATACGGGAAAATAAGCCTTAAAAATGGAAAGCACGTATGCTCTAGGCACCCCGAAAATCCTGAGCCTGGAAGGGTCACTGAGAGAGAGAGAAACAGTCACACAGGACAGCTTGAGGCAGAGAGAGGCTGCGTTCTGTGCCCACAGGACGGCTGTGATTTCACGCCCAGCTGCTCAGGGCTGTGGGGCGCTCTCTTTGGAGAAGGGGCTGACTCCAGGATGGGGCAGGGGAGGTCCTGGTGTGCCTGGCAACTGGTCATGCCAGAGGTGAGGACACTTGCCCATGCCTGGCAGGGTGGAGGGCTGGGCCGCCAGGGGCTCCCACTGTCCAAGTGTGGGTCATTTGGAACATTAAAAAGAGCAATCGAGCCGGGCACGGTGGCTCAAGCCTGTAATCCCAGCACTTTGGGAGGCCGAGATGGGCAGATCATGAGGTCAGGAGATCGAGACCATCCTGGCTAACACGTTGAAACCCCGTCTCTACTAAAAAAAAAAATACAAAAACTAGCCGGGTGACGTGGTGGGCGCCTGTAGTCCTAGCTACTCTGGAGGCTGAGGTAGGAGAATGGTGTAAGCTCGGGAGGCGGAGCTTGCAGTGAGCTGAGATCTGGCCACTGCACTCCAGCCTGGGCGACAGAGCCAGACTCTGTCTCAAAAAAAAAAAAAAAAAAAAAGAGCAATCGATTATTTTGATTGTAAACTATTACTAAATGAAAATCTGGCTCGAGCCTATAATCTCAGCACTTTGGGAGGCCGAGGCTAGTGGATCATCTGAGGTTAGGAGTTCAAGACCAGCCCGGCCAACATGGTGAAACCCCGTCTCTAATAAAAATACAGACATTAGCCGGGCGAGGTGGCGGGTGCCTGTAATCTCAGCTACTCGGGAGGCTGAGGCAGGAGAATACTTGAACCTGGGAGGCAAAGGTTGCAGTGAGCCAAGATTGCGCCACCGTACTCCAGCCTGGGTGACAGAGTGAGACTCCAATTCAAAAAAGAAAAGAAAAAATCTGTAAGTCCACAGTGACACCAAAGAGAGAGTGAGGAAGGAAGCAAATGTCATTTGTCACCGGGAGGTGACATCCTGCGAATCCCTCCCTCTGAAGACTGGCTTTGAAAGGAAAGGGATCACCAGTCACCCAGCCTTTTCTAGTTAATGAGGAACAGCTTCTCCTTACAGAAAATGCCAGCTAAGAAGTATGGCAGGAACAGCCAACTGAGAATGTCTCCAGACACCAGCCCCCTCGGGGAACGGCTGATTCAGGCGGGGGTGAGGACTGGCTGCTGAAACCCAGGGGGTGTGTGGGAAAGCCGTGTCCACGGTGCTGCTGAGCCGGCAACTTGCTCACTGCCAAGGACCCTCACAAAGGAGAGCTCTCAAGGTCACTGCCCCAACCACGTGGCCCATTTGGTGTCCCCACCCATGGGATGACCCACACCGTGGCCTCACATGAGGGCAGCGTGAACTCACAGATCATCCACAAGACCCTGCACACATTTTGACCAGGATGGCTCCAAAATCCTCCAGACCAAGCTTGTTGGGGTTTGTTTTGTTTTGTTTTTTGAGACAAGGTCTTGCTCTGTCGCCCAGGCTGGAGTGCAATGGCGCAGTCACAGCTCACTGCAACCTCAAATTCCTGGGCTCACGCGATCCTCCCGCCTCAGCCTCCTAAGTAGCTAGAACAGCAGGCTTGCACCACCACACCCAGCTAATTTTTTATTTTTAGTAGAGACGGGTCTCCTATGTCGCTCAGGCTGGTCTCAACCTCTTGGCCTCAAGCAGTCCTTCTACCTCGGCCTTCCAAAGTGCTGGGATTACAGGCGTGAGGCACCGTACCTGAACGTACTGAATTCCTGACTTTTTTTTAAAATTTGCTAATCTTCTCTGTATCGTTCCAATTTTAGCACATGTATTGTCGAAGCAAGCACGTTCTTAACATGTTTATGCCATGGCCCACCTGGTTATCTGCTGAGCCCTATGGACTTCTTCCCAAATGATGCTGACAAATCCATAAGATAAAACACATCTGTTTGCAAAGAAAATCAATTAAAATGAAAAAGTTATGGAATTATTAAAGTAATATGTTGGTGCATTTAATAACAAGACAGTGCGTGCACACATAGGCAGGTTAGAGTTAAATTTTATTTCCTGAAGGGCAGCTGCGTGAAGGCCGTTGTGTGGCTGGATAAGAACTCTGCATCATCGGGTGGTCCTTGGTGAGCTCCCTTCATGTCTGATGAACAAGGGCCGTGGCCGAGGACACCAAGAAGCAAGGCCGGCTCCTGAGCTGACCAGCTGGCGTGGGAAGGCAGTGTGGGTTTGCGGTGACCAACCAGCCTGGTGCAGGCAGCCACCTGTGAGAAGCCAATCCCACCACGGGGCCACAGCCCAGTGACCACCGAGTGACTCCTGGCGGTGAAGGTGGGTGACATGCGGGATTTTCTAACAGCCTTCCTGGCATGTGGAAGCAGCTGTGTCTCATGTTGCCTGAGGGTCATGGGCACCGTCCACACTGGGGTGGTTCCCTGTCCACGTCCATCACCCAAAGCAGCACGAAATCCAAGATGGAAGCCAGCAGTCAGGTGGCTTCTCCTCTCCTGCCGAGACACCTGCTGTAGACAGCACTGCCTGTTTCAGGAGCACTGGGGAGGGCTGTTCAGTGATGGGCCCGGGGTGTGCCTTCTCTTCTGAGTCAGTGTCCTCAAACCGCCACGGAGAGGGAAAAGTGGGGAGGGCTGGGGGCTTCTGCCACAATAGGGACAAGAAACCCGCGGCCAAGGACAGCGCTGGTTTGGAAAAACACTGCACGTGACACGCTGGCACAGCCGGGAGCCTGAGTGTGAACTGGATATCGGGCTCCAACAGAAAGACACCGCTGTGAATTTCCTTAGTGCGGCGTCAGCACTGTGGCTTTGTGGGAGAATGTTCCTGTTTGAGTAGAAGTGGGGTGATAACTTCGCTTGAGTCTGTCCGTGTAGAGGCCACGGGGTGCGGGGTTCTCCTATGTGGACTCATTTGATGCCCTGGGGGGTCTGGGAGGTCAGAACTATTTTGATAGTTCTGACTAAGATGTTAGAAGTATCTTATGGCAAGACTAAGATGTTCCTCGAGATTTTTTTTTTTTTTTTGAGACAGAGTCTCGCTCTGTTGCCCAGGCTGGAGTGCAGTGGCGCCATCTCAGCTTACTGCAGGCTCCACCTCCCGGGTTCAAGCCATTCTCCTGCCTCAGCCTCCCAAATAGCTGGGACTACAGGCACCTGCCACTATGCCCAGCTAATTTTTTGTATTTCCAGTAGAGATGGGGTTTCACCGTGTTAACCAGGATGGTCTCGATCTGACCTCGTGATCTGCCCGCCTCGGCCTCCCAAAGTGCTGGGATTACAGGCGTGAGCCACCGCGCCCGGGCAGATTTTTTGTTTTTTAAGAAACAAGGTCTTGCTCTTTTGCCCAGGCTGGCGTGCAGTGGTGTGATCTCGGCTCACTGCAAGCTCCACCTCCTGGGTTCAGGCGATTCTCCTGCCTCAAGCCTGGGATTCCAGGTGCACGTCACCACGCCCGGCCTCTCCATAAAAATTCGATAGAGCAGTTTCCAGGTTATAGGGTAGTTGTATATTCAGTTTTACAAGAAACTACCAGATCTTGTACCAAAGGGATTGTATCATTTACACATCCACCCGCAGTGTGCAGGAGGGGTTCCGGGGCCCACACCACAGCTAAACACCCCATCACTCTAGCTTCAGCCTTTCTGATGACGTATCTCATGTGGTTTTAACTTGTATTTCCTCAATGTCTGATGACGTCAAGTACTTTTTCGTGTGCTTATTGGCCATCTGTGTGTCATCTTTTGTGACGTGCCTGTTCAGACTGCTTGCCCATTTTTAGTTGCCTTCTTTTTCTTTTTATTGACAAATGTGTATTTTATAAATATTTTTCTCTCAGTCTATGACTCACCTACTTATTTTGTAATGATGTCTTTTAATAAGCAGAACTTTTCAATTTTGATGAAGTCCAATATATCCAATTTTCTTTTATGGTTCTTGCTGTCTTTTCTTTTTCTTTTTCTTTTTTTTTTCTGAGACAGAGTCTCACTCTGTGGCCCAGACTGGAGTGCAGTGGTATGATCTCAGCTCACTGCAACCTCTGCCTCCCAGGTTCAAGGTTCAAGGGAGCCTCTTGCCTCTGCCTCCCAAGTAGCTACGATTACAGGCATGTGCCACCATGCCCGGCTAATTTTTGTATTTTTAGTACAGACGGGGTTTCACCATGTTGGCCAGGCTGGTCTTGAATGCCAGACTTCAGGTGATCTGCCCACCTTGGCCTCCCAAAGGGCTGGGATTACAAGCGTAAGCCACCGTGTCCAGCCAGCCATGGCACCTGACCTAATTTTTATATTTTTTGTAGAGCTGAGGTCTTGCCACTTGCCCAGGCTGGTCTTGAACTCCTGGGCTCAAATGATCTGCCCACCTCAGTCTCCCAAGTAGCTGGGATTATAGGCATGCACCACTATACCCAGCTAATTTTTGTATTTTTAGTAGTGACAGAATTTCACCATGTTGGCCAGGCTGGTCTCAAACTCCTGACCTCAAATGATCTGCCCCCTCAGCCTCCCAAAGTGCTGGGAATACAGGCATAAGCCACCACGCCCGGTCATCACTTTTTTGGTTTTGTTTTGTTTTTTATAATGTTTTAAATTGAGGGTCTGGCTCTGTCATGCCCAGGCTGGAATGCAGTGGTACTATCTCAGCTCACTGCAACCTCTGCCTCCCAGGCTCAAGCCACCCTTATACCTAAGCCTCCAGAGTAGCTGGGACCACAGATGAATGCCACCACACCTGCCTAATTTTGGTTTTTTGTTTGTTTTTTTTTTTTTTTTTGGTAGAAATGGGGTTTTGCTATGATGCCCAGGCTGGTCTCGAACTCCTGGATCAAGAGATCTGCCCGCCTTGCCTCCCAAAGTGTGGGATTACAGCCATGAGTCACCACACCCAGCCAATTACTGTAATTTTTTTTTTTTTTTTTGAGACGGAGTCCTGCTCTGTCACCCAGGCTGGAGTGCAATGATGCAATCTTGGCTCACTGCAACCTCTGCCTCCCGAGCTCAAGCCATTCTTCTGTCTCAGCCTCCCGAGTAGCTGGTACCAGCTAAGCTTGCTGCGGCCCTCCCTAAACTGCTGCTCAACCAAGACCCCACCCCATACTCCCCACACCCAGATGCATCTCTCTCGGCTCAAGGGCCCCGTGATGTCCCTCGCACGGGACAGGCTTCCCAGCTGCTTCTCCTCCCCCAGGGAAGCTCAGGGATGCCTAGGCCTGGAGGGCCGGCTTCTCCAGAGGGCAGTTCAGGATCCAGCCCACAGGTCTGACCCTCGCAATGGGTGGACACGGCCACCTCACACGGTCACTTCCTGGTCCCCATCCTGGGCCACCTTGTGCTAATTTGCTGCTTCTCCTTCTCTTCTCCTCTCAGGCTTTAAGCCCCTCCCAACCCTGGACCTCAGCACCCCCAGTTCTGCCGCTCTGTGCAGCCGTAAGTTGGGGGCTGAGGGCAAATGCAGCCCTGTGCCAGGGGAGGGGCGTGGTGGGAGGGCTCTCCTGTCTCCTCCAGCCTCCCCACGCCCCTTCCTCGGTGTGTCCACAGCGGGGCAGGGGGGGTCTGTGCAGGCGCACGCAGTGAGCAAACAAGATAAGGGATGGTGGCCACACTGCAGTCCCCTCAGCGCTAGCTACTGTGATAAAACCCTCTTCTTCTAAGTAGTGTAGCCCTTCCACACGAGTCGGAATGTGTGGGACCCGCCATCCTGGCCGTGCCATCAGAGCAGACCTGGCGCTGGGCGCTGGATCATGCTGCCCCTGTGTCCGAGGCTACTGAAATTCCTGTCTTCTCGGGTTACCATATTTGACACCTGCCTTGGCCGGGTTCTCAGCAAGCCGAGCTGGTGCGGGATCCTGCATGGGGACGTCTCACTGTGGCCAGGTGAGCCAGTGGGGGGCAGGGGCCAGCTTCCCGCTGGGCACCACTGAGCACCGCGGGCAGCTCACTGCTGGTGCCCCTGAGAACCCTGCCAAGAGGCCAAAGGAACCCCTGAGCCTGGGGACAGCCTCTCCCAGGGCAGGATGGGAGAGGGATGGAAAAGGCTGAACCCCCAGTTCCTGATGGATGAAGTTCTGCCCTAACCTCCGGGTGAAGCTCTGGGGACCGGGAGTCTCAGCGCTGGGTGTGCCTTTGCTGAGCTGATCTCCCCGTGGTGGGGCCGGTGGGGAGACCCAGGCTGTGGGAGGCACCCAGCCTCCTTCAACCCGGAGGGCAGGGCCGTCGCAGGGCCCAGGGAACATCTGCCCAGAGTGCCCCCCCCTCACCTTCTAGACCACATTCCAGGGCCCCGGATGGAGATTTCTCTGCCCAAAGACCCCCAGCTGGCCTCTGGGGTCTGCATGAGCCTCTCCTGGGTTCTTCCTCCAAGGGCACCACCCCAGGCCCAAGAGGCGGCCAAGGACAGCTATTTGCTGAGGGCTGTAGTGGTGCCGGGAGGGTCCCAGCTGGGAAGAGGAGGCTGCAGGCTGGGGTTGAGGCAAGAGCTCCCGACACCACCTTCCAAAACCCAACTCGGGGCGGCCCGTTTCCGAGTTCTAACGGGCCTTCCAGGTCTTCGTGGAAATACGGGTGTCCAGTAGGAGGACAGAAAAGATCTCACGAACAGTTTGTTAGCTCATTTAGGACTTTCATGGATTTAGACATAGCCGGTGGTCTGCAGCCATCGGGCCATCAGACAGTGGCACCAACCTCAGCTCCACATGGCCCTGAAGAGCAGTCTGAGAGGCTCTTCCTGGTCCGCAGCTGGGAGAGGTGGAGCCGCGCCCTCCCGGACTCGATCCAGGGGCCTCTCCTCAGTGGGCACGACACCTGTAGCGAATGCAGGGCACTGTCAGGGAGGCGCTCAATAAACGTCCAGAAGGAGGAGGGACCTGCACACATGGAGTGCCTGCTGTGTGCACACTGATCCCTGCACACATGGAGTGCCTGCTGGGTGCAACCCGCTCGTGTGTCATCTCTTACTCCTCAAAACAACCCTGAAAGGTAAGCATTGTGATTTTGAGGCATTCTCATCCTCACTTTGTTGATAAGAAAACGGGGATGGATTGAATGAAAGCACTGCACAGTCCCTCACTGCTCACAGGCAGGGGCTACTCTGGCCCTTGGCTTCCTGTCCCAGGGATGGAGGCGATGCTAGGCACTGTGGCCAGGGTGGGGTGCAGGGCTCGGGATGAAGGCCTCCTGAAAACAGCACAAACGCGACTGTGGCTTCCACAGTGACCACTTCCATACTCCAACCGCCTGCCTCAGAAAACCTCCACGATGCAATTAAACATCTATCAATGCAAAGGGCAATGATGTGGAACATAAGTGACTTTGTCTTTATCACTGGGAGAGCTCATTATTGCCTTTGAGCTTCAGGGGAGTGGCTGCAAACAGCACGCCAGATACTCCGGACAGAACCACTGATGGAACATTCCAGTGAAGACAAGATGCTGGAAGATCCAGGTTCCCTGAACTCCGCACACAACCAAGCTGTCTAGAAATAGACCCAGCAGCGTGGGTGCGGAAGAGGAGACGCTGGCTGGGCTGTGAGTCATCTCCAGCTCTTGACTGCCAACACTTCTAGAAACAGATATTTTGGGTTCCCTTGGAAAGCAGTTTTAAGGAGTCTGACTTGCGACACTGTTGATCCAGCGAGAATCGAGGACCCAGAGGGAAGGCGAGCCTGGCTTCCCCGTCCGCCAGCCTCGCTGATGGGACCTGGGTGTGGGGGACAGCCCCACCGCTCTTGGGAACGTTGGTAGCAGGCTAGGTCCCAGTGACAACAAGAGCTGCTGGAAGACCCAGGGCCTTTGGCCGGGGACCCGTCTGCACGGCCACTCCAGGCTCAGGTTTGCTGACTCATCACCGAATTAGAAAAGGAGTTGAAATGGGACGAGAACCTCCCAGGGGCAGGGTTTGGCTTTCTGACCTCTGTGGGGTCACAGTTTATCCAAGATGAAGCAGAGGCCAAGTTACCGGGGATAGGATGGAGACCAGGGAAGAGGCCTCAGGGACATGGGGTTTACTCCCAGGCCTGTGGTCAGCAGGCCCAGCCTGAAATCAGCCTGTGAACACCCGACCCTCAGCCGATCTCGGCCCTGATGACCCGACAGGACCTGAGGAGACCTACGAGGACTTGGGCAGGTGTCACTCCCGGCTGCTTACGTCGTGTATGGAAGAGAGCAGAGGCCGGTATACTGTGGCTGCGCCTGAGGTCCCAGCTGCTTGGTAGGCTGAGGAGGGAGGATCACCTGAGCCCAGGAGGTCCAGGCTGCAGTGAGCTATAATCACACCTGGGCCACAGAGTGAGATCCTGTCTCAAAAATAAATAAAAATAAAAAGGAGCAGAAATTGGAGCTTTGGGGCCTTGAAGATGAGCAGCCAAAGCCGCCTGGGCCCGAGCCCGGGGTCCCGCGGGGGCGGTGGGCCTGAGGGCCGGGGTCCCGCGGGGCGGTGGGTCTGAGCGCCGGGGTCCCGTGGGGTGGCAGACTTGAGGCCAGGGTCCCGCGGGGCGGTGGGTCTGAGCCCGGGGTCCTGGGCTTCCGCTTGGGTCCTTACTGTGTAAACTCCTGCGGTTAGGATGAGTCATTGGTCCGTACCTGCTTTCCAGGCTCCTGTTCTTGTAACAAAAGAGCTTATTCTGTTCAAAGCAACCTAAAACCAGAGAGACCAGCCGAGAGGAGGTGGTGCCGGGCAGGGACTCCTCCGAAGATGCCCTCAGGCCCCCGCCAGGACACCCTTTGCCTTGGGGCGGGCAGCATCACCGTGTCGGCGGGAACCACAACCTGCCAGCCGCTGCCAACCCGGACACCGAGGCCAGCAGGCCTGGGACCGCCAAGGGAGGCCTGGACACACGCACCTTTGGGATCCATGCCTGCTGCCCCTTTAGGCACGTTAGTGTGAGGTTCTAGAAGCCCATTTCTCAGCCTCCGAGCTGCCTCTCTGAAATGACATTTTCCCATGTCCCTGACTGCAGCCTTCTCTCGCCCCAGAGCTCGCTGCTGAAGACAGCTCACCATGGACAAGGGTTTATCCAACAACCAGAGCTTGGGGCTGTGGTAACTCAGTGCCAGGTGGGGACAGGGTCCCTGCTGGTCACCAGGAGCCTGTGCCGGGAAAACTGGGACACTCCTGCGTCACTGCTGGCCCGGGTGGGACCACCTCTGTTCCCCACTGGCAATGTCCAAGCCCGGCCAGGGCATGGTGGGCTCCTCTGCTGTCAGCGCCCAGGCTGCCCTGGCCCCAGTGTCAGTTACGTAGCCACTGCATCCTCCCTCTGTCCCAGTCATGTCTACCCAGGTTGCACCCATGTGTCAGCCCCCTACCCTCCTACAGTCCCCAGACAACACGGCTCCCTTCCTTCCACGTGTGGCCACTCTCCTACTTCTGGCACCACTACCTCCTCTAGCGGCCCCGCAGCCCCTCCCCTCCCTTCTCCTATTGCTGGGGGCAGGGAAGCTCCAGGGGCATCCCCAGCACCCAGCGAGGAGCCCGGCAGACAGTCACTGTTCAGAGAATAGCAGACAAATGCATCATTAAAGCAAGAATAAAAAACAAAGTCTATTTTACAAACTAGTGATGTTCTTAAAAATTGAGGGGCCAGGCGTGGTGGCTCACACGTCCGCTGCGGGTGGGACAGAGGCGCCTTCTCTGGGGTGCCCTTCTCCTTTCTTTCCTTTTTCTCTCCCCCAGCTCCAGCGAGCTCCAGCTCAACCACATCTGGAGGGAAGGCCTGGGCTTCCTCCTAACTTACAAGAAGCCCCTCTGAGCTGGGCACGGGGGCTCACGCCTGTGATCCCAGCTACTCGGAAGCTGAGGCAGGAGGATCACTTGGCAACACAGCAAGCCCCCATCTTTTTTTTTTTTTTATTTTTTTTTGAGACAGAGTCTTGCTCTGTCGCCCAGGCTGGAGTGCAGTGGCCGGATCTCAGCTCACTGCAAGCTCCGCCTCCCAGGTTCACGCCATTCTCCTGCCTCAGCCACCCGAGTAGCTGGGACTACAGGCGCCCGCTACCACGCCCGGCTAATTTTTTGTATGGTTAGTGGAGATGGGGTTTCACCGTGTTAGCCAGGATGGTCTCAATCACCTGACCTCATATTCCACCTACATCGGCCTCCCAAAGTGCTGCGATTACAGGCGTGAGCCACCGTGCCTGGCGCAAGACCCCATCTCTTAAAAAAAAAAAAATTATTATTTTTTTTGCCATCAAGCGTTTTCTGTAGATTTTTGGAAGAAAATTTTTCTCCTGTTGAGGTCATTGCTTTGTTGACTTTTACTGAGTATCAGCTATGAACCAGCTGAGACAGGCACACGTCTTTTCTCCTTTAACTGGTGAGAGTAGTAAAAGGTGCATTATCTGGGTACCTTTTGTAATGTTTACTAAACCTGAGTTCCCGGGACAAAATCCATTGCTTGATGAATTTTGCTGTTATTTTCTTTGCTGTTTTTAAAAATATTTTTCTAATAATAAAGATTGACCAGTAATTATCCTTTCTGGTAATGTCCTCGTTTGTTTGGTGTTGAGGTTACGTTATCTCGTAAAATGTGTTGGTCACTTCTTTTCAAAAAGAGAGGCCAGGCGGCTGGGCGCAGTGGCTCACGCCTGTAATCCCAGCACTTTGGGAGGCTGAGGCGGGCGAATCACGAAGTCAGGAGATCGAGACCATCCTGGCTAACACAGTGAAACCCCATCTCTACTAAAAAATACAAAAAGCCGGGCATGGTGGTGGGCACCTGTAGTCCCAGCTGCTTGGGAGGCTGAGGCAGGAGAATGGCGTGAACTCGGCGGGTGGAGCTTGCAGCGAGCTGAGATCGCACCACTGCACTCCAGCCTGCAAAACAGCGAGACACTCCCTCAAAAAAAAAAAAAAAAAAAAAAAAGGAGGCGATTAGGTTAAAAATAGGTCATAAATTGCAAATTGTATCTTAAATATATGATCTCTGTGTCACAAATACCTTAATTAAAAAAAAATGTATTGAGAAGCCAGAACATAAAAACAAATTTTTTAAGTTAAAATAAGGCTATTTGCGTGGACCCCACCCAGCCTGTGTTTTTTGTTTTTTTTTTTTTTTTTTTTGAGACGGAGTCTCGCTGTGCCGCCCAGGCTGGAGTGCAGTGGCCAGATCTCGGCTCACTGCAAGCTCCGCCTCCCGGGTTTACGCCATTCTCCTGCCTCAGCCTCCCGAGTAGCGGGGACTACAGGCGCCCGCCACCTCGCCCGGCTAGTTTTTTGTATTTTTTAGTAGAGACAGGGTTTCACCGTGTCAGCCAGGATGGTCTCGATCTCCTGACCTCGTGATCCGCCCGTCTCGGCCTCCCAAAGTGCTGGGATTACAGGCTTGAGCCACCGCGCCCGGCCGAGCCTGTGTTTTTATAAGCAGCAATAAGGACACAGTCACACGGGAGGACAGCCCTGCGAGGACACAGGGAGGAGGCACCGGGAGGCCGCCCAGGAGAGAGGCCTCAGGAACCAGCCCCACCGCACCCTGGCCTCAGGCCCCAGCCTCTGGGACTGCGGGAGAATCTGTGTGGGTTGCTGAAGCCCCAGCCTGAGGTCCTTTGTCACAGCCATCAGAGCAAACTCACACAGGGGTCTGAAGAATGGGACCACTTGTTCTCTCCGGGGCCGCCCCCCTGCCCCGCCCACCTTTCCCCTGCAGCCACAGCCCCCTCATCGGTCTACACATGGGTGCACCCCCGCATGACCTTGGCACTGGCTACTCCTGTCGTCGACTCCACTCTGCCCCAAATATCCACCTGGCTCCTGGCTTTGCCTCTAATCTTTGCCCAAAGGAGCCCTCCGCGACCACATGCTCGCCCTTCACACGTCCGATCCTTCACCTGGCTCTGTTTTCTCCACTACACTCACTGGGGGCTTCGTGTAGTCTTCTTGCTTCCTTCCTTCCTCCAAAACAGGCTGAGCCCGGGTGTTGGGGACCCTTGCCTGAGGCAAGAGGCAAGAGTAGGACATTATGGGCCAGGTACGGTGGCTCACACCTCACACACATTCACCTTGAACAAACCTCATCAAGGTTTGCCCTGCATCTCAATGGAAGGGCAGCCCACGGCTGACTGACGGGTTGGAAGGGTGCCCGAAAGACAGCCCTCCTGCCCCAGCCAGCCCAACTCCAGGCAGTTTGTGCTCCAGGGCTCACCTGCGGCTCCCTCCCTCTCCACAGAGCGCCGTGATCAGCCCACACAGGCCCCAGCAACTCCGACCTAAACCCCAAAGCCAGAACACGGTGTCATCATCCACCCAACCTGACCCAGGCTGAGAGAGCCGGAGCAGAAACTCAGGATGTGGAGGTGCAGGGAGCGGAGGCTGGATTCAATTAAGCCTCATTTCAGTTGGGAGAAAAGTGAACTTCATCCGGGCTGGCCTGGAAGCCGTTTCCTTGGGAACCGCAGGGCTAAGAAACAGCCTGGCCAGTGAAAACACAGCTCCTGGCGGGCAGCCTGGGACAGCCATGGGTGTGCAGACCTCGGCCTCTGTGAGTAGCGGAGAGAAAGGACAGGTGGCACTGGGCTGTGGCTTCTCCGTGTCCAGGGGACCCGAACGGCTCAGAGCCTTTGGGCAAGAGCAGGACATTATAGGCCAGGCGCAGTGGCTCACACCTGTAATCCCAGCACTTTGGGAGGCCAAGGCTGGAGGATCATGAGGTCAGGAGTTCGAAACCAGCCTGGCCAACATGGTGAAACCCTGTCTCTACTAAAAATACAAAAATTAGCTGGGCATGGTGGTGCGTGCCTGTAATCCCAGCTACTCAGGAGGCTGAGGCAGGAGAATCGCTTGAACCCAGGAGGCAGAGGTTGCAGTGAGCCGAGATCGCACCATTACACTCCAGCCTAGGCGACAGAGTGAGACTCTGTCTCAAAAAAAAAAAAAGTAGGACACTGTTGTCTGTCCAAGGGAGGGACAGACCCCAGGGCAAGTGGCACAAAGCAGGAGGTGCCCAAGGGCTTCCGGGGGCAGTGTGAAGACCTGGTGCTCAGACTCAAAACCTGCACTCAGGCTAGCTCCAAGTCGGCCAGCCCAGGAGCTGCCCAGGCACACCCTAGGGGAGGGGACGGGACTGCCTGCTGCCTGCGCCCTTCACTTCCCCGGGGAATGGGACCTGTGTCCCACACCCTAGGGACAGGGCCACTGGCCCTAGGACAGACCAGGCAGCAGACAGGCCACGGCACCATAAGCCCTATACTCATTCCTTGTTACCCACCTGCCTCTGGCCAGGCCCCACACTTGGGGCCTGAGGGCGACACGGGGGCTCAGAGGGGACCATGTGAGACATAGCTTCAGCTGAGGATGAGGATGAACATGGAACCCTGACTGTGAGGCAGGGCAGGGGGCAGGGGTCTGGGCCTTGCTGGGTCACCTGGGATGTAGGTCAAGGCAAGGAGGGAGGACCTGGAACGCCCCTCCCCTGCCCCTGCCTTGCTCGCCAATGCCCTGGCCATGGGGATCAGGTACTGTGGCACCAGGGTGGATGGTCTGGGCGTCCAAGGAATCTGGAGCCACTTTTGGAATGTGCCAGCTCCTGTCACATACCAACGTTTTCAAATCCTCTCACTCTCCGCCAAACTGCCCAGAGCAGAGTTTTCCAGGGACAGGAGAGGCAAGGGACTGCCCACTGCGCTGCCCCTGGTTCAAGCTCTGAGAGGGGTGCAGAACTTGGGGGCTGTGGGGGCGGGTTCTGGGTGCACCACGGAGTGCGCCCTACTGTGCCCACCCGAGCGTGGGGCCTGACCTGACCAGGTGAGCCCTTCTCCGAGGAAGCTGATGAGAGAGAATTTCTCCTGCTGGCACTGAAGCAGCAAAGTGTGGGGGTGGGGAAGCCTCAGGGAAGCGGGCTGTGGGTACCTCCAGGATCTGAGGGAACCCCAGGAAGAGCCCATGAGAGAAACGGGAGGCCTACAGCCAAGAGGGCATCCTCTAGAAGACGTGGAAGAAAAAAGAATGCACCCTCCCAACAGCCAGGGAGTGTGGGAGAGGCCCAGCCTCCAGTGCCCGGCAGCCCCAGCACCTGCTTCAGCCTGGGAACCCTGGGCGGGCCCAGCCATACCTCCCAAACCCTCACCTACGGCTGGGCGCTGACCTGCAGTGGTGGTGAAATCACCAAGCTCAAGGTAATTTGTTGCACAGCACGGACACTTAACACAGGAGGGACTGGATAAACATTTAGGCAGGAAAAGAAAGAAGAACAAAGGAGGGAGGGAGGAGCCACCAGGAAGGAAGGAGGGTGACTGCAGAGACCGGCCCTGGGCAGCGGTACCAGGGGCGCAGGGAGCCTGGCCCGCCCGGCCTGTTGTCACTGGAATTCATGCCACGCAGACCTTCTATGTCAAAGGGAAACGAGGTCGGGAGGACCGAGGGGTCCATAGCACTCCGCACCCACGGGGCCAGGCTGGCACACCCCAACGCTGCAACCCTGGGAAGAGTCACTCGTGCCCTCGCGGGACCCACGTGACCGTCGAGGGAGCGTGGTGTGGGGCAGACACATCTCTCGGGGGTGACGCCCCTGCAGATGGAGATTCCCCATCTGTGCCGCCCTTGTGAGGCCTGGGAAAGGCTGCAGGGCCAGGCGGCACCGGGCAAGCTGAGTGCCAGGCAGTTGTTGCAACATGCTGGGCAAATCTGAAACCCTGGGGATGGACGAGTTGCACCCCTGGGAAAGAGGACAGCGGGAGGCCAGTTATCAACGTCCTCCTGTGCCTCAGTTTCCAGAAATAAGTCAGACTCAGTGCCCCAGGGAGGCCCCGTGTGGCCTCCGCAGAGCGCAGGACCCGCCCTTTGTGCAGGTTAGGAAACCAAACCCCAGAGCAGTGAGGGACTGGCCTGGGGAGCCCGGCTCAGCCCCAGGTGCCTTCCCTCTGCCCATCTCAGACAGGGGCACAGCCAGCACCGCCTCACCCCACACGCCTCCAGATTGGCCCTCAGGGGCCCTGGGCACACTCCTCTCTCTCTCCTCCTCCAGCCCCCACCCTTCCCCTTCGCACCATGACCCAGGGGCTGCTAGCAGCTGGGCGGGACTCCAAGGCTTGAAGCTGCTTTTCCAAGCTGCCTCTCTTTCCAGGGGACGGCAGGCGGCTGCTCACTCAGGGACGCCGACACCAACAGGACGGGGCCCATGCGCAGGCCTGACTTTCCCCCCAGGCTCTGCCTTCACCCAATGGTCCTGTGGGGCAGCTGGGGCTCCGGCTGCCCTCCCCTGCCCACAGCCGAGAGGCTTCTTCCCAGGGTTCTGTTTTCCCCACAGTCAGAATTGAGGTGCTTGGAGGCTCCAGGAGAGGGACAGGGTGGAACGAGTGGCCTGGAGCCCCCCAGGGCAGACCCCAAAGAGAAGGGTCAGAAGTGCCTTCTGGGGCCTGGGCAGCTGGGCGGAGCCCGCAAGCCTGAGACCCCATGGGAAGGAAGTGCCCCCACCCCATGGTGAGGAAGAGGCTGGTACAGGCTCCTATGTGGCCCCCTCTGCCCCCTCCCCACCTCTGGTCAGGCTTGAGATGAGCCCCGAGTGGACACAGCGGCCACAGTGGGGTCTCGGAGGTGAGGGCTAACGAGGCTGAGCCTCCAAGGACCCCAGGGTGCCTGTCCCTACTGCACACCCACCAGGGCACAGGGTAGGGACAGTGCCAGGAGGGCCACAGCTGCAGGGTCCATCCCAGGCCGTGGCACACAGGCAGAGGTGGGTGCCAGCCCTCGCGAAGCACCTGCAGAGGCTCCACTCAGGGAGAGAACAAGGCCCTCGCCCAAAGGGATCCTGGGTCACACGGGGCAGCAAGAAGGGCCTGGAGGAAGGGTTGGACAGGCCCTGGGTGGCATAGTCTCCCCGAAGCCCATTCCAGGACCATGGGCACCCCCCAGAGGCAGCCAGTGGGACTGCAGCCATGCAGGTCCTAGAGGGCAGGTGACAGGGGAGGTGACACAAGAGGGCAAAGGAGCAGCAACATCCCTGGGGGAGGCACAGAGAGGGCCAGGCTGCCCTCTGTGGACTGTGGAACCCAGAACCCAATGGCCAGTCCTCCCCACAGGAGGGGGCCAGGGCTCCACGCAGTGAGAACCCACAGGTGATGCCACACGGGGGAGAGGCCACGAGGGGGAGATGCCACACGGGGGAGAGGCCACGCGTTGGGGAGACGGCCCCCACGGGAAGACTCCGAGGCAGTCCGCGGCAGCTCCTTCCGGCTGAATCCGGTTCAGGAAATAAAACCAGCCCTGTGTGCTGCTAAGTGATGCCTGGAGGGATGATCTCCGAGCGGCTCACCTCGGTGCTGGCCGTTCTCTTCATATAAGTGATGCCTGGAGGGATGATCTCCGAGCGGCTCACCTCGGTGCTGGCCGTTCTCTTCACAGTGGAACAGTCCATTCGGGGAAAAGGTTCCCATCAGAGATGGAGATGTTCCCTTTCAGGCTCCAGGCTGTGGCTGTGGGGCTGGCTCCTTACTGCGCGAGCTGGGGGCTGGGCACATGGATGTCCACTCCTGGGCCCTCTTCTGGTAGAGACCACAGCACCACACACACTGCAAACCAGGCCTCTTCATCCACCACCACCGTCCAGGCCTCAACAGTCACCACATGGGGTCTCGTGCCCCTCAGGGGAACTTCTGGGCTAAAGAGGGGGACAGTCCCCATTCCCCGTCTATCTTTATCAGGCAGTATACACAACCGTGGAAGTTCTGGGAGACATGGGTCCATGTTCCAGTCCCAGGGTTGCTCCAGAACTGTCCCCAAACCCACCCTCGATCCCACAGCCAGAGAGTGGGTCCAAAATTGCCTGGCCAGGTCACACTCCTGCGTGAACTGCCCCACAGCACCCAGGGCGCCGCCTGACTTGCCGTCCACCCCTCAGCCCCTCCCCTCACCCCGGCCGCAGCTGCAGGGCCCACCCTCACGGGGGCTGCTCCCTGCTTACCTCCCTCGCCCGTGCAATGCCGCCGCTTCCCGCGGGGCCTACCGGGAGAAGTTACAGGTCACGATCATATTTGAGCATGAGCAGTTCATACAGAGAACATTCTGGCTGAGGGAGAGGTCTTGTGGCTCAAGGCTGTTTCTTGGCTCTGCTCAGCCATGCCAGGCAGGAAAATGGGCACCTCTGGCGACCCAGGCTGGCCGAGAGCCTTTGGCATGTAAGCCACGGTGGGCTGGCAGGACCGCAGCTGGGGTCTCCATCTACCGGTACCAAGGCAAGGAAGAAAAGCAGGGGGCCACCCGGAGACGGCCCCTCTAAGTAACTCCAGAGCTGCTGCTCAGTCCCCAGAATGTCACCTCCCAGCAGAGCCTGTGACAACTGTGAACTGTGAAGCTGCGGCGTGGGTTGCTACTGAAGCTCTGAAGTCAGCAAGGACACAGCATGTTTGTTCTAGACCGTTTAGCTGCTGGAGGAAGCTGTACATGCACACACTCGCCTCACCACCCTGCAAGTCCACGGGCCCCTCCCCGGAGTCACCTCCAAGTAAAGGTGGCCCTGCGTGGGGACTTGCTCTGTGGGGCGCTGAGACACTCTAAGATGAACTGTGCTGCAGCGCACAGCCGCCCGATCGTGCACCCACAACAGGGAACTGAACGCTGCATGAATAACATCTTGAAGTTGGTCTTTAAAAAGGCTTAGGTTCCGGCCGGGCGCGGTGGCTCACGCCTGTAATCCCAGCACTTTGGGAGGCCGAGGCGGGCGGATCACAAGCTCACGAGATCGAGACCACGGTGAAACCCCGTCTCTACTAAAAATACAAAAAATTAGCCGGGCGCGGTTGTGGGCGCCTGTAGTCCCAGCTACTCGGGAGGCTGAGGCAGGAGAATGGCGTGAACCCGGGAGGCGGAGCTTGCAGTGAGCCGAGATCGCGCCACTGCACTCCAGCCTGGG